>NC_140271.1:28796864-28816864 GCF_964030765.1 Micromesistius poutassou
AAAAAAAATCATCCTTTCTCCTGTTTAAAGTCCTGTCTGGTGCCCGGAGCAATTGCTTATGGCCACACCACCGTGAATACGCCTAATCTCGTCTGATCTCGGAAGCTAAGCACGGTCAGGCCTGGTTAGTACTTGGATGGGAGACCGCCTGGGAATACCAGGTGCTGTACTCTATTTTCATTTGGGGTAAAAAAAATGATCCTTTCTCCTGTTTAAAGTCCTGTCTGGTGCCAGGAGTAATTGCTTACGGTCACACCACCGTGAACACGCCCGATCTCGTCTGATCTCGGAAGCTAAGCAAGGTCGGGCCTGGTTAGTACCTGGATGGGAGACCGCCTGGGAATACCAGGTGCTGTAAGCTTTTTTCATTTGGGGTAAAAAAAATCATCCTTTCTCCTGTTTAAAGTCCTGTCTGGTGCCAGGAGCAATTGCTTACGGTCACACCACCGTGAACACGCCCGATCTCGTCTGATCTCGGAAGCTAAGCACGGTCGGGCCTGGTTAGTACCTGGATGGGAGACCGCCTGGGAATACAAGGTGCTGTAAGCTACTTTCATTTGGGGTAAAAAAAATGATCCTTTCTCCTGTTTAAGGTCCTGTCTGGTGCCAGGAGCAATTGCTTACGGCCACACCACTGCGAACACGCCCGATCTCGTCTGATCTCGGAAGCTAAGCACGGTCGGGCCTGGTTAGTACTTGGATGGAAGACCGCCTGGGAATACCAGGTGCTGTAAGCTATTTTCATTTGGGGTAAAAAAAATGATCCTTTCTCCTGTTTAAAGTCCTGTCTGGTGCCAGGAGCAATTGCTTACGGCCAGACCACTGCGAACACGCCCGATCTCGTCTGATCTCGGAAGCTAAGCACGGTCGGGCCTGGTTAGTACCTGGATGGGAGACCGCCTGGGAATACCAGGTGCTGTAAGCTATTTTTATTTGGGGTAAAAAAAATCATCCTTTCTCCTGTTTAAAGTCCTTTCTGGTGCCGGGATCAATTGTTTACGGCCACACCACAGCGAACACGCCCGATCTCGTCTGATCTCGGAAGCTAAGCACGGTCGGGCCTGGTTAGTACCTGGATGGGAGACCGCCTGGGAATACCAGGTGCTGTAAGCTATTTTCATTTGGGGTAAAAAAAATCATCCTTTCTCATGTTTAAAGTCCTGTCTGGTGCCAGGAGCAATTGCTTACGGTCACACCACCGTGAACACGCCCGATCTCGTCTGATCTCGGAAGCTAAGCACGGTCGGGCCTGGTTAGTACTTGGATGGGAGACCGCCTGGGAATACCAGGTGCTGTAAGCTATTTTCATTTGGGGTAAAAAAAAATGATCCTTTCTCCTGTTTAAAGTCCTGTCTGGTGCCAGGAGCAATTGCTTAAGGCTACACCACTGCGAACACGCCCGATCTCGTCTGATCTCGGAAGCTACGCATGGTCGGGCCTGGTTAGTACCTGGATGGGAGACCGCCTGGGAATACCAGGTGCTGTAAGCTATTTTCATTTGGGGTAAAAAAAATCATCCTTTCTCCTGTTTAAAGTCCTGTCTGGTGCCAGGAGCAATTGCTTACGGCCACACCACTGCGAACACGCCCGATCTCGTCTGATCTCGGAAGCTAAGCACGGTCGGGCCTGGTTAGTACCTGGATGGGAGACATCCTGGGAATACCAGGTGCTGTAATCTATTTTCATTTGGGGTAAAAAAAATCATCCTTTCTCCTGTTTAAAGTCCTGTCTGGTGCCAGGAGCAATTGCTTACGGCCACACCACTGCGAACACGCCCGATCTCGTCTGATCTCGGAAGCTAAGCACGGTCGGGCCTGGTTAGTACCTGGATGGGAGACCGCCTGGGAATACCAGGTGCTGTAAGCTATTTTCATTTGGGGTAAAAAAAATCATCCTTTCTCCTGTTTAAAGTCCTGTCTGGTGCCAGGAGAAATTGCTTACGGCCACACCACCGTGAATACGCCCAATCTCGTCTGATCTCGGAAGCTAAGCACGGTCAGGCCTGGTTAGTACTTGGATGGGAGACCGCCTGGGAATACCAGGTGCTGTACTCTATTTTCATTTGGGGTAAAAAAAATGATCCTTTCTCCTGTTTAAAGTCCTGTCTGGTGCCAGGAGTAATTGTTTACGGTCACACCACCGTGAACACGCCCGATCTCGTCTGATCTCGGAAGCTAAGCAAGGTCGGGCCTGGTTAGTACCTGGATGGGAGACCGCCTGGGAATACAAGGTGCTGTGAGCTACTTTCATTTGGGGTAAAAAAAATGATCCTTTCTCCTGTTTAAGGTCCTGTCTGGTGCCAGGAGTAATTGCTTACGGCCACACCACTGCGAACACGCCCGATCTCGTCTGATCTCGGAAGGTAAGCACGGTCGGGCCTGGTTAGTACCTGGATGGGAGACCGCCTGGGAATACCAGGGGCTGTAAGATTTTTTCATTTGGGGTAAAAAAATCATCCTTTCTCCTGTTTAAAGTCCTGTCTGGTGCCAGGAGCAATTGCTTACGGCCACACCACCGTGAAGACGCCCGATCTCGTCTGATCTTGGAAGCTAAGCACGGTCGGGCCTGGTTAGTACTTGGATGGAAGACCGCCTGGGAATACCAGGTGCTGTAAGCTATTTTCATTTGGGGTAAAAAAAATCATCCTTTCTCCTGTTTAAAGTCCTGTCTGGTGCCAGGAGCAATTGCTTACGGCCACACCACTGCGAACACGCCCGATCTCGTCTGATCTCGGAAGCTAAGCACGGTCGGGCCTGGTTAGTACCTGGATGGGAGACCGCCTGGGAATACCAGGTGCTGTAAGCTATTTTCATTTGGGGTAAAAAAAATCATCCTTTCTCCTGTTTAAAGTCCTTTCTGGTGCCGGGAGCAATTGTTTACGGCCACACCACAGCGAACACGCCCGATCTCGTCTGATCTCGGAAGCTAAGCACGGTCGGGCCTGGTTAGTACCTGGATGGGAGACCGCCTGGGAATACCAGGTGCTGTAAGCTATTTTCATTTGGGGTAAAAAAAATCATCCTTTCTCATGTTTAAAGTCCTGTCTGGTGCCAGGAGCAATTGCTTACGGTCACACCACCGTGAACACGCCCGATCTCGTCTGATCTCGGAAGCTAAGCACGGTCGGGCCTGGTTAGTACTTGGATGGGAGACCGCCTGGGAATACCAGGTGCTGTAAGCTATTTTCATTTGGGGTAAAAAAAATGATCCATTCTCCTGTTTAAAGTCCTGTCTGGTGCCAGGAGCAATTGCTTAAGGCTACACCACTGCGAACACGCCCGATCTCGTCTGATCTCGGAAGCTACGCACGGTCGGGCCTGGTTAGTACCTGGATGGGAGACCGCCTGGGAATACCAGGTGCTGTAAGCTATTTTCATTTGGGGTAAAAAAAATCATCCTTTCTCCTGTTTAAAGTCCTGTCTGGTGCCAGGAGCAATTGCTTACGGCCACACCACTGCGAACACGCCCGATCTCGTCTGATCTCGGAAGCTAAGCACGGTCGGGCCTGGTTAGTACCTGGATGGGAGACATCCTGGGAATACCAGGTGCTGTAATCTATTTTCATTTGGGGTAAAAAAAATCATCCTTTCTCCTGTTTAAAGTCCTGTCTGGTGCCAGGAGCAATTGCTTACGGCCACACCACTGCGAACACGCCCGATCTCGTCTGATCTCGGAAGCTAAGCACGGTCGGGCCTGGTTAGTACCTGGTTGGGAGACCGCCTGGGAATACCAGGTGCTGTAAGCTATTTTCATTTGGGGTAAAAAAAATCATCCTTTCTCCTGTTTAAAGTCCTGTCTGGTGCCAGGAGAAATTGCTTACGGCCACACCACCGTGAATACGCCCAATCTCGTCTGATCTCGGAAGCTAAGCACGGTCAGGCCTGGTTAGTACTTGGATGGGAGACCGCCTGGGAATACCAGGTGCTGTACTCTATTTTCATTTGGGGTAAAAAAAATGATCCTTTATCCTGTTTAAAGTCCTGTCTGGTGCCAGGAGTAATTGTTTACGGTCACACCACCGTGAACACGCCCGATCTCGTCTGATCTCGAAGCTAAGCAAGGTCGGGCCTGGTTAGTACCTGGATGGGAGACCGCCTGGGAATACCAGGTGGTGTAAGCTATTTTCATTTGGGGTAAAAAAAATCATCCTTTCTCCTGTTTAAAGTCCTGTCTGGTGCCAGGAGCAATTGCTTACGGTCACACCACCGTGAACACGCCCGATCTCGTCTGATCTCGGAAGCTAAGCACGGTCGGGCCTGGTTAGTACCTGGATGGGAGACCGCCTGGGAATACCAGGTGCTGTAAGATTTTTTCATTTGGGGTAAAAAAAAATCATCCTTTCTCCTGTTTAAAGTCCTGTCTGGTGCCAGGAGCAATTGCTTACGGCCACACCACCGTGAACACGCCCGATCTCGTCTGATCTCGGAAGCTAAGCACGGTCGGGCCTGGTTAGTACTTGGATGGAAGCCCGCCTGGGAATACCAGGTGCTGTAAGCTATTTTCATTTGGGGTAAAAAAAATCATCCTTTCTCCTGTTTAAAGTCCTGTCTGGTGCCAGGAGCAATTGCTTACGGCCACACCACTGCGAACACGCCCGATCTCGTCTGATCTCGGAAGCTAAGCACGGTCGGGCCTGGTTAGTACCTGGATGGGAGACCGCCTGGGAATACCAGGTGCTGTAAGCTATTTTCATTTGGGGTAAAAAAAATCATCCTTTCTCCTGTTTAAAGTCCTTTCTGGTGCCGGGAGCAATTGTTTACGGCAACACCACTGCGAACACGCCCGATCTCGGCTGATCTCGGAAGCTAAGCATGGTCGGGCCTGGTTAGTACCTGGATGGGAGACCGCCTGGGAATACCAGGTGCTGTAAGCTATTTTCATTTGGGGTAAAAAAAATCATCCTTTCTCATGTTTAAAGTCCTGTCTGGTGCCAGGAGCAATTGCTTACGGTCACACCACCGTGAACACGCCCGATCTCGTCTGATCTCGGAAGCTAAGCACGGTCGGGCTTGGTTAGTACTTGGATGGGAGACCGCCTGGGAATACCAGGTGCTGTAATCTATTTTCATTTGGGGTAAAAAAAATCATCCTTTCTCTTGTTTAAAGTCCTGTCTGGTGCCAGGAGTAATTGCTTACGGCCACACCACTGCGAACACGCCCGATCTCGTCTGACCTCGGAAGCTAAGCACGGTCGGGCCTGGTTAGTACATGGATGGGAGACCGCTTGGGAATACCAGGTGCTGTAAGCTATTTTCATTTGGGGTAAAAAAAATGATCCTTTCTCCTGTTTAAAGTCCTGTCTGGTGCCAGGAGCAATTGCTTAAGGCTACACCACTGCGAACACGCCCGATCTCGTCTGATCTCGGAAGCTACGCACGGTCGGGCCTGGTTAGTACCTCAATGGGAGACCGCCTGGGAATACCAGTTGCTGTAAGCTATTTTCATTTGGGGTAAAAAAAATCATCCTTTCTCCTGTTTAAAGTCCTGTCTGGTGCCAGGAGCAATTGCTTACGGCCACACCACTGCGAACACGCCCGATCTCGTCTGATCTCGGAAGCTAAGCACGGTCGGGCCTGGTTAGTACCTGGATGGGAGACATCCTGGGAATACCAGGTGCTGTAATCTATTTTCATTTGGGGTAAAAAAAATCATCCTTTCTCCTGTTTAAAGTCCTGTCTGGTGCCAGGTGCAATTGCTTACGGCCACACCACTGCGAACACGCCCGATCTCGTCTGATCTCGGAAGCTAAGCACGGTCGGGCCTGGTTAGTACCTGGATGGGAGACCGCCTGGGAATACCAGGTGCTGTAAGCTATTTTCATTTGGGGTAAAAAAAATCATCCTTTCTCCTGTTTAAAGTCCTGTCTGGTGCCCGGAGCAATTGCTTACGGCCACACCACCGTGAATACGCCCGATCTCGTCTGATCTCGGAAGCTAAGCACGGTCAGGCCTGGTTAGTACTTGGATGGGAGACCGCCTGGGAATACCAGGTGCTGTAATCTATTTTCATTTGGGGTAAAAAAAATGATCCTTTCTCCTGTTTAAAGTCCTGTCTGGTGCCAGGAGCAATTGCTTACGGCCACACCACTGCGAACACGCCCGATCTCGTCTGATCTCGGAATCTAAGCAAGGTCGGGCCTGGTTAGTACCTGGATGGGAGACAGCCTGGGAATACAAGGTGCTGTAATCTATTTTCATTTGGGGTAAAAAAAATGATCCTTTCTCCTGTTTAAGGTCCTGTCTGGTGCCAGGAGCAATTGCTTACGGCCACACCACTGCGAACACGCCCGATCTCGTCTGATCTCGGAAGGTAAGCACGGTCGGGCCTGGTTAGTACCTGGATGGGAGACCGCCTGGGAATACCAGGTGCTGTAAGCTATTTTCATTTGGGGTAAAAAAAATCATCCTTTCTCCTGTTTAAAGGCCTGTCTGGTGCCAGGAGCAATTGCTTACGGCCACACCACCGTGAACACGCCCGATCTCGTCTGATCCCGGAAGCTAAGCACGGTCGGGCCTGGTTAGTACTTCGATGGGAAACCGCCTGGGAATACCAGGTGCTGTAATCTATTTTCATTTGGGGTAAAAAAAATGATCCTTTCTCCTATTTAAAGTCCTGTCTGGTGCCAGGAGCTATTGCTTACGGCCACACCACTGCAAACACGCCCGATCTCATCTGATCTCGGAAGCTAAGCACGGTCGGGCCTGGTTAGTACCTGGATGGGAGACTGCCTGGGAATACCACGTGCTGTAAGCTATTTTCATTTGGGGTAAAAAAAATCATCCTTTCTCCTGTTTAAAGTCCTTTCTGGTGCCGGGAGCAATTGTTTACGGCCACACCACTGCGAACACGCCCGATCTCGTCTGATCTCGGAAGCTAAGCATGGTCGGGCCTGGTTAGTACCTGGATGGGAGACCGCCTGGGAATACCAGGTGCTGTAAGCTATTTTCATTTGGGGTAAAAAAAATCATCCTTTCTCATGTTTAAAGTCCTGACTGGTGCCAGGACCAATTGCTTACGGTCACACCACCGTGAACACGCCCGATCTCGTCTGATCTCGGAAGCTAAGCACGGTCGGGCCTGGTTAGTACTTGGATGGGAGACCGCCTGGGAATACCAGGTGCTGTAATCTATTTTCATTTGGGGTAAAAAAAATCATCCTTTCTCCTGTTTAAAGTCCTGTCTGGTGCCTGGAGTAATTGCTTACGGCCACACCACTGCGAACACGCCCGATCTCGTCTGACCTCGGAAGCTAAGCACGGTCGGGCCTGGTTAGTACATGGATGGGAGACCGCCTGGGAATACCAGGTGCTGTAAGCTATTTTCATTTGGGGTAAAATAAATGATCCTTTCTCCTGTTTAAAGTCCTGTCTGGTGCCAGGAGCAATTGCTTACGGCCACACCACTGCGAACACGCCCGATCTCGTCTGATCTCGGAAGCTAAGCACGGTCGGGCCTGGTTAGTACCTGGATGGGAGACATCCTGGGAATACCAGGTGCTGTAATCTATTTTCATTTGGGGTAAAAAAAATCATCCTTTCTCCTGTTTAAAGTCCTGTCTGGTGCCAGGAGTAATTGCTTACGGCCACACCACTGCGAACACGCCCAATCTCATCTGATCTCGGAAGCTAAGCACGGTCGGGCCTGGTTAGTACCTGGATGGGAGACCGCCTGGGAATACCAGGTGCTGTAAGCTATTTTCATTTGGGGTAAAAAAAATCATCCTTTCTCCTGTTCAAAGTCCTGTCTGGTGCCCGGAGCAATTGCTTACGGCCACACCACTGTGAACACGCCCGATCTCGTCTGATCTCGGAAGCTAAGCACGGTCAGGCCTGGTTAGTACTTGGATGGGAGACCGCCTGGGAATACCAGGTGCTCTAATCTATTTTCATTTGGGGTAAAAAAAATGATCCTTTCTCCTGTTTAAAGTCCTGTCTGGTGCCGGAAGCAATTGCTTACGGCCACACCACTGCGAACACGCCCGATCTCGTCTGATCTCGGAGGCTAAGCACGGTCGGGCCTGATTAGTACCTGGATGGGAGACCGCCTGGGAATACCAGTTGCTGTAAGCTATTTTCATTTGGGGTAAAAAAAATGATCCTTTCTGCTGTTTAAAGTCCTGTCTGGTGCCAGGAGCAATTGCTTACGGCCACACCACTGCGAACACGCCCGATCTCGTCTGATCTCGGAAGCTAAGCACGGTTGGGCCGGGTTAGTACCTGGATGGGAGACCGCCTGGGAATACCAGGTGCTGTAAGCTATTTTCATTTGGGGAAAAAAAAATCATCCTTTCTGGTGCCTGGAGCAATTGCTTAAGGCCACACCACCGTGAACACGCCCGATCTCGTCTGATCTCGGAAGCTAAGCACGGTCAGGCCTGGTTAGTACTTGGAAGGGAGACCGCCTGGGAATACCAGGTGCTGTAATCTATTTTCATTTGGGGTAAAAAAAATCATCCTTTCTCCTGTTTAAAGTCCTGTCTGGTGCCGAGAGCAATTGCTTACGGCCACACCACTGCGAACACGCCCGATCTCGTCTGACCTCGGAAGCTAAGCACGGTCGGGCCTGGTTAGTACCTGGATGGGAGACCGCCTGGGAATACCAGGTGCTGTAAGCTATTTTCATTTGGGGTAAAAAAAATCATCCTTTCTCCTGTTTAAAGTCCTTTCTGGTGCCCGGAGCAATTGCTTACGGCCACACCACTGCGAACACTCCCGATCTCGTCTCATTTCGGAAGCTAAGCACGGTCGGGCCTGGTTAGTACCTGGATGGGAGACCGTCTGGGAATACCAGGTGCTGTAAGCTATTTTCATTTGGGGTAAAAAAAATCATCCTTTCTCCTGTTTAAAGTCCTGTCTGGTGCCTGGAGCTATTGCTTACGGCCACACCACTGCGAACACGCCCGTTCTCGTCTGATCTCGGAAGCTAAGCATGGTCGGGCCTGGTTAGTACCTGGATGGGAGACCGCCTGGGAATACCAGGTGCTGTAAGCTATTTTCATTTGGGGTAAAAAAAATCATCCTTTCTCCTGTTTAAAGTCCTGTCTGGTGCCAGGAGCAATTGCTTACGGCCACACCACCGTGAACACGCCCGATCTCGTCTGAACTCGGAAGCTAAGCACGGTCGGGCCTGGTTAGTACTTGGATGGGAGACCGCCTGAGAATACCAGGTGCTGTAATCTATTTTCATTTGGGGTAAAAAAAATGATCCTTTCTCCTGTTTAAAGTCCTGTCTGGTGCCAGGAGCTATTGCTTACGGCCACACCACTGCGAACACGCCCGATCTCGACTGATCTCGGAAGCTAAGCACGTCGGGGCTGGTTAGTACCTGGATGGGAGACCGCCTGGGAATACCAGGTGCTGTAAGCTATTTTCATTTGGGGTAAAAAAAATCATCCTTTCTGGTGCCTGGAGCAATTGCTTAAGGCCACACCACCGTGAACACGCCCGATCTCGTCTGATCTCGGAAGCTAAGCACGGTCAGGCCTGGTTAGTACTTGGAAGGGAGACCGCCTGGGAATACCAGGTGCTGTAATCTATTTTCATTTGGGGTAAAAAAAATCATCCTTTCTCCTGTTTAAAGTCCTGTCTGGTGCCGGGAGCAATTGCTTACGGCCACACCACTGCGAACATGCCCGATCTCGTCTGACCTCGGAAGCTAAGCACGGTCGGGCCTGGTTAGTACCTGGATGGGAGACCGCCTGGGAATACCAGGTGCTGTAAGCTATTTTCATTTGGGGTAAAAAAAATCATCCTTTCTCATGTTTAAAGTCCTGTCTGGTGCCAGGAGCAATTGCTTACGGCCACACCACTGCGAACACGCCCAATCTCGTCTGATCTCGGAAGCTAAGCACGGTTGGGCCTGGTTAGTACCTGGATGGGAGACCGCCTGGGAATACCAGGTGCTGTAAGCTATTTTCATTTGGGGTAAAAAAAATCATCCTTTCTGGTGCCTGGAGCAATTGCTTAAGGCCACACCACCGTGAACACGCCCGATCTCGTCTGATCTCGGAAGCTAAGCACGGTCAGGCCTGGTTAGTACTTGGATGGGAGACCGCCTGAGAATACCAGGTGCTGTAATCTATTTTCATTTGGGGTAAAAAAAATTATCCTTTCTCCTGTTTAAAGTCCTGTCTGGTGCCAGGAGCTATTGCTTACGGCCACACCACTGCGAACACGCCCGATCTCGACTGATCTCGGAAGCTAAGCACGGTCGGGCCTGGTTAGTACCTGGATGGGAGACCGCCTGGGAATACAAGGTGCTGTAAGCTATTTTCATTTGGGGTAAAAAAAATGATCCTTTCTCCTGTTTAAAGTCCTGTCTGGTGCCAGGAGCAATTGCTTACGGCCACACCACTGCGGACACGCACAATCTCGTCTGATCTCGGAAGCTAAGCTAGGTCGGGCCTGGTTAGTACCTGGATGGGAGACCGCCTGGGAATACCAGGTGCTGTAAGCTATTTTCATTTGGGGTAAAAAAAATCATCCTTTCTCATGTTTAAAGTCCTGTCTGGTGCCAGGAGCAATTGCTTACGGCCACACCACTGCGAACACGCCCAATCTCGTCTGATCTCGGAAGCTAAGCACGGTTGGGCCTGGTT
Organism: Micromesistius poutassou; assembly: GCF_964030765.1. NCBI lineage: Eukaryota > Metazoa > Chordata > Actinopteri > Gadiformes > Gadidae > Micromesistius > Micromesistius poutassou. The sequence goes on from NC_140271.1 coordinate 28,807,462, forward strand.
AGTACCTGGATGGGAGACCGCCTGGGAATACCAGGTGCTGTAAGCTATTTTCATTTGGGGTAAAAAAAATCATCCTTTCTGGTGCCTGGAGCAATTGCTTAAGGCCACACCACCGTGAACACGCCCGATCTCGTCTGATCTCGGAAGCTAAGCACGGTCAGGCCTGGTTAGTACTTGGAAGGGAGACCGCCTGGGAATACCAGGTGCTGTAATCTATCTTCATTTGGGGTAAAAAAAATCATCCTTTCTCCTGTTTAAAGTCCTGTCTGGTGCCGGGAGCAATTGCTTACGGCCACACCACTGCGAACACGCCCGATCTCGTCTGACCTCGGAAGCTAAGCACGATCGGGCCTGGTTAGTACCTGGATGGGAGACCGCCTGGGAATACCAGGTGCTGTAAGCTATTTTCATTTGGGGTAAAAAAAATCATCCTTTCTCCTGTTTAAAGTCCTTTCTGGTGCCCGGAGCAATTGCTTACGGCCACACCACTGCGAACACTCCTGATCTCGTCTCATCTCGGAAGCTAAGCACGGTCGGGCCTGGTTGGTACCTGGATGGGAGACCGTCTGGGAATACCAGGTGCTGTAAGCTATTTTCATTTGGGGTAAAAAAAATCATCCTTTCTCCTGTTTAAAGTCCTGTCTGGTGCCAGGAGCAATTGCTTACGGCCACACCACCGTGAACACGCCCGATCTCGTCTGATCTCGGAAGCTAAGCACGGTCGGGCCTGGTTAGTACTTGGATGGGAGACCGCCTGGGAATACCAGGTGCTGTAATCTATTTTCATTTGGGGTAAAAAAAATGATCCTTTCTCCTGTTTAAAGTCCTGTCTGGTGCCAGGAGCTATTGCTTACGGCCACACCACTGCGAACACGCCCGATCTCGTCTGATCTCGGAAGCTAAGCACGGTCGGGCCTGGTTAGTACCTGGATGGGAGACCGCCTGGGAATACAAGGTGCTGTAAGCTATTTTCATTTGGGGTAAAAAAAATCATCCTTTCTCCTGTTTAAAGTCCTGTCTGGTGCCAGGAGCAATTGCATACGGCCACACCACCCTGACGCCCCCTACAGTGTCGGAGTAAGTCGGTTTCAGGTGTGCAAGCAGGAAGCAGGAAGTGAGCAGAGAGCAGCCTGTTTGTTTGTTGCTACCTTTAAGTGTGTTTAAGTGCCTTTTTTTTTGATTTTCCTCGATACACCTCCCCCAAACAGTGAGGCACTGTTTGGGGGAAGATAAATTTCCCATTGGTTTGGGGTAGGAACATCACGTGGACGGACACAATGGAAGCGGAAAATGGTAACGGAAAAGGCTTGAATGGAGTAGATTGCGGAAAGAAAGACCAGAGGGGAGAAGAGGCGGGAGAGAGAGAGAATAGGTATGATAAGGAACTGACCGTGAGTGTGGAACTGATCGGTGAGGATCCAATAACGGTGATGGAGTTGTTGAAAGCGACGAGAGAGGTGTGTGGGGAGTTGATGGCGTGCCGCAAAACTGGAATGAAGAAGTATGAAGTGACAATGGGATATCTCAGCGGGAAAAAAAAACTTATGGACGGTTTCAAAATAAGAGGGGTTAGTATAATTGCAAAAGAGCTCACCAGTGACGAAACGGTGGTGTCGTTCTTGGAGCTTCCGGCGTACACCACGGACAATGACGTTTTGCTGAAGCTACAGGGGTGGGGGGTCTCAGCTGCCTCACCTATCAAAAGGAGAATGTGGCCTGGTACTAACATTGCAGACGGGACCAGGTTTTTGAAAGTGAAATTTAATGACTTGGTCAGGTCGTTGCCGTATTCAACAAAGTTTAGTACAGCTACGGGTCCCCAGTACTTTCGGGTGATCCACGACAGACAGGAGAAGGTATGTAGGATGTGTATCCAACCGGGGCACATTCTGAGGGACTGTCCGGAGTTCAGATGCCACAGGTGCCATGGACAGGGGCACTACGCAAGAGAATGTGGCACAGACGAGGAACAGAGGCGACAAGGAGGAGAAGGCGGGGGCCGGGAGACGGACGTCGACGAGGAGGAGGAGCGACCGAGAGGAGAGGGTGGAGAAGGCGGCAGCGGAGCGGAGGCGACTGAATCGGAAGGAAGTGGCGTGGGAGACGGCGGGGAAGGAGAGGAGATGGACGAGGACGAGGAGCAGGATGGAGAGGCAGAGGACGAGACGGCAGCGGAAGAGACAACGGAGACGGGAGGAGAGAAGGAAAGGGAGGAGAACGGCTACAGCGTGGACAGTGCGGTGAGAGGGACGGACGAACGAGAGGAGCGGAGAAGCGCGGGTGAGGGAGCGAAAGGAGGGGAGAAGAACGGGGAAAAGAGTGGAATGACTGTGGTGGGACAGGGAGAGGGAAGGTCGGAGGCAAGGGGGAATAAGTGGGGGTGGAGGGCTTCGGATATGACAGAAAGCAGGAGGTGGGTGGGTTCGGATATATCAGACAGAGGGGAGGAAAACATGGAGGTGGTGGGTGGAAATAGGAAAAGACCATCGGGGAGGAAGGAGAGAGAAGATAAGGGGAAAAAAAGTGCAAATTAATAACACAACGTGTGGAATCTCTTCTCATTTATACTTTTAATGATCAGGATATCTTCTTTTAACGCTAATGGGCTAAGGGACAGGAACAGGAGGCAGCAAACCTTGATGGTGTGTGAGGCAGAAATAATATGTTTACAAGAGACACATTGGGATGAGGAGGTTATGAGAGTGGTTGAGAGAGAATGGATGGGGGACATGTATGTGAATAATGGTGGTGTTAAATCAAGAGGGGTAGCAATTTTAGTGAAAAGGGGAGTGGTTGAGAATGTGACGAAGTGTGTGGATGATGGTGATGGGAGGGTGATAGGAATTACCTTTGAGTACTTGGGTAAAGTATGTCGATTGTTGAATGTGTATGCGCCGAATGAGGAGAAGGAGAGGAGGGTTTTTTTTGAGGGATTGGGGGGAATGTGTGTGGAAAACTGTTTGGTGGTGGGTGATTTTAACGTGTGGTGTGGGAGGTTGGATGTTTCTGCGAGTGTGTGTTTCAGGAATGACTCGTCAAGAGGTGTGTTGAAAGAGGTGATGAGAGTGAATGGTTTAATGGATGTGTGGAGAGAAAGGAATCCTGAGGGGAGGGTTTTTTCAAGGAGGCAAGTGGTGAGAGGAGTGTTAAAGCAGAGTAGGTTAGATTTAGTCTTGAGTACAAATGGCATTGCAGGTAGGATAGGGAGAATTGAGTATAAGGTTACTGCGCTCAGTGATCACATGGTGTTAGGGTTTAACTTAGGTCAGGGGTTTGAGAAGAGAGGGGGAGGCGTGTGGTGTATGAATGGTGAGCTGCTGAGAGAAGAAAAGTACAAAAGGAAAGTGAGAGAATGTATATTGAGGAGGAAGAATGAGAGAATGTATGAGGAGGACATTGGGAGGTGGTGGGAGAGTTTGAAAGGTGAGATAAAAGAATTGAGTATGGGTTATAGTAGAGGCAGGAATATGATACAGAGAGAGAGAGAGAGGAGGTTAAAGGGAGATTTAGCTAGAGAGGCAAAGAGAGCGGATGAGGAGGCAGGCTATGATTTGGGGAAGTATATCAGAATGAAGGATGAACTGAAGGAGATAGAACTGAGGAGGTGTATGGGTGCAATAGTCAGAAGTAGGGCTAGATATGTGATTGAGGGCGAAAAATGTACAGGATTCTTTTTAGGATTAGAAAAGACGAAGCAGAAGAAGAATTATATAGAAAAGGTGGAAGGAAAGGAAGGGGAGATGATTATTGATTTTGTAGGGATAGTTGAAAGAGTAGAAGATTTTTATAGGGATTTATTTAGGAAAGAAGAAGTGGATGAGGAGAGTATGATGCAGGTGTTGGATAGTGTGAAAGCTAGGGTGAGCGATGATGATAGGGAGATGTGTGAGACAGGAATAGGGACGGGTGAAATAAATGAAGCGATAGGAGGGTTAGGGAGAAATAAGAGTCCAGGGATAGATGGGTTAATTGGTGAATTTTATGTTGAGTTTAGGGAGGAATTAGTGCCAGTGCTAGAGAGGTTATTTAGATGGATAGAGGAGAAGGGCGAGATGCCGCTGAGCATGTCGACAGGTTTAGTAACGATGATACACAAGAAAGGGAGCAGGGTTAAGCTACAGAATTATAGGCCACTTAGTATGCTGAATGGTGATTATAAAGTTTTAGCAAGGGTGTTAGCCAACAGGATCAAACAGGTAATAGGGAAGGTGGTGGGAAGCACGCAGGCATATAGTATACCAGGTAGGGACATAGCGGACACAATAAATAGTATCAGGGACACAATTGAATTTATGAAGAGAGACAAAGGGGGGATAGTTGTTAGTTTAGATTTGAACAAAGCATTTGATAGGGTGGATCATGATTATTTATATAGAGTGTTAGGTAAATTTGGTTTTGGGCACAGGTTGGTAGGTTGGATAAAGAGAATGTACGACAGGGCGGTGAGTTGTGTTAAAATCAATGGGATAGTCACGGACGCATTTAGGCTGGAAAGGTCGGTTAGGCAAGGCTGTCCGCTGTCGGCCCTGCTGTACTCCTTGTCGGCAGAGCCGCTAGCGGCACTACTTAAGAAAAATGATAGGATCAGGGGTATAGAGTTGCCAGAGGGGCGGGTTAGTTTATTATTTCAGTATGCGGATGACACGACAGTTACAGTAAGGGACAGGGAAAGTGTGTTTGAGGTTTTAGGTAGTGTAGAGTTATATGGCAGGGCATCAGGGGCAAAAGTAAACATAGAAAAGTCAGAAATCATGTATGTAGGTGTGGAGAGAGCAGGTAGGAGGGAGATAGGATTGAAAGAGAAAAAGGATTATTTTAGGGTGTTAGGTGTGAACTTAGGGATAGAGGATAAAGAAGGGAGAGATATGCAGTTTGAAGGGATAATGAATGGGATTAGGAAGACGTTAGGGTTTTGGAAACTTAGAGGGTTGAAGCTGAAGGGGAAGGTGACAGTTGTGAATGCGCTGGTAATGAGCAAGCTTGTGTATGCAATGAATGTTTTGGATGTGCCTGATAGAGTTTTGAAGGAGGTGGAGAGAATGGTGAATGAGTTTGTGTGGGGTGGGAAGGGAGTTAGGATAGCTAGGGAGGTGATGGAAAATGAGTATGAGGATGGTGGGTTAAAATTGATTAATTTAGATAGGAAAAAGAAAGCACTCAGGGTGAAAATGGTGGTGAGATATTTAAAGGACAAGAGGGATCATATATGGAAGGTGTTTTTTAGGGAAGCAATTAACAAGTGTGGTGGGTGTGGAGAGAGTGGAGTGTATATGGAACTAAAGAAAGGTATGTTGGTTGGAGTGTCTGAGTTTTATAAGGAGGTGTTGGGAGCGTGGGGAGAGTTTGTGAAATGTGTGAAGTATGAGTGTAAGGATGTTAAGCAGGTATGGGAGCAACCAGTGTTTTTAAATCCAAAAATCACATTTGAAGGGAACACAATTTATAACAGGGTGATTTGGAGAGCAGGGGTTAGGAAGGTGAAGGATTTAGTTTATGAGTATGTACCTGGATTCATGAGGGCACAGGTAATGGTCGATGAGGTGAGGGAAAGAGGGGATGAAATATGGCTGGGTACGGCACAGGGAGTGTTGGAAAGGATCAAGGAGGGTATGCCGAGAGAATGGGTTGGGATGATTGAGAGAGAGGCTGTGATGAATGGAGAAGGAGAGATAGAAATGTATGTGGGGGAAGGAGAAAGGAGGGTGAGTCTGAAGAGTGTGAAAACTAGATTAATATATAGATGTTTAAGAGGGGAAGAAGTGAGGAGACCGGCTGCAGAGAAAGTATGGGTTAGAGTGATGATTGATATGGATGTAGGGGGAATATGGAGGAATTTAAGAGTGAAATGGAACTGTATTGAATGTGAAAATTTTGATTTCCTTTTACGGCACAATAGGGTGTTTAACAATTTAATAATCAGCAGGTTTGATGTGAATGTGAGGAAGGAATGTGATGTGTGCGGAGTGGGGGTGGAAACGTGTATGCATGAGTTTGTTGAATGTTGTGAGTTGGAGGGATACTTTGTGAAAATTAAAGGATTAATAAACAGATGTTGGGGTGGAGGGTTTGTGGGGAGAAAGGAATGGAGAGAGTTGTGGCTGTTTGGGGTGACAAGTAAGGTGGAAGGTTGTAATGTTAATCTGCTAAACTATGTTTTAAGCCACGCAAGGTTTGCTGTCAAGCTCAGGAGGAATTTGGCCCATTATGAGAAGAAGAGAGTTGAGGTATGGAGTGTTTTTAAAAGTATAATGAGAAGAGATGTGAATATGGTTTATAGTTATATTGGGGAAGAGGAGTTCCTTGGAGGGTTTGTGGAGGGGAGCACTTTTGTTGTGCTCAGAGACGATGGGGAAGTGGAGTTGGATTTCGGATGAATCGAAGGGGGCGCCCACGGGCTGGTGATGCGGCAAAGTAGTCAGCAGGGTGACTGATTATTATTTTTTGTTTTGTCAATTAGTGTTTTAAGTCCACGACTTTTTCTTGATTTTGTTGAGAGGCCAGTGTATTGAAAGTTGTTACAAAAGCATCCCGGCTAACCCAGTATTGTTTGTAGTTATTTTGGTTTGAAATGGATCTGAAGTATCTTGCTTGTTTTATTTGTGCTATTTATGTACGATGGTGTATGTATATATTTTGTGCGAATAATAAAAGAAAAAAAAAAAAAAACACGCCCGATCTCGTCTGATCTCGGAAGCTAAGCACGGTCGGGCCTGGTTAGTACCTGGATGGGAGACCGCCTGGAAAAAGAAAAAAAAAAAAAAAAAACACGCCCGATCTCGTCTGATCTCGGAAGCTAAGCACGGTCGGGCCTGGTTAGTACCTGGATGGGAGACCGCCTGGGAATACCAGGTGCTGTAAGCTATTTTCATTTGGGGTAAAAAAAATCATCCTTTCTCCTGTTTAAAGTCCTGTCTGGTGCCAGGAGTAATTGCTTACGGCCACACCACCGTGAACACGCCCGATCTCGTCTGATCTCGGAAGCTAAGCACGGTCGGGCCTGGTTAGTACTTGGATGGGAGACCGCCTGGGAATACCAGGTGCTGTAATCTATTTTCATTTGGGGTAAAAAAAATGATCCTTTCTCCTGTTTAAAGTCCTGTCTGGTGCCAGGAGCAATTGCTTACGGCCACACCACTGCGAACACGCCCGATCTCGTCTGATCTCGGAAGCTAAACACGGTCGGGCCTGGTTAGTACCTGGATGGGAGACCGCCTGGGTATACCAGGTGCTGTAAGATATTTTCATTTGGGGTAAAAAAAATCATCCTTTCTCTTGTTTAAAGTCCTGTCTGGTGCACGGAGCAATTGCTTACGGCCACACCACCGTGAACACGCCCGATCTCGTCTGATCTCGGAAGCTAAGCACGGTCAGGCCTGGTTAGTACTTGGATGGGAGACCGCCTGGGAATACCAGGTGCTGTAATCTATTTTCATTTGGGGTAAAAAAAATCATCCTTTCTCCTGTTTAAAGTCCTGTCTGGTGCCAGGTGCAATTGCTTAAGGCCACACCACCGTGAACACGCCCGATCTCGTCTGATCTCGGAAGCTAAGCGCGGTCAGGACTGGTTAGTACTTGGTTGGGAGACCGCCTGGGAATACCAGGTGCTGTAATCTAGTTTCATTTGGGGTAAAAAAAATCATCCTTTCTCCTGTTTAAAGTCCTGTCTGGTGCCATGAGAAATTGATTAAGGCCACACCACCGTGAACACGCCCGATCTCGTCTGATCTCGGAAGCTAAGCACAGTCGGGCCTGGTTAGTACTTGGATGGGTGGCCGGCTGGGAATACCAGGTGCTGTAATCTATTTTCATTTGGGGTAAAAAAAATCATCCTTTCTCCTGTTTAAAGTCCTGTCTGGTGCCATGAGTAATTGCTTAAGGCCACACCACCGTGAACACGCCCGATCTCGTCTGATCTCGGAAGCTAAGCACGGTCGGGCCTGGTTGGTACTTGGATGGGAGACCGCCTGGGAATAACAGGTGCTGTAATCTATTTTCATTTGGGGTAAAAAAAATCATCCTTTCTCCTGTTTAAAGTCCTGTCTGGTGCCATGAGTAATTGCTTAAGGCCACACCACCGTGAACACGCCCGATCTCGTCTGATCTCGGAAGCTAAGCACGGTCGGGCCTGGTTAGTACTTTTATGGGAGACCGCCTGGGAATACCAGGTGCTGTAATCTATTTTCATTTGGGGTAAAAAAAATCATCCTTTCTCCTGTTTAAAGTCCTGTCTGGTGCCAGGTGCAATTGCTTAAGGCCACACCACCGTGAACACGCCCGATCTCGTCTGATCTCGGAAGCTAAGCGCGGTCGGGACTGGTTAGTACTTGGATGGGAGACCGCCTGGGAATACCAGGTGCTGTAATCTAGTTTCATTTGGGGTAAAAAAAATCATCCTTTCTCCTGTTTAAAGTCCTGTCTGGTGCCATGAGTAATTGCTTAAGGCCACACCACCGTGAACACACCCGATCTCGTCTGATCTCGGAAGCTAAGCACGGTCGGGCCTGGTTAGTACTTGGATGGGAGACCGCCTGGGAATACCAGGTGCTGTAATCTATTTTCATTTGGGGTAAAAAAAATCATCCTTTCTCCTGTTTAAAGTCCTGTCTGGTGCCAGGTGCAATTGCTTAAGGGCACACCACCGTGAACACGCCCGATCTCGTCTGATCTCGGAAGCTAAGCACGGTCGGGGCTGGTTAGTACTTGGATGGGAGAACGCCTGGGAATACCAGGTGCTGTAATCTATTTTCATTTGGGGTAAAAAAAATCATCCTTTCTCCTGTTTAAAGTCCTGTCTGGTGCCATGAGTAATTGCTTAAGGCCACACCACCGTGAACATGCCCGATCTCGTCTGATCTCGGAAGCTAAGCACGGTCGGGCCTGGTTGGTACTTGGATGGGAGACCGCCTGGGAATACCAGGTGCTGTAATCTATTTTCATTTGGGGTAAAAAAAATCATCCTTTCTCCTGTTTATAGTCCTGTCTGGTGCCATGAGAAATTGCTTAAGGCCACACCACCGTGAACACGCCCGATCTCGTCTGATCTCGGAAGCTAAGCACGGTCGGGCCTGGTTAGTACTTGGATTGGAGACCGCCTGGGAATACCAGGTGCTGTAATCTATTTTCATTTGGGTTAAAAAAAATCATCCTTTCTCCTGTTTAAAGTCCTGTCTGGTGCCAGGTGCAATTGCTTAAGGGCACACCACCGTGAACACGCCCGATCTCGTCTGATCTCGGGAGCTAAGCACAGTCGGGCCTGGTTAGTACTTGGATGGGAGGCCGGCTGGGAATACTAGGTGCTGTAATCTATTTTCATTTGGGGTAAAAAAAATCATCCTTTCTCCTGTTTAAAGTCCTGTCTGGTGCCATGAGTAATTGATTAAGGCCACACCACCGTGACCACGCC
>NC_140271.1:28821864-28824364 GCF_964030765.1 Micromesistius poutassou
TCATCCTTTCTCCTGTTTAAAGTCCTGTCTGGTGCCATGAGTAATTGATTAAGGCCACACCACCGTGACCACGCCCGATCTCGTCTGATCTCGGAAGCTAAGCACGGTCGGGCCTGGTTAGTACTTGGATGGGAGACCGCCTGGGAATACCAGGTGCTGTAATCTATTTTCATTTGGGGTAAAAAAAATCATCCTTTCTCCTGTTTAAAGTCCTGTCTGGTGCCAGGTGCAATTGCTTAAGGGCACACCACCGTGAACACGCCCGATCTCGTCTGATCTCGGAAGCTAAGCACGGTCGGGGCTGGTTAGTACTTGGATGGGAGAACGCCTGGGAATACCAGGTGCTCTAATCTATTTTCATTTGGGGTAAAAAAAATCATCCTTTCTCCTGTTTAAAGTCCTGTCTGGTGCCAGGTGCAATTGCTTAAGGCCACACCACCGTGAACACGCCCGATCTCGTCTGATCTCGGAAGCTAAGCGCGGTCGGGACTGGTTAGTACTTGGATGGGAGACCGCCTGGGAATACCAGGTGCTGTAATCTATTTTCATTTGGGGTAAAAAAATCATCCTTTCTCCTGTTTAAAGTCCTGTCTGGTGCCATGAGTAATTGCTTAAGGCCACACCACCGTGAACACGCCCGATCTCGTCTGATCTCGGAAGCTAAGCACGGTCGGTCCTGGTTAGTACTTGGATGGGAGATCCCCTGGGAATACCAGGTGCTGTAATCTATTTTCATTTGGGGTAAAAAAAATCATCCTTTCTCCTGTTTAAAGTCCTGTCTGGTGCCAGGTGTAATTGCTTAAGGCCACACCACCGTGAACACGCCCGATCTCGTCTGATCTCGGAAGCTAAGCACGGTCGGGCCTGGTTAGTACTTGGATGGGAGACCGCCTGGGAATACCAGGTGCTGTAATCTATTTTCATTTGGGGTAAAAAAAATCATCCTTTCTCCTGTTTAAAGTCCTGTCTGGTGCCAGGTGCAATTGCTTAAGGGCACACCACCGTGAACACGCCCGATCTCATCTGATCTCGGAAGCTAAGCACGGTCGGGGCTGGTTAGTACTTGGATGGGAGACCGCCTGGGAATACCAGGTGCTGTAATCTATTTTCATTTGGGGTAAAAAAAATCATCCTTTCTCCTGTTTAAAGTCCTGTCTGGTGCCATGAGTAATTGCTTAAGGCCACACCACCGTGAACACGCCCGATCTCGTCTGATCTCGGAAACTAAGCACGGTCGGGCCTGGTTAGTACTTGGATGGGAGACCGCCTGGGAATACCAGGTGCTGTAATCTATTTTCATTTGGGGTAAAAAAAATCATCCTTTCTCCTGTTTAAAGTCCTGTCTGGTGCCATGAGTAATTGCTTAAGGCCACACCACCGTGACCACGCCCGATCTCGTCTGATCTCGGAAGCTAAGCACGGTCGGGCCTGGTTAGTACTTGGATGGGAGACCGCCTGGGAATACCAGGTGCTGTAATCTATTTTCATTTGGGGTAAAAAAAATCATCCTTTCTCCTGTTTAAAGTCCTGTCTGGTGCCAGGTGCAATTGCTTAAGGGCACACCACCGTGAACACGCCCGATCTCGTCTGATCTCGGAAGCTAAGCACGGTCGGGGCTGGTTAGTACTTGGCTGGGAGAACGCCTGGGAATACCAGGTGCTGTAATCTATTTTCATTTGGGGTAAAAAAAATCATCCTTTCTCCTGTTTAAAGTCCTGTCTGGTGCCATGAGTAATTGCTTAAGGCCACACCACCGTGAACACGCCCGATCTCGTCTGATCTCGGAAGCTAAGCACGGTCGGGCCTGGTTAGTACTTGGATGGGAGACCGCCTGGGAATACCAGGTGCTCTAATCTATTTTCATTTGGGGTAAAAAAAATCATCCTTTCTCCTGTTTAAAGTCCTGTCTGGTGCCAGGTGCAATTGCTTAAGGCCACACCACCGTGAACACGCCCGATCTCGTCTGATCTCGGAAGCTAAGCGCGGTCGGGACTGGTTAGTACTTGGATGGGAGACCGCCTGGGAATACCAGGTGCTGTAATCTATTTTCATTTGGGGTAAAAAAAATCATCCTTTCTCCTGTTTAAAGTCCTGTCTGGTGCCATGAGTAATTGCTTAAGGCCACACCACCGTGAACACGCCCGATCTTGTCTGATCTCGGAAGCTAAGCACGGTCGGGCCTGCTTAGTACTTGGATGGGAGACCCCCTGGGAATACCAGGTGCTGTAATCTATTTTCATTTGGGGTAAAAAAAATCATCCTTTCTCCTGTTTAAAGTCCTGTCTGGTGCCATGAGTAATTGATTAAGGCAACACCACCGTGAACACGCCCGATCTCGTCTGATCTCGGAAGCTAAGCACCGTCGGGCCTGGTTAGTACTTGGATGGGAGACCGCCTGGGAATACCAGGTGCTGTAATCTATTTTCATTTGGGGTAAAAAAAATCATCCTTTCTCCTGTTTAAAGTCCTGTCTGGTGCCAGGTGCAATTGCTTAAGGCCA
>NC_140271.1:28854364-28874364 GCF_964030765.1 Micromesistius poutassou
GCCGTAATCTAGTTTCATTTGGGGTAAAAAAAATCATCCTTTCTCCTGTTTAAAGTCCTGTCTGGTGCCAGGTACAATTGCTTAAGGCCACACCACCGTGAACACGCCCGATCTCGTCTGATCTCGGAAGCTAAGCACGGTCGGGCCTGGTTAGTACTTGGATGGGAGACCGCCTGGGAATACCAGGTGCTGTAATCTATTTTAATTTGTGGTGATAAAAAATCATCCTTTCTCCTGTTTAAAGTCCTGTCTGGTGCCATGAGTAATTGCTTACGGCCACACCACCGTGAACACGCCCGATCTCGTCTGATCTCGGAAGCTAAGCACGGTCGGGCCTGTTTAGTACTTGGATGGGAGACCGCCTGGGAATACCAGCTGCTGTAATCTATTTTCATTTGGGGTAAAAAAAATCATCCTTTCTCCTGTTTAAAGTCCTGTCTGGTGCCATGAGTAATTGCTTAAGGCTACACGCCCGATCTCGTCTGATCTCGGAAGCTAAGCACAGTCGGGCCTGGTTAGTACTTGGATGGGACACCGCCTGGCAATACCAGGTGCTGTAATCTATTTTCATTTGTGGTAAAAAAAATCATCCTTTCTCCTGTTTAAAGTCCTGTCTGGTGCCATGAGTAATTGCTTAAGGCCACACCACCGTGAACACGCCCGATCTCGTCTGATCTTGGAAGCTAACCACGGTCGGGCCTGTTTAGTACTTGGATGGGAGACCGCCTGGGAATACCAGCTGCTGTAATCTATTTTCATTTGGGGTAAAAAAAATCATCCTTTCTCCTGTTTAAAGTCCTGTCTGGTGCCATGAGTAATTGCTTAAGGCTACACGCCCGATCTCGTCTGATCTCGGAAGCTAAGCACGGTCGGGCCTGGTTAGTACTTGGATGGGAGACCGCCTGGGAATACCAGGTGCTGTAATCTATTTTCATTTGGGGTAAAAAAAATCATCCTTTCTCCTGTTTAAAGTCCTGTCTGGTGCCAGGTGCAATTGATTAAGGCCACACCACCGTGAACACGCCCGATCTCGTCTGATCTCGGAAGCTAAGCACGGTCGGGCCTGGTTAGTACTTGGATGGGAGACCGCCTGGGAATACCAGGTGCTGTAATCTATTTTCATTTGTGGTAAAAAAAATCATCCTTTCTCCTGTTTAATGTCCTGTCTGGTGCCATGAGTAATTGCTTAAGGCCACACCACCGTGAACACGCCCAATCTCGTCTGATCTCGGAAGCTAAGCACGGTCGGGCCTGGTTAGTACTTGGATGGGAGACCGCCTGGGAATACCAGGTGCTGTAATCTATTTTCATTTGTGGTAAAAAAAATCATCCTTTCTCCTGTTTAAAGTCCTGTCTGGTGCCATGAGTAATTGCTTAAGGCCACACCACCGTGAACACGCCCGATCTCGTCTGATCTCGGAAGTTAAGCACGGTCGGGCCTGGTTAGTACTTGGATGGGAGACCGCCTGGGAATACTAGGTGCAGTAATCTATTTTCATTTGTGGTAAAAAAAATCATCCTTTCTCCTGTTTAAAGTCCTGTCTGGTGCCATGAGTAATTGCTTAAGGCCACACCACCGTGAACACGCCCGATCTCGTCTGATCTCGGAAGCTAAGCACGGTCGGGCCTGGTTAGTACTTGGATGGGAGACCGCCTGGGAATACCAGGTGCCGTAATCTAGTTTCATTTGGGGTAAAAAAAATCATCCTTTCTCCTGTTTAAAGTCCTGTCTGGTGCCAGGTACAATTGCTTAAGGCCACACCACCGTGAACACGCCCGATCTCGTCTGATCTCGGAAGCTAAGCACGGTCGGGCCTGGTTAGTACTTGGATGGGAGACCGCCTGGGAATACCAGGTGCTGTAATCTATTTTAATTTGTGGTAATAAAAAATCATCCTTTCTCCTGTTTAAAGTCCTGTCTGGTGCCATGAGTAATTGCTTAAGGCCACACCACCGTGAACACGCCCGATCTCGTCTGATCTCGGAAGCTAAGCACGGTCGGGCCTGTTTAGTACTTGGATGGGAGACCGCCTGGGAATACCAGCTGCTGTAATCTATTTTCATTTGGGGTAAAAAAAATCATCCTTTCTCCTGTTTAAAGTCCTGTCTGGTGCCATGAGTAATTGCTTAAGGCTACACGCCCGATCTCGTCTGATCTCGGAAGCTAAGCACAGTCGGGCCTGGTTAGTACTTGGATGGGACACCGCCTGGCAATACCAGGTGCTGTAATCTATTTTCATTTGTGGTAAAAAAAATCATCCTTTCTCCTGTTTAAAGTCCTGTCTGGTGCCATGAGTAATTGCTTAAGGCCACACCACCGTGAACACGCCCGATCTCGTCTGATCTTGGAAGCTAACCACGGTCGGGCCTGTTTAGTACTTGGATGGGAGACCGCCTGGGAATACCAGCTGCTGTAATCTATTTTCATTTGGGGTAAAAAAAATCATCCTTTCTCCTGTTTAAAGTCCTGTCTGGTGCCATGAGTAATTGCTTAAGGCTACACGCCCGATCTCGTCTGATCTCGGAAGCTAAGCACGGTCGGGCCTGGTTAGTACTTGGATGGGAGACCGCCTGGGAATACCAGGTGCTGTAATCTATTTTCATTTGGGGTAAAAAAAATCATCCTTTCTCCTGTTTAAAGTCCTGTCTGGTGCCAGGTGCAATTGATTAAGGCCACACCACCGTGAACACGCCCGATCTCGTCTGATCTCGGAAGCTAAGCACGGTCGGGCCTGGTTAGTACTTGGATGGGAGACCGCCTGGGAATACCAGGTGCTGTAATCTATTTTCATTTGTGGTAAAAAAAATCATCCTTTCTCCTGTTTAATGTCCTGTCTGGTGCCATGAGTAATTGCTTAAGGCCACACCACCGTGAACACGCCCAATCTCGTCTGATCTCGGAAGCTAAGCACGGTCGGGCCTGGTTAGTACTTGGATGGGAGACCGCCTGGGAATACCAGGTGCTGTAATCTATTTTCATTTGTGGTAAAAAAAATCATCCTTTCTCCTGTTTAAAGTCCTGTCTGGTGCCATGAGTAATTGCTTAAGGCCACACCACCGTGAACACGCCCGATCTCGTCTGATCTCGGAAGTTAAGCACGGTCGGGCCTGGTTAGTACTTGGATGGGAGACCGCCTGGGAATACTAGGTGCAGTAATCTATTTTCATTTGTGGTAAAAAAAATCATCCTTTCTCCTGTTTAAAGTCCTGTCTGGTGCCATGAGTAATTGCTTAAGGCCACACCACCGTGAACACGCCCGATCTCGTCTGATCTCGGAAGCTAAGCACGGTCGGGCCTGGTTAGTACTTGGATGGGAGACCGCCTGGGAATACCAGGTGCCGTAATCTAGTTTCATTTGGGGTAAAAAAAATCATCCTTTCTCCTGTTTAAAGTCCTGTCTGGTGCCAGGTACAATTGCTTAAGGCCACACCACCGTGAACACGCCCGAACTCGTCTGATCTCGGAAGCTAAGCACGGTCGGGCCTGGTTAGTACTTGGATGGGAGACCGCCTGGGAATACCAGGTGCTGTAATCTATTTTAATTTGTGGTAATAAAAAATCATCCTTTCTCCTGTTTAAAGTCCTGTCTGGTGCCATGAGTAATTGCTTAAGGCCACACCACCGTGAACACGCCCGATCTCGTCTGATCTCGGAAGCTAAGCACGGTCGGGCCTGTTTAGTACTTGGATGGGAGACCGCCTGGGAATACCAGCTGCTGTAATCTATTTTCATTTGGGGTAAAAAAAATCATCCTTTCTCCTGTTTAAAGTCCTGTCTGGTGCCATGAGTAATTGCTTAAGGCTACACGCCCGATCTCGTCTGATCTCGGAAGCTAAGCACAGTCGGGCCTGGTTAGTACTTGGATGGGACACCGCCTGGCAATACCAGGTGCTGTAATCTATTTTCATTTGTGGTAAAAAAAATCATCCTTTCTCCTGTTTAAAGTCCTGTCTGGTGCCATGAGTAATTGCTTAAGGCCACACCACCGTGAACACGCCCGATCTCGTCTGATCTTGGAAGCTAACCACGGTCGGGCCTGTTTAGTACTTGGATGGGAGACCGCCTGGGAATACCAGCTGCTGTAATCTATTTTCATTTGGGGTAAAAAAAATCATCCTTTCTCCTGTTTAAAGTCCTGTCTGGTGCCATGAGTAATTGCTTAAGGCTACACGCCCGATCTCGTCTGATCTCGGAAGCTAAGCACGGTCGGGCCTGGTTAGTACTTGGATGGGACACCGCCTGGCAATACCAGGTGCTGTAATCTATTTTCATTTGGGGTAAAAAAAATCATCCTTTCTCCTGTTTAAAGTCCTGTCTGGTGCCAGGTGCAATTGATTAAGGCCACACCACCGTGAACACGCCCGATCTCGTCTGATCTCGGAAGCTAAGCACGGTCGGGCCTGGTTAGTACTTGGATGGGAGACCGCCTGGGAATACCAGGTGCTGTAATCTATTTTCATTTGTGGTAAAAAAAATCATCCTTTCTCCTGTTTAATGTCCTGTCTGGTGCCATGAGTAATTGCTTAAGGCCACACCACCGTGAACACGCCCAATCTCGTCTGATCTCGGAAGCTAAGCACGGTCGGGCCTGGTTAGTACTTGGATGGGAGACCGCCTGGGAATACCAGGTGCTGTAATCTATTTTCATTTGTGGTAAAAAAAATCATCCTTTCTCCTGTTTAAAGTCCTGTCTGGTGCCATGAGTAATTGCTTAAGGCCACACCACCGTGAACACGCCCGATCTCGTCTGATCTCGGAAGCTAAGCACGGTCGGGCCTGGTTAGTACTTGGATGGGAGACCGCCTGGGAATACCAGGTGCTGTAATCTATTTTCATTTGGGGTAAAAAAAATCATCCTTTCTCCTGTTTAAAGTCCTGTTTGGTGCCAGGTGCAAATGCTTAAGGCCACACCACCGTGAACACGCCCGATCTCGTCTGATCTTGGAAGCTAAGCACGGTCGGGCCTGGTTAGTACTTGGATGGGAGACCGCCTGGGAATACCAGGTGCTGTAATCTATTTTCATTTGGGGTAAAAAAAATCATCCTTTCTCCTGTTTAAAGTCCTGTCTGGTGCCATGAGTAATTGCTTAAGGCCACACCACTGTGAACACGCCCGATCTCGTCTGATCTCGGAAGCTAAGCATGGTCGGGCCTGGTTAGTACTTGGATGGGAGACCGCCTGGGAATACCAGGTGCTGTAATCTATTTTCATTTGGGGTAAAAAAAATCATCCTTTCTCCTGTTTAAAGTCCTGTCTGGTTCCATGAGTAATTGCTTAAGGCCACACCACCGTGAACACGCCCGATCTCGTCTGATCTCGGAAGCTAAGCACGGTCGGGCCTGTTTAGTACTTGGATGGGAGACCGCCTGGGAATACCAGCTGCTGCAATCTATTTTCATTTGGGGTAAAAAAAATCATCCTTTCTCCTGTTTAAAGTCCTGTCTGGTGCCATGAGTAATTGCTTAAGGCTACACGCCCGATCTCGTCTGATCTCGGAAGCTAAGCACGGTCGGCCTTGTTAGTACTTGGATGGGAGACCGCCTGGGAATACCAGGTGCTGTAATCTATTTTCATTTGGGGTAAAAAAAATCATCCTTTCTCCTGTTTAAAGTCCTGTCTGGTGCCAGGTGCAACTGCTTAAGGCCACACCACCGTGAACACGCCCGATCTCGTCTGATCTCGGAAGCTAAGCACGGTCGGCCCTGGTTAGTACTTGGATGGGACACCGCCTGGCAATACCAGGTGCTGTAATCTATTTTCATTTGGGGTAAAAAAAATCATCCTTTCTCCTGTTTAAAGTCCTGTCTGGTGCCATGAGTAATTGCTTAAGGCTACACGCCCGATCTCGTCTGATCTCGGAAGCTAAGCACGGTCGGCCCTGGTTAGTACTTGGATGGGACACCGCCTGGCAATACCAGGTGCTGTAATCTATTTTCATTTGGGGTAAAAAAAATCATCCTTTCTCCTGTTTAAAGTCCTGTCTGGTGCCATGAGTAATTGCTTAAGGCTACACGCCCGATCTCGTCTGATCTCGGAAGCTAAGCACAGTCGGGCCTGGTTAGTACTTGGATGGGACACCGCCTGGCAATACCAGGTGCTGTAATCTATTTTCATTTGTGGTAAAAAAAATCATCCTTTCTCCTGTTTAAAGTCCTGTCTGGTGCCATGAGTAATTGCTTAAGGCCACACCACCGTGAACACGCCCGATCTCGTCTGATCTTGGAAGCTAACCACGGTCGGGCCTGTTTAGTACTTGGATGGGAGACCGCCTGGGAATACCAGCTGCTGTAATCTATTTTCATTTGGGGTAAAAAAAATCATCCTTTCTCCTGTTTAAAGTCCTGTCTGGTGCCATGAGTAATTGCTTAAGGCTACACGCCCGATCTCGTCTGATCTCGGAAGCTAAGCACGGTCGGGCCTGGTTAGTACTTGGATGGGACACCGCCTGGCAATACCAGGTGCTGTAATCTATTTTCATTTGGGGTAAAAAAAATCATCCTTTCTCCTGTTTAAAGTCCTGTCTGGTGCCAGGTGCAATTGATTAAGGCCACACCACCGTGAACACGCCCGATCTCGTCTGATCTCGGAAGCTAAGCACGGTCGTGCCTGGTTAGTACTTGGATGGGAGACCGCCTGGGAATACCAGGTGCTGTAATCTATTTTCATTTGTGGTAAAAAAAATCATCCTTTCTCCTGTTTAATGTCCTGTCTGGTGCCATGAGTAATTGCTTAAGGCTACACCACCGTGAACACGCCCAATCTCGTCTGATCTCGGAAGCTAAGCACGGTCGGGCCTGGTTAGTACTTGGATGGGAGACCGCCTGGGAATACCAGGTGCTGTAATCTATTTTCATTTGTGGTAAAAAAAATCATCCTTTCTCCTGTTTAAAGTCCTGTCTGGTGCCATGAGTAATTGCTTAAGGCCACACCACCGTGAACACGCCCGATCTCGTCTGATCTCGGAAGCTAAGCACGGTCGGGCCTGGTTAGTACTTGGATGGGAGACCGCCTGGGAATACCAGGTGCTGTAATCTATTTTCATTTGGGGTAAAAAAAATCATCCTTTCTCCTGTTTAAAGTCCTGTCTGGTGCCAGGTGCAAATGCTTAAGGCCACACCACCGTGAACACGCCCGATCTCGTCTGATCTTGGAAGCTAAGCACGGTCGGGCCTGGTTAGTACTTGGATGGGAGACCGCCTGGGAATACCAGGTGCTGTAATCTATTTTCATTTGGGGTAAAAAAAATCATCCTTTCTCCTGTTTAAAGTCCTGTCTGGTGCCATGAGTAATTGCTTAAGGCCACACCACCGTGAACACGCCCGATCTCGTCTGATCTCGGAAGCTAAGCATGGTCGGGCCTGGTTAGTACTTGGATGGGAGACCGCCTGGGAATACCAGGTGCTGTAATCTATTTTCATTTGGGGTAAAAAAAATCATCCTTTCTCCTGTTTTAAGTCCTGTCTGGTTCCATGAGTAATTGCTTAAGGCCACACCACCGTGAACACGCCCGATCTCGTCTGATCTCGGAAGCTAAGCACGGTCGGGCCTGTTTAGTACTTGGATGGGAGACCGCCTGGGAATACCAGCTGCTGCAATCTATTTTCATTTGGGGTAAAAAAAATCATCCTTTCTCCTGTTTAAAGTCCTGTCTGGTGCCATGAGTAATTGCTTAAGGCTACACGCCCGATCTCGTCTGATCTCGGAAGCTAAGCACGGTCGGCCTTGTTAGTACTTGGATGGGAGACCGCCTGGGAATACCAGGTGCTGTAATCTATTTTCATTTGGGGTAAAAAAAATCATCCTTTCTCCTGTTTAAAGTCCTGTCTGGTGCCAGGTGCAACTGCTTAAGGCCACACCACCGTGAACACGCCCGATCTCGTCTGATCTCGGAAGCTAAGCACGGTCGGCCCTGGTTAGTACTTGGATGGGACACCGCCTGGCAATACCAGGTGCTGTAATCTATTTTCATTTGGGGTAAAAAAAATCATCCTTTCTCCTGTTTAAAGTCCTGTCTGGTGCCAGGTGCAATTGATTAAGGCCACACCACCGTGAACACGCCCGATCTCGTCTGATCTCGGAAGCTAAGCACGGTCGGGGCTGGTTAGTACTTGGATGGGACACCGCCTGGCAATACCAGGTGCTGTAATCTATTTTCATTTGGGGTAAAAAAAATCATCCTTTCTCCTGTTTAAAGTCCTGTCTGGTGCCAGGTGCAATTGATTAAGGCCACACCACCGTGAACACGCCCGATCTCGTCTGATCTCGGAAGCTAAGCACGGTCGGGCCTGGTTAGTACTTAGATGGGAGACCGCCTGGGAATACCAGGTGCTGTAATCTATTTTCATTTGTGGTAAAAAAAATCATCCTTTCTCCTGTTTAATGTCCTGTCTGGTGCCATGAGTAATTGCTTAAGGCCACACCACCGTGAACACGCCCGATCTCGTCTGATCTCGGAAGCTAAGCACGGTCGGGCCTGGTTAGTACTTGGATGGGAGACCGCCTGGGAATACCAGGTGCTGTAATCTATTTTCATTTGGGGTAAAAAAAATCATCCTTTCTCCTGTTTAAAGTCCTGTCTGGTGCCAGGTGAAATTGCTTAAGGCCACACCACCGTGGACACGCCCGATCTCGTCTGATCTCGGAAGCTAAGCACGGTCGGGCCTGGTTAGTACTTGGATGGGAGACCGCCTGGGAATACCAGGTGCTGTAATCTATTTTCATTTGGGGTAAAAAAAATCATCCTTTCTCCTGTTTAAAGTCCTGTCTGGTGCCAGCTGCAACTGCTTAAGGCCACACCACCGTGAACACGCCCGATCTCGTCTGATCTCGGAAGCTAAGCACGGTCGGGCCTGGTTAGTACTTGGATGGGAGACCGCCTGGGAATACCAGGTGCTGTAATCTATTTTCATTTGGGGTAAAAAAAATCATCCTTTCTCCTGTTTAATGTCCTGTCTGGTGCCATGAGTAATTGCTTAAGGCCACACCACCGTGAACACGCCCGATCTCGTCTGATCTCGGAAGCTAAGCACGGTCGGGCCTGGTTAGTACTTGGATGGGAGACCGCCTGGGAATACCAGGTGCTGTAATCTATTTTCATTTGGGGTAAAAAAAATCATCCTTTCTCCTGTTTAAAGTCCTGTCTGGTGCCAGGTGAAATTGCTTAAGGCCACACCACCGTGGACACGCCCGATCTCGTCTGATCTCGGAAGCTAAGCACGGTCGGGCCTGGTTAGTACTTGGATGGGAGACCGCCTGGGAATACCAGGTGCTGTAATCTATTTTCATTTGGGGTAAAAAAAATCATCCTTTCTCCTGTTTAAAGTCCTGTCTGGTGCCAGCTGCAACTGCTTAAGGCCACACCACCGTGAACACGCCCGATCTCGTCTGATCTCGGAAGCTAAGCACGGTCGGGCCTGGTTAGTACTTGGATGGGAGACCGCCTGGGAATACCAGGTGCTGTAATCTATTTTCATTTGGGGTAAAAAAAATCATCCTTTCTCCTGTTTAAAGTCCTGTCTGGTGCCAGGTGCAATTGCTTAAGGCCACACCACCGTGAACACGCCCGATCTCGTCTGATCTCGGAAGCTAAGCACGGTCGGGCCTGGTTAGTACTTGGATGGGAGACCGCCTGGGAATACCAGGTGCTGTAATCTATTTTCATTTGTGGTAAAAAAAATCATCCTTTCTCCTGTTTAAAGTCCTGTCTGGTGCCATGAGTAATTGCTTAAGGCCACACCACCGTGAACACGCCCGATCTCGTCTGATCTCGGAAGCTAAGCACGGTCGGGCCTGTTTAGTACTTGGATGGGAGACCGCCTGGGAATACCAGCTGCTGTAATCTATTTTCATTTGGGGTAAAAAAAATCATCCTTTCTCCTGTTTAAAGTCCTGTCTGGTGCCATGAGTAATTGCTTAAGGCTACACGCCCGATCTCGTCTGATCTCGGAAGCTAAGCACGGTCGGGCCTGGTTAGTACTTGGATGGGAGACCGCCTGGGAATACCAGGTGCTGTAATCTATTTTCATTTGGGGTAAAAAAAATCATCCTTTCTCCTGTTTAAAGTCCTGTCTGGTGCCAGGTGCAAATGCTTAAGGCCACACCACCGTGAACACGCCCGATCTCGTCTGATCTTGGAAGCTAAGCACGGTCGGGCCTGGTTAGTACTTGGATGGGAGACCGCCTGGGAATACCAGGTGCTGTAATGTATTTTCATTTGGGGTAAAAAAAATCATCCTTTCTCCTGTTTAAAGTCCTGTCTGGTGCCATGAGTAATTGCTTAAGGCCACACCACCGTGAACACGCCCGATCTCGTCTGATCTCGGAAGCTAAGCATGGTCGGGGCTGGTTAGTACTTGGATGGGAGACCGCCTGGTAATACCAGGTGCTGTAATCTATTTTCATTTGGGGTAAAAAAAATCATCCTTTCTCCTGTTTAAAGTCCTGTCTGGTGCCAGGTGCAAGTCCTTAAGGCCACACCACCGTGAACACCCCCGATCTCGTCTGATCTCGGAAGCTAAGCACGGTCGGGCCTGGTTAGTACTTGGATGGGAGACCGCCTGGGAATACCAGGTGCTGTAATCTATTTTCATTTGGGGTAAAAAAAATCATCCTTTCTCCAGTTTAAAGTCCTGTCTGGTGCCATGAGTAATTGCTTGAGGCCACACCACCGTGAACACGCCCGATCTCGTCTGATCTCGGAAGCTAAGCACCGTCGGGCCTGGTTAGTACTTGGATGGGAGACCGCCTGGGAATACCAGGTGCTGTAATCTATTTTCATTTGGGGTAAAAAAAATCATCCTTTCTCCTGTTTAAAGTCCTGTCTGGTGCCATGAGTAATTGCTTAAGGCCACACCACCGTGAACACGCCCGATCTCGTCTGATCTCGGAAGCTAAGCACGGTCGGGCCTGTTTAGTACTTGGATGGGAGACCGCCTGGGAATACCAGCTGCTGTAATCTATTTTCATTTGGGGTAAAAAAAATCATCCTTTCTCCTGTTTAAAGTCCTGTCTGGTGCCATGAGTAATTGCTTAAGGCTACACGCCCGATCTCGTCTGATCTCGGAAGCTAAGCACGGTCGGGCCTGGTTAGTACTTGGATGGGACACCGCCTGGCAATACCAGGTGCTGTAATCTATTTTCATTTGGGGTAAAAAAAATCATCCTTTCTTCTGTTTAAAGTCCTGTCTGGTGCCAGGGGCAATTGATTAAGGCCACACCACCGTGAACACGCCCGATCTCGTCTGATCTCGGAAGCTAAGCACGGTCGGGCTTGGTTATTACTTGGATGGGAGACCGCCTGGGAATACCAGGTGCTGTAATTTATTTTCATTTGTGGTAAAAAAAATCATCCTTTCTCCTGTTTAATGTCCTGTCTGGTGCCATGAGTAATTGATTAAGGCCGCACCACCATGAACACGCCCGATCTCGTCTGATCTCGGAAGCTAAGCACGGTCGGGCCTGGTTAGTACTTGGATGGGAGACCGCCTGGGAATACCAGGTGCTGTAATCTATTTTCATTTGTGGTAAAAAAAATCATCCTTTCTCCTGTTTAAAGTCCTGTCTGGTGCCATGAGTAATTGCTTAAGGCCACACCACCGTGAACACGCCCGATCTCGTCTGATGTCGGAAGCTAAGCACGGTCGGGCCTGGTTAGTACTTGGATGGGAGACCGCCTGAGAATACCAGGTGCTGTAATCTATTTTCATTTGGGGTAAAAAAAATCATCCTTTCTCCTGTTTAAAGTCCTGTCTGGTGCCAGGTGAAATTGCTTAAGGCCACACCACCGTGGACACGCCCGATCTCGTCTGATCTCGGAAGCTAAGCACGGTCGGGCCTTGTTAGTACTTGGATGGGAGACCGCCTGGGAATACCAGGTGCTGTAATCTATTTTCATTTGGGGTAAAAAAAAATCATCCTTTCTCCTGTTTAAAGTCCTGTCTGGTGCCCGGTGCAACTGCTTAAGGCCACACCACCGTGAACACGCCCGATCTCGTCTGATCTCGGAAGCTAAGCACGGTCGGGCCTGGTTAGTACTTGGATGGGAGACCGCCTGGGAATACCAGGTGCTGTAATCTATTTTCATTTGGGGTAAAAAAAATCATCCTTTCTCCTGTTTAAAGTCCTGTCTGGTGCCATGAGTAATTGCTTAAGGCCACACCACCGTGAACACGCCCGATCTCGTCTGATCTCGGAAGCTAAGCACGGTCGGGCCTGTTTAGTACTTGGATGGGAGACCGCCTGGGAATACCAGCTGCTGTAATCTATTTTCATTTGGGGTAAAAAAAATCATCCTTTCTCCTGTTTAAAGTCCTGTCTGGTGCCATGAGTAATTGCTTAAGGCTACACGCCCGATCTCGTCTGATCTCGGAAGCTAAGCACGGTCGGCCTTGTTAGTACTTGGATGGGAGACCGCCTGGGAATACCAGGTGCTGTAATCTATTTTCATTTGGGGTAAAAAAAATCATCCTTTCTCCTGTTTAAAGTCCTGTCTGGTGCCATGAGTAATTGCTTAAGGCCACACCACCGTGAACACGCCCGATCTCGTCTGATCTCGGAAGCTAAGCACGGTCGGGCCTGTTTAGTACTTGGATGGGAGACCGCCTGGGAATACCAGCTGCTGTAATCTATTTTCATTTGGGGTAAAAAAAATCATCCTTTCTCCTGTTTAAAGTCCTGTCTGGTGCCATGAGTAATTGCTTAAGGCTACACGCCCGATCTCGTCTGATCTCGGAAGCTAAGCACGGTCGGCCTTGTTAGTACTTGGATGGGAGACCGCCTGGGAATACCAGGTGCTGTAATCTATTTTCATTTGGGGTAAAAAAAATCATCCTTTCTCCTGTTTAAAGTCCTGTCTGGTGCCAGGTGCAACTGCTTAAGGCCACACCACCATGAACACGCCCGATCTCGTCTGATCTCGGAAGCTAAGCACGGTCGGGCCTGGTTAGTACTTGGATGGGACACCGCCTGGGAATACCAGGTGCTGTAATCTATTTTCATTTGTGGTAAAAAAAATCATCCTTTCTCCTGTTTAAAGTCCTGTCTGGTGCCATGAGTAATTGCTTAAGGCCACACCACCGTGAACACGCCCGATCTCGTCTGATCTCGGGAGCTAAGCACGGTCGGGCCTGGTTAGTACTTGGATGGGAGACCGCCTGGGAACACCAGGTGCTGTAATCTATTTTCATTTGGGGTAAAAAAAATCATCCTTTCTCCTGTTTAAAGTCCTGTCTGGTGCCAGGTACAACTGCTTAAGGCCACACCACCTTGAACACGCCCGATCTCGTCTGATCTCGGAAGCTAAGCACGGTCCGGCCTGGTTAGTACTTGGATGGGAGACCGCCTGGGAATACCAGGTGCTGTAATCTATTTTCATTTGGGGTAAAAAAAATCATCCTTTCTCCTGTTTAAAGTCCTGTCTGGTGCCAGGTGCAATTGCTTAAGGCCACACCACCGTGAACACGCCCGATCTCGTCTGATCTCGGAAGCTAAGCACGGTCGGGCCTGGTTAGTACTTGGATGGGAGACCGCCTGGGAATACCAGGTGCTGTAATCTATTTTCATTTGTGGTAAAAAAAATCATCCTTTCTCCTGTTTAAAGTCCTGTCTGGTGCCATGAGTAATTGCTTAAGGCCACACCACCGTGAACACGCCCGATCTCGTCTGATCTCGGAAGCTAAGCACGGTCGGGCCTGGTTAGTACTTGGATGGGAGACCGCCTGGGAATACCAGGTGCTGTAATCTATTTTCATTTGGGGTAAAAAAAATCATCCTTTCTCCTGTTTAAAGTCCTGTCTGGTGCCATGAGTAATTGCTTAAGGCCACACCACCGTGAACACGCCCGATCTCGTCTGATCTCGGAAGCTAAGCACGGTCGGGCCTGTTTAGTACTTGGATGGGAGACCGCCTGGGAATACCAGCTGCTGTAATCTATTTTCATTTGGGGTAAAAAAAATCATCCTTTCTCCTGTTTAAAGTCCTGTCTGGTGCCATGAGTAATTGCTTAAGGCTACACGCCCGATCTCGTCTGATCTCGGAAGCTAAGCACGGTCGGCCTTGTTAGTACTTGGATGGGAGACCGCCTGGGAATACCAGGTGCTGTAATCTATTTTCATTTGGGGTAAAAAAAATCATCCTTTCTCCTGTTTAAAGTCCTGTCTGGTGCCATGAGTAATTGCTTAAGGCCACACCACCGTGAACACGCCCGATCTCGTCTGATCTCGGAAGCTAAGCACGGTCGGGCCTGTTTAGTACTTGGATGGGAGACCGCCTGGGAATACCAGCTGCTGTAATCTATTTTCATTTGGGGTAAAAAAAATCATCCTTTCTCCTGTTTAAAGTCCTGTCTGGTGCCATGAGTAATTGCTTAAGGCTACACGCCCGATCTCGTCTGATCTCGGAAGCTAAGCACGGTCGGCCTTGTTAGTACTTGGATGGGAGACCGCCTGGGAATACCAGGTGCTGTAATCTATTTTCATTTGGGGTAAAAAAAATCATCCTTTCTCCTGTTTAAAGTCCTGTCTGGTGCCAGGTGCAACTGCTTAAGGCCACACCACCATGAACACGCCCGATCTCGTCTGATCTCGGAAGCTAAGCACGGTCGGGCCTGGTTAGTACTTGGATGGGACACCGCCTGGGAATACCAGGTGCTGTAATCTATTTTCATTTGTGGTAAAAAAAATCATCCTTTCTCCTGTTTAAAGTCCTGTCTGGTGCCATGAGTAATTGCTTAAGGCCACACCACCGTGAACACGCCCGATCTCGTCTGATCTCGGGAGCTAAGCACGGTCGGGCCTGGTTAGTACTTGGATGGGAGACCGCCTGGGAACACCAGGTGCTGTAATCTATTTTCATTTGGGGTAAAAAAAATCATCCTTTCTCCTGTTTAAAGTCCTGTCTGGTGCCAGGTACAACTGCTTAAGGCCACACCACCTTGAACACGCCCGATCTCGTCTGATCTCGGAAGCTAAGCACGGTCCGGCCTGGTTAGTACTTGGATGGGAGACCGCCTGGGAATACCAGCTGCTGTAATCTATTTTCATTTGGGGTAAAAAAAATCATCCTTTCTCCTGTTTAAAGTCCTGTCTGGTGCCATGAGTAATTGCTTAAGGCCACACCACCGTGAACACGCCCGATCTCGTCTGATCTCGGAAGCTAAGCACGGTCGGGCCTGTTTAGTACTTGGATGGGAGACCGCCTGGGAATACCAGCTGCTGTAATCTATTTTCATTTGGGGTAAAAAAAATCATCCTTTCTCCTGTTTAAAGTCCTGTCTGGTGCCATGAGTAATTGCTTAAGGCTACACGCCCGATCTCGTCTGATCTCGGAAGCTAAGCACGGTCGGCCTTGTTAGTACTTGGATGGGAGACCGCCTGGGAATACCAGGTGCTGTAATCTATTTTCATTTGGGGTAAAAAAAATCATCCTTTCTCCTGTTTAAAGTCCTGTCTGGTGCCAGGTGCAACTGCTTAAGGCCACACCACCATGAACACGCCCGATCTCGTCTGATCTCGGAAGCTAAGCACGGTCGGGCCTGGTTAGTACTTGGATGGGACACCGCCTGGGAATACCAGGTGCTGTAATCTATTTTCATTTGTGGTAAAAAAAATCATCCTTTCTCCTGTTTAAAGTCCTGTCTGGTGCCATGAGTAATTGCTTAAGGCCACACGACCGTGAACACGCCCGATCTCGTCTGATCTCGGGAGCTAAGCACGGTCGGGCCTGGTTAGTACTTGGATGGGAGACCGCCTGGGAACACCAGGTGCTGTAATCTATTTTCATTTGGGGTAAAAAAAATCATCCTTTCTCCTGTTTAAAGTCCTGTCTGGTGCCAGGTACAACTGCTTAAGGCCACACCACCTTGAACACGCCCGATCTCGTCTGATCTCGGAAGCTAAGCACGGTCCGGCCTGGTTAGTACTTGGATGGGAGACCGCCTGGGAATACCAGGTGCTGTAATCTATTTTCATTTGGGGTAAAAAAAATCATCCTTTCTCCTGTTTAAAGTCCTGTCTGGTGCCAGGTGCAATTGCTTAAGGCCACACCACCGTGAACACGCCCGATCTCGTCTGATCTCGGAAGCTAAGCACGGTCGGGCCTGGTTAGTACTTGGATGGGAGACCGCCTGGGAATACCAGGTGCTGTAATCTATTTTCATTTGTGGTAAAAAAAATCATCCTTTCTCCTGTTTAAAGTCCTGTCTGGTGCCATGAGTAATTGCTTAAGGCCACACCACCGTGAACACGCCCGATCTCGTCTGATCTCGGAAGCTAAGCACGGTCGGGCCTGGTTAGTACTTGGATGGGAGACCGCCTGGGAATACCAGGTGCTGTAATCTATTTTCATTTGGGGTAAAAAAAATCATCCTTTCTCCTGTTTAAAGTCCTGTCTGGTGCCATGAGTAATTGCTTAAGGCCACACCACCGTGAACACGCCCGATCTCGTCTGATCTCGGAAGCTAAGCACGGTCGGGCCTGTTTAGTACTTGGATGGGAGACCGCCTGGGAATACCAGCTGCTGTAATCTATTTTCATTTGGGGTAAAAAAAATCATCCTTTCTCCTGTTTAAAGTCCTGTCTGGTGCCATGAGTAATTGCTTAAGGCTACACGCCCGATCTCGTCTGATCTCGGAAGCTAAGCACGGTCGGCCTTGTTAGTACTTGGATGGGAGACCGCCTGGGAATACCAGGTGCTGTAATCTATTTTCATTTGGGGTAAAAAAAATCATCCTTTCTCCTGTTTAAAGTCCTGTCTGGTGCCATGAGTAATTGCTTAAGGCCACACCACCGTGAACACGCCCGATCTCGTCTGATCTCGGAAGCTAAGCACGGTCGGGCCTGTTTAGTACTTGGATGGGAGACCGCCTGGGAATACCAGCTGCTGTAATCTATTTTCATTTGGGGTAAAAAAAATCATCCTTTCTCCTGTTTAAAGTCCTGTCTGGTGCCATGAGTAATTGCTTAAGGCTACACGCCCGATCTCGTCTGATCTCGGAAGCTAAGCACGGTCGGCCTTGTTAGTACTTGGATGGGAGACCGCCTGGGAATACCAGGTGCTGTAATCTATTTTCATTTGGGGTAAAAAAAATCATCCTTTCTCCTGTTTAAAGTCCTGTCTGGTGCCAGGTGCAACTGCTTAAGGCCACACCACCATGAACACGCCCGATCTCGTCTGATCTCGGAAGCTAAGCACGGTCGGGCCTGGTTAGTACTTGGATGGGACACCGCCTGGGAATACCAGGTGCTGTAATCTATTTTCATTTGTGGTAAAAAAAATCATCCTTTCTCCTGTTTAAAGTCCTGTCTGGTGCCATGAGTAATTGCTTAAGGCCACACCACCGTGAACACGCCCGATCTCGTCTGATCTCGGGAGCTAAGCACGGTCGGGCCTGGTTTGTACTTGGATGGGAGACCGCCTGGGAACACCAGGTGCTGTAATCTATTTTCATTTGGGGTAAAAAAAATCATCCTTTCTCCTGTTTAAAGTCCTGTCTGGTGCCAGGTACAACTGCTTAAGGCCACACCACCTTGAACACGCCCGATCTCGTCTGATCTCGGAAGCTAAGCACGGTCCGGCCTGGTTAGTACTTGGATGGGAGACCGCCTGGGAATACCAGGTGCTGTAATCTATTTTCATTTGGGGTAAAAAAAATCATCCTTTCTCCTGTTTAAAGTCCTGTCTGGTGCCAGGTGCAATTGCTTAAGGCCACACCACCGTGAACACGCCCGATCTCGTCTGATCTCGGAAGCTAAGCACGGTCGGGCCTGGTTAGTACTTGGATGGGAGACCGCCTGGGAATACCAGGTGCTGTAATCTATTTTCATTTGTGGTAAAAAAAATCATCCTTTCTCCTGTTTAAAGTCCTGTCTGGTGCCATGAGTAATTGCTTAAGGCCACACCACCGTGAACACGCCCGATCTCGTCTGATCTCGGAAGCTAAGCACGGTCGGGCCTGGTTAGTACTTGGATGGGAGACCGCCTGGGAATACCAGGTGCTGTAATCTATTTTCATTTGGGGTAAAAAAAATCATCCTTTCTCCTGTTTAAAGTCCTGTCTGGTGCCATGAGTAATTGCTTAAGGCCACACCACCGTGAACACGCCCGATCTCGTCTGATCTCGGAAGCTAAGCACGGTCGGGCCTGTTTAGTACTTGGATGGGAGACCGCCTGGGAATACCAGCTGCTGTAATCTATTTTCATTTGGGGTAAAAAAAATCATCCTTTCTCCTGTTTAAAGTCCTGTCTGGTGCCATGAGTAATTGCTTAAGGCTACACGCCCGATCTCGTCTGATCTCGGAAGCTAAGCACGGTCGGCCTTGTTAGTACTTGGATGGGAGACCGCCTGGGAATACCAGGTGCTGTAATCTATTTTCATTTGGGGTAAAAAAAATCATCCTTTCTCCTGTTTAAAGTCCTGTCTGGTGCCATGAGTAATTGCTTAAGGCCACACCACCGTGAACACGCCCGATCTCGTCTGATCTCGGAAGCTAAGCACGGTCGGGCCTGTTTAGTACTTGGATGGGAGACCGCCTGGGAATACCAGCTGCTGTAATCTATTTTCATTTGGGGTAAAAAAAATCATCCTTTCTCCTGTTTAAAGTCCTGTCTGGTGCCATGAGTAATTGCTTAAGGCTACACGCCCGATCTCGTCTGATCTCGGAAGCTAAGCACGGTCGGCCTTGTTAGTACTTGGATGGGAGACCGCCTGGGAATACCAGGTGCTGTAATCTATTTTCATTTGGGGTAAAAAAAATCATCCTTTCTCCTGTTTAAAGTCCTGTCTGGTGCCAGGTGCAACTGCTTAAGGCCACACCACCATGAACACGCCCGATCTCGTCTGATCTCGGAAGCTAAGCACGGTCGGGCCTGGTTAGTACTTGGATGGGACACCGCCTGGGAATACCAGGTGCTGTAATCTATTTTCATTTGTGGTAAAAAAAATCATCCTTTCTCCTGTTTAAAGTCCTGTCTGGTGCCATGAGTAATTGCTTAAGGCCACACCACCGTGAACACGCCCGATCTCGTCTGATCTCGGGAGCTAAGCACGGTCGGGCCTGGTTAGTACTTGGATGGGAGACCGCCTGGGAACACCAGGTGCTGTAATCTATTTTCATTTGGGGTAAAAAAAATCATCCTTTCTCCTGTTTAAAGTCCTGTCTGGTGCCAGGTACAACTGCTTAAGGCCACACCACCTTGAACACGCCCGATCTCGTCTGATCTCGGAAGCTAAGCACGGTCCGGCCTGGTTAGTACTTGGATGGGAGACCGCCTGGGAATACCAGCTGCTGTAATCTATTTTCATTTGGGGTAAAAAAAATCATCCTTTCTCCTGTTTAAAGTCCTGTCTGGTGCCATGAGTAATTGCTTAAGGCCACACCACCGTGAACACGCCCGATCTCGTCTGATCTCGGAAGCTAAGCACGGTCGGGCCTGTTTAGTACTTGGATGGGAGACCGCCTGGGAATACCAGCTGCTGTAATCTATTTTCATTTGGGGTAAAAAAAATCATCCTTTCTCCTGTTTAAAGTCCTGTCTGGTGCCATGAGTAATTGCTTAAGGCTACACGCCCGATCTCGTCTGATCTCGGAAGCTAAGCACGGTCGGCCTTGTTAGTACTTGGATGGGAGACCGCCTGGGAATACCAGGTGCTGTAATCTATTTTCATTTGGGGTAAAAAAAATCATCCTTTCTCCTGTTTAAAGTCCTGTCTGGTGCCAGGTGCAACTGCTTAAGGCCAGACCACCATGAACACGCCCGATCTCGTCTGATCTCGGAAGCTAAGCACGGTCGGGCCTGGTTAGTACTTGGATGGGACACCGCCTGGGAATACCAGGTGCTGTAATCTATTTTCATTTGTGGTAAAAAAAATCATCCTTTCTCCTGTTTAAAGTCCTGTCTGGTGCCATGAGTAATTGCTTAAGGCCACACCACCGTGAACACGCCCGATCTCGTCTGATCTCGGGAGCTAAGCACGGTCGGGCCTGGTTAGTACTTGGATGGGAG
>NC_140271.1:28881864-28884364 GCF_964030765.1 Micromesistius poutassou
GGCTACACGCCCGATCTCGTCTGATCTCGGAAGCTAAGCACGGTCGGGCCTGGTTAGTACTTGGATGGGACACCGCCTGGCAATACCAGGTGCTGTAATCTATTTTCATTTGGGGTAAAAAGAATCATCCTTTCTCCTGTTTAAAGTCCTGTCTGGTGCCAGGTGCAATTGATTAAGGCCACACCACCGTGAACACGCCCGATCTCGTCTGATCTCGGAAGCTAAGCACGGTCGGGCTTGGTTATTACTTGGATGGGAGACCGCCTGGGAATACCAGGTGCTGTAATTTATTTTCATTTGTGGTAAAAAAAATCATCCTTTCTCCTGTTTAATGTCCTGTCTGGTGCCATGAGTAATTGATTAAGGCCGCACCACCATGAACACGCCCGATCTCGTCTGATCTCGGAAGCTAAGCACGGTCGGGCCTGGTTAGTACTTGGATGGGAGACCGCCTGGGAATACCAGGTGCTGTAATCTATTTTCATTTGTGGTAAAAAAAATCATCCTTTCTCCTGTTTAAAGTCCTGTCTGGTGCCATGAGTAATTGCTTAAGGCCACACCACCGTGAACACGCCCGATCTCGTCTGATCTCGGAAGCTAAGCACGGTCGGGCCTGTTTAGTACTTGGATGGGAGACCGCCTGGGAATACCAGCTGCTGTAATCTATTTTCATTTGGGGTAAAAAAAATCATCCTTTCTCCTGTTTAAAGTCCTGTCTGGTGCCATGAGTAATTGCTTAAGGCTACACGCCCGATCTCGTCTGATCTCGGAAGCTAAGCACGGTCGGGCCTGGTTAGTACTTGGATGGGAGACCGCCTGGGAATACCAGGTGCTGTAATCTATTTTCATTTGTGGTAAAAAAAATCATACTTTCTCCTGTTTAAAGTCCTGTCTGGTGCCATGAGTAATTGCTTAAGGCCACACCACCGTGAACACGCCCGATCTCGTCTGATCTCGGAAGCTAAGCACGGTCGGGCCTGTTTAGTACTTGGATGGGAGACCGCCTGGGAATACCAGCTGCTGTAATCTATTTTCATTTGGGGTAAAAAAAATCATCCTTTCTCCTGTTTAAAGTCCTGTCTGGTGCCATGAGTAATTGCTTAAGGCTACACGCCCGATCTCGTCTGATCTCGGAAGCTAAGCACGGTCGGGCCTGGTTAGTACTTGGATGGGACACCGCCTGGCAATACCAGGTGCTGTAATCTATTTTCATTTGGGGTAAAAAGAATCATCCTTTCTCCTGTTTAAAGTCCTGTCTGGTGCCAGGTGCAATTGATTAAGGCCACACCACCGTGAACACGCCCGATCTCGTCTGATCTCGGAAG
Source organism: Micromesistius poutassou (assembly GCF_964030765.1). Taxonomy (NCBI): domain Eukaryota; kingdom Metazoa; phylum Chordata; class Actinopteri; order Gadiformes; family Gadidae; genus Micromesistius; species Micromesistius poutassou. Next base: position 28,883,190 of record NC_140271.1, read on the forward strand.
CTAAGCACGGTCGGGCTTGGTTATTACTTGGATGGGAGACCGCCTGGGAATACCAGGTGCTGTAATTTATTTTCATTTGTGGTAAAAAAAAATCATCCTTTCTCCTGTTTAATGTCCTGTCTGGTGCCATGAGTAATTGATTAAGGCCGCACCACCATGAACACGCCCGATCTCGTCTGATCTCGGAAGCTAAGCACGGTCGGGCCTGGTTAGTACTTGGATGGGAGACCGCCTGGGAATACCAGGTGCTGTAATCTATTTTCATTTGTGGTAAAAAAAATCATACTTTCTCCTGTTTAAAGTCCTGTCTGGTGCCATGAGTAATTGCTTAAGGCCACACCACCGTGAACACGCCCGATCTCGTCTGATGTCGGAAGCTAAGCACGGTCGGGCCTGGTTAGTACTTGGATGGGAGACCGCCTGGGAATACCAGGTGCTGTAATCTATTTTCATTTGTGGTAAAAAAAATCATCCTTTCTCCTGTTTAAAGTCCTGTCTGGTGCCATGAGTAATTGCTTAAGGCCACACCACCGTGAACACGCCCGATCTCGTCTGATCTCGGAAGCTAAGCACGGTCGGGCCTGTTTAGTACTTGGATGGGAGACCGCCTGGGAATACCAGCTGCTGTAATCTATTTTCATTTGGGGTAAAAAAAATCATCCTTTCTCCTGTTTAAAGTCCTGTCTGGTGCCATGAGTAATTGCTTAAGGCTACACGCCCGATCTCGTCTGATCTCGGAAGCTAAGCACGGTCGGCCTTGTTAGTACTTGGATGGGAGACCGCCTGGGAATACCAGGTGCTGTAATCTATTTTCATTTGGGGTAAAAAAAATCATCCTTTCTCCTGTTTAAAGTCCTGTCTGGTGCCAGGTGCAACTGCTTAAGGCCACACCACCATGAACACGCCCGATCTCGTCTGATCTCGGAAGCTAAGCACGGTCGGGCCTGGTTAGTACTTGGATGGGACACCGCCTGGGAATACCAGGTGCTGTAATCTATTTTCATTTGTGGTAAAAAAAATCATCCTTTCTCCTGTTTAAAGTCCTGTCTGGTGCCATGAGTAATTGCTTAAGGCCACACCACCGTGAACACGCCCGATCTCGTCTGATCTCGGAAGCTAAGCACGGTCGGGCCTGGTTAGTACTTGGATGGGAGACCGCCTGGGAATACCAGGTG
>NC_140271.1:28889364-28891864 GCF_964030765.1 Micromesistius poutassou
GTGCTGTAATCTATTTTCATTTATGGTAAAAAAAATCATCCTTTCTCCTGTTTAATGTCCTGTCTGGTGCCATGAGTAATTGCTTAAGGCCACACCACCATGAACACGCCTGATCTCGTCTGATCTCGGAAGCTAAGCACGGTCGGGCCTGGTTAGTACTTGGATGGGAGACCGCCTGGGAATACCAGGTGCTGTAATCTATTTTCATTTGTGGTAAAAAAAATCATCCTTTCTCCTGTTTAAAGTCCTGTCTGGTGCCATGAGTAATTGCTTAAGGCCACACCACCGTGAACACGCCCGATCTCGTCTGATCTCGGAAGCTAAGCACGGTCGGGCCTGGTTAGTACTTGGATGGGAGACCGCCTGGGAATACCAGATGCTGTAATCTATTTTCATTTGGGGTAAAAAAAATCATCCTTTCTCCTGTTTAAAGTCCTGTCTGGTGCCAGGTGAATTTGCTTAAGGCCACACCACCGTGGACACGCCCGATCTCGTCTGATCTCGGAAGCTAAGCACGGTCGGGCCTGGTTAGTACTTGGATGGGAGACCGCCTGGGAATACCAGGTGCTCTAATCTATTTTCATTTGGGGTAAAAAAAATCATCCTTTCTCCTGTTTAAAGTCCTGTCTGGTGCCAGGTGCAACTGCTTAAGGCCACACCACCGTGAACACGCCCGATCTCGTCTGATCTCGGAAGCTAAGCACGGTCGGGCCTGGTTAGTACTTGGATGGGAGACCGCCTGGGAATACCACGTGCTGTAATCTATTTTCATTTGGGGTAAAAAAAATCATCCTTTCTCCTGTTTAAAGTCCTGTCTGGTGCCAGGTGCAATTGCTTAAGGCCACACCACCGTGAACACGCCCAATCTCGTCTGATCTCGGAAGCTAAGCACGGTCGGGCCTGGTTAGTACTTGGATGGGAGACCGCCTGGGAATACCAGGTGCTGTAATCTATTTTCATTTGTGGTAAAAAAAATCATCCTTTCTCCTGTTTAAAGTCCTGTCTGGTGCCATGAGTAATTGCTTAAGGCCACACCACCGTGAACACGCCCGATCTCGTCTGATCTCGGAAGCTAAGCACGGTCGGGCCTGTTTAGTACTTGGATGGGAGACCGCCTGGGAATACCAGGTGCTGTAATCTATTTTCATTTGGGGTAAAAAAAATCATCCTTTCTCCTGTTTAAAGTCCTGTCTGGTGCCAGGTGCAACTGCTTAAGGCCACACCACCGTGAACACGCCCGATCTCGTCTGATCTCGGAAGCTAAGCACGGTCGGGCCTGGTTAGTACTTGGATGGGAGACCGCCTGGGAATACCAGGTGCTATAATCTATTTTCATTTGTGGTAAAAAAAATCATCCTTTCTCCTGTTTAAAGTCCTGTCTGGTGCCATGAGTAATTGCTTAAGGCCACACCACCGTGAACAAGCCCGATCTCGTCTGATCTCGGAAGCTAAGCACGGTCGGGCCTGGTTAGTACTTGGATGGGAGACCGCCTGGGAATACCAGGTGCTGTAATCTATTTTCATTTGGGGTAAAAAAAATCATCCTTTCTCCTGTTTAAAGTCCTGTCTGGTGCCAGGTGCAATTGCTTAAGGCCACACCACCGTGAACACGCCCGATCTCGTCTGATCTCGGAAGCTAAGCACGGTCGGGCCTGGTTAGTACTTGGATGGGAGACCACCTGGGAATACCAGGTTCTGTAATCTATTTTCATTTGGGGTAAAAAAAATCATCCTTTCTCCTGTTTAAAGTCCTGTCTGGTGCCAGGTGCAATTGCTTAAGGCCACACCACCGTGAACACGCCAGATCTCGTCTGATCTCGGAAGCTAAGCATGGGGGGGCCTGGTTAGTACTTGGATGGGAGACCGCCTGGGAATACCAGGTGCTGTAATCTATTTTCATTTGTGGTTAAAAAAAATCATCCTTTCTCCTGTTTAAAGTCCTGTCTGGTGCCATGAGTAATTGCTTAAGGCCACACCACCGTGAACACGCCCGATCTCGTCTGATCTCGGAAGCTAAGCACGGTCGGGCCTGGTTAGTACTTGGATGGGAGACCGCCTGGGAATACCAGGTGCTGTAATCTATTTTCATTTGGGGTAAAAAAAATCATCCTTTCTCCTGTTTAAAGTCCTGTCTGGTGCCAGGTGCAATTGCTTAAGGCCACACCACCTTGAAAACGCCCGATCTAGTCTGATCTCAGAAGCTAAGCACGGTCGGGCCTGGTTAGTACTTGCATGGGAGACCGCCAGGGAATACCAGGTGCTGTAATCTATTTTCATTTGTGGTAAAAAAAATCATCCTTTCTCCTGTTTAAAGTCCTGTCTGGTGCCATGAGTAATTGCTTAAGGCCACACCACCGTGAACACGCCCGATCTCGTCTGATCTCGGAAGCTAAGCACGGTCGGGCCTGGTTAGTACTTGGATGGGAGACTGCATGGGAATACCAGGTGCTGTAATCTATTTTCATTTGGGGTAAAAAAAATCATCCTTTCTCCTGTTTAA
>NC_140271.1:28901864-28944364 GCF_964030765.1 Micromesistius poutassou
CTTGTTAGTACTTGGATGGGAGACCGCCTGGGAATACCAGGTGCTGTAATCTATTTTCATTTGGGGTAAAAAAAATCATCCTTTCTCCTGTTTAAAGTCCTGTCTGGTGCCAGGTGCAATTGCTTAAGGCCACACCACCGTGAACACGCCCGATCTCGTCTGATCTCGGAAGCTAAGCACGGTCGGGCCTGGTTAGTACTTGGATGGGAGACCGCCTGGGAATACCAGGTGCTGTAATCTATTTTCATTTGGGGTAAAAAAAATCATCCTTCCTCCTGTTTAAAGTCCTGTCTGGTGCCAGGTGCAATTGCTTAAGGCCACACCACCGTGAACACGCCCGATCTCGTCTGATCTCGGGAGCTAAGCACGGTCGGGCCTGGTTAGTTCTTGGATGGGAGACCGCTTGGGAATACCAGGTGCTGTAATCTATTTTCATTTGTGGTAAAAAAAATCATCCTTTCTCCTGTTTAAAGTCCTGTCTGGTGCCATGAGTAATTGCTTAAGGCCACACCACCGTGAACACGCCCGATCTCGTCTGATCTCGGAAGCTGAGCACGGTCGGGCCTGGTTAGTACTTGGATGGGAGACCGCCTGGGAATACCAGGTGCTGTAATCTGTTTTCATTTGTGGTAAAAAAAATCATCCTTTCTCCTGTTTAAAGTCCTGTCTGGTGCCATGAGTAATTGCTTAAGGCCACACCACCGTGAACACGCCCGATCTCGTCTGATCTCGGAAGCTAAGCACGGTCGGGCCTGGTTAGTACTTGGATGGGAGACCGCCTGGGAATACCAGGTGCTGTAATCTATTTTCATTTGGGGTAAAAAAAATCATCCTTTCTCCTGTTTAAAGTCCTGTCTGGTGCCAGGTGCAAATGCTTAAGGCCACACCACCGTGAACACGCCCGATCTCGTCTGATCTCGGAAGCTAAGCACGGTCGGGGTTGGTTAGTACTTGGATGGGAGACCGCCTGGGAATAGCAGGTGCTGTAATCTATTTTCATTTGTGGTAAAAAAAAATCATCCTTTCTCCTGTTTAAAGTCCTGTCTGGTGCCATGAGTAATTGCTTAAGGCCACATCACCGTGAACACGCCCGATCTCGTCTGATCTCGGAAGCTAAGCACGGTCGGGCCTGGTTAGTACTTGGATGGGAGACCGCCTGGGAATACCAGGTGCTGTAATCTATTTTCATTTGGGGTAAAAAAAATCATCCTTTCTCCTGTTTAAAGTCCTGTCTGGTGCCAGGTGAAAATGCTTAAGGCCACACCACCGTGAACACGCCCGATCTCGTCTGATCTCGGAAGCTAAGCACGGTCGGGGCTGGTTAGTACTTGGATGGGAGACCGCCTGGGAATAGCAGGTGCTGTAATCTATTTTCATTTGTGGTAAAAAAAATCATCCTTTCTCCTGTTTAAAGTCCTGTCTGGTGCCATGAGTAATTGCTTAAGGCCACACCACCGTGAACACGCCCGATCTCGTCTGATCTCTGAAGCTAAGCACGGTCGGGCCTGGTTAGTACTTGGATGGGAGACCGCCTGGGAATACCAGGTGCTGTAATCTATATCATTTGTGGTAAAAAAAATCATCCTTTCTCCTGTTTAAAGTCCTGTCTGGTGCCATGAGTAATTGCTTAAGGCCACACCACCGTGAACACGCCCGATCTCGTCTGATCTCGGAAGCTAAGCACGGTCGGGCCTGGTTAGTACTTGGATGGGAGACCGCCTGGGAATACCAGGTGCTGTAATCTATTTTCATTTGGGGTAAAAAAAATCATCCTTTCTCCTTTTTATAGTCCTGTCTGGTGCCAGGTGCAATTGCTTAAGGCCACACCACCGTGAACACGCCCGATCTCGTCTGATCTCGGAAGCTAAGCACGGTCGGGCCTGGTTAGTACTTGGATGGGAGACCGCCTGGGAATACCAGGTGCTGTAATCTATTTTCATTTGGGGTAAAAAAAATCATCCTTTCTCCTGTTTAAAGTCCTGTCTGGTGCCCGGTGCAATTGCTTAAGGCCACACCACCGTGAACACGCCCGATCTCGTCTGATCTCGGAAGCTAAGCACGGTCGGGCCTGGTTAGTACTTGGATGGGAGACCGCCTGGTAATACTAGGTGCTGTAATCTATTTTCATTTGGGGTAAAAAAAATCATCCTTTCTCCTGTTTAAAGTCCTGTCTGGTGCCAGGTGCAATTGCTTAAGGCCACACCACCGTGAACACGCCCGATCTCGTCTGATCTCGGAAGCTAAGCACGGTCGGGCCTGGTTAGTACTTGGATGGGAGACCGCCTGGGAATACCAGGTGCTGTAATCTATTTTCATTTGTGGTAAAAAAAAATCATCCTTTCTCATGTTTAAAGTCCTGTCTGGTGCCATGAGTAATTGCTTAAGGCCACACCACCGTGAACACGCCCGATCTCGTCTGATCTCGGAAGCTAAGCACGGTCGGGCCTGGTTAGTACTTGGATGGGAGACCGCCTGGGAATACCAGGTGCTGTAATCTTTTTTCATTTGGGGTAAAATAAATCATCCTTTCTCCTGTTTAAAGTCCTGTCTGGTGCCAGGTGCAATTGCTTAAGGCCACACCACCGTGAGCACGCCCAATCTCGTCTGATCTCGGAAGCTAAGCACGGTCGGGCCTGGTTAGAACTTGGATGGGAGACAGCCTGGGAATACCAGGTGCTGTAATCTATTTTCATTTGTGGTAAAAAAAATCATCCTTTCTCCTGTTTAAAGTCCTGTCTGGTGCCATGAGTAATTGCTTAAGGCCACACCACCGTGAACACGCCCGATCTCGTCTGATCTCGGAAGCTAAGCACGGTCGGGCCTGGTTAGTACTTGGATGGGAGACCGCCTGGGAATACCAGGTGCTGTAATCTATTTTCATTTGGGGTAAAAAAAATCATCCTTTCTCCTGTTTAAAGTCCTGTCTGGTGCGAGGTGCAATTGCTTAAGGTCACACCACCGTGAACACGCCCGATCTCGTCTGATCTCGGAAGCTAGGCACGGTCGGGCCTGGTTAGTACTTGGATGGGAGACCGCCTGGGAATACCAGGTGCTGTAATCTATTTTCATTTGTGGTAAAAAAAAAATCATCCTTTCTCCTGTTTAAAGTCCTGTCTGATGCCATGAGTAACTGCTTAAGGCCACACCACCGTGAACACGCCCGATCTCGTCTGATCTCGGAAGCTAAGCACGGTCGGGCCTGGTTAGTACTTGGATGGGAGACCGCCTGAGAATACCAGGCGCTGTAATCTATTTTCATTTGGGGAAAAAAAAATGATCCTTTCTCCTGTTTAAAGTCCTGTCTGGTGCCAGGTGCAATTGCTTAAGGCCACACCACCATGAACACGCCCGATCTCGTCTGATCTCGGAAGCTAAGCACGGTCGGGCCTGGTTAGTACTTGGATGGGAGACCGCCTGGGAATACCAGGTGCTGTATTCTATTTTCATTTGTGGTAAAAAAAATCATCCTTTCTCCTGTTTAAAGTCCTGTCTGGTGCCATGAGTAATTGCTTAAGGCCACACCACCGTGAACACGCCCGATCTCGACTGATCTCGGAAGCTAAGCACAGTCTGGACTGGTTAGTACTTGGATGGGAGACCGCCTGGGAATACCAGGTGCTGTATTCTATTTTCATTTGGGGTAAAAAAAAATCATCCTTTCTCCTGTTTAAAGTCCTGTCTGGTGCCAGGTGCAATTGCTTAAGGCCACACCACCGTGAACACGCCCGATCTCGTCTGATCTCGGAAGCTAAGCACGGTCGGGCCTGGTTAGTACTTGGATAGGAGACCGCCTGGGAATACCAGGTGCTGTAATCTATTTTCATTTGGGGTAAAAAAAATCATCCTTTCTCCTGTTTAAAGTCCTGTCTGGTGCCATGACTAATTGCTTAAGGCCACACCACCGTGAACACGCCCGATCTCGTCTGATCTCGGAAGCTATGCAAGGTCGGGCCTGGTTAGTACTTGGATGGGAGACAGCCTGGGAATACCAGGTGCTGTAATCTATTTTCATTTGGGGTAAAAAAAATCATCCTTTCTCCTGTTTAAAGCCCTGTCTGGTGCCAGGTTCAATTGCTTAAGGCCACACCACCGTGAACACGCCCGATCTCGTCTGATCTCGGAAGCTAAGCACGGTCGGGCCTGGTTAGTACTTGGATGGGTGACCGCCTGGGAATACCAGGTGCTGTAATCTATTTTCATTTGGGGTAAAAAAAATCATCCTTTCTCCTGTTTAAAGTCCTGTCTGGTGCCAGGTGCAATTGCTTAAGGCCACACCACCGTGAACACGCCCGATCTCGTCTGATCTCGGAAGCTAAGCACGGTCGGGCCTGGTTAGTACTTGGATGGGAGTCCGCCTGGGAATACCAGGTGCTGTAATCTTTTTTCATTTGGGGTAAAAAAAATCATCCTTTCTCCTGTTTAAAGTCCTGTCTGGTGCCAGGTGCAATTGCTTAAGGCCACACCACCGTGAACACGCCCAATCTCGTCTGATCTCGGAAGCTAAGCACGGTCGGGCCTGGTTAGTACTTGGATGGGAGACAGCCTGGGAATACCAGGTGCTGTAATCTATTTTCATTTGTGGTAAAAAAAATCATCCTTTCTCCTGTTTAAAGTCCTGTCTGGTGCCATGAGTAATTGCTTAAGGCCACACCACCGTGAACACGCCCGATCTCGTCTGATCTCGGAAGCTAAGCACGGTCGGGCCTGGTTAGTACTTGGATGGGAGACCGCCTGGGAATACCAGGTGCTGTAATCTATTTTCATTTGGGGTAAAAAAAATCATCCTTTCTCCTGTTTAAAGTCCTGTCTGGTGCCAGGTGCAATTGCTTAAGGCCACACCACCGTGAACACGCCCGATCTCGTCTGATCTCAGAAGCTAAGCACGGTCGGGCCTGGTTAGTCCTTGGATGGGAGACCGCCTGGGAATACCAGGTGCTGTAATCTACTTTCATTTGTGGTAAAAAAAATCATCCTTTCTCCTGTTTAAAGTCCTGTCTGGTGCCAGGTGCAATTGCTTAAGGCCACACCACCGTGAACACGCCCGATCTCTTCTGATCTCGGAAGCTAAGCACGGTCGGGCCTGGTTAGTACTTGGATGGGAGTCCGCCTGGGAATACCAGGTGCTGTAATCTTTTTTCATTTGGGGTAAAAAAAATCATCCTTTCTCCTGTTTAAAGTCCTGTCTGGTGCCAGGTGCAATTGCTTAAGGCCACACCACCGTGAACACGCCCAATCTCGTCTGATCTCGGAAGCTAAGCACGGTCGGGCCTGGTTAGTACTTGGATGGGAGACAGCCTGGGAATACCAGGTGCTGTAATCTATTTTCATTTGTGGTAAAAAAAATCATCCTTTCTCCTGTTTAAAGTCCTGTCTGGTGCCATGAGTAATTGCTTAAGGCCACACCACCGTGAACACGCCCGATCTAGTCTGATCTCGGAAGCTAAGCACGGTCGGGCCTGGTTAGTACTTGGATGGGAGACCGCCTGGGAATACCAGGTGCTGTAATCTATTTTCATTTGGGGTAAAAAAAATCATCCTTTCTCCTGTTTAAAGTCCTGTCTGGTGCCAGGTGCAATTGCTTAAGGCCACACCACCGTGAACACGCCCGATCTCGTCTGATCTCGGAAGCTAAGCACGGTCGGGCCTGGTTAGTCCTTGGATGGGAGACCGCCTGGGAATACCAGGTGCTGTAATCTACTTTCATTTGTGGTAAAAAAAATCATCCTTTCTCCTGTTTAAAGTCCTGTCTGGTGCCAGGTGCAATTGCTTAAGGCCACACCACCGTGAACACGCCCGATCTCTTCTGATCTCGGAAGCTAAGCACGGTCGGGCCTGGTTAGTACTTGGATGGGAGACCGCCTGGGAATACCAGGTGCTGTAATCTATTTTCATTTGTGGTAAAAAAAATCATCCTTTCTCCTGTTTAAAGTCCTGTCTGGTGCCATGAGTAATTGCTTATGGCCACACCACCGTGAACACGCCCGATCTCGTCTGATCTCGGAAGCTAAGCACAGTCGGGCCTGGTTAGTACTTGGATGGGAGACCGCCTGGGAATACCAGGTGCTGTGATCTATTTTCATTTGGGGTAAAAAAAATCATCCTTTCTCCTGTTTAAAGTCCTGTCTGGTGCCAGGTGCAATTGCTTAAGGCCACACCACAGTGAACACGCCCAATCTAGTCTGATCTCGGAAGCTAAGCACGGTCGGGCCTGGTTAGTACTTGGATGGGAGACCGCCTGGGAATACCAGGTGCTGTAATCTATTTTCATTTGTGGTAAAAAAAATCATCCTTTCTCCTGTTTAAAGTCCTGTCTGGTGCCATGAGTAATTGCTTAAGGCCACACCACCGTGAACACGCCCGATCTCATCTGATCTCGGAAGCTAAGCACAGTTGGGCCTGGTTAATACTTGGATGGGAGACCGCCTGGGAATACCAGGTGCTGTAATCTATTTTCATTTGTGGTAAAAAAAATCATCCTTTCTCCTGTTTAAAGTCCTGTCTGGTGCCATGACTAATTGCTTAAGGCCACACCACCGTGAACACGCCCGATCTCGTCTGATCTCGGAAGCTAAGCACGGTCGGGACTCTTTAGTACTTGGATGGGAGACCGCCTGGGAATACCAGGTGCTGTAATCTATTTTCATTTGTGGTATAAAAAATCATCCTTTCTCCTGTTTAAAGTCCTGTCTGGTAGCATGAGTAATTGCTTATGGCCACACCACCGTGAACACGCCCGATCTCGTCTGATCTCGGAAGCTAAGCATGGTCGGGCCTGGTTGGTACTTGGATGGGAGACCGCCTGGGAATACCAGGTGCTGTTATCTATTTTCATTTGTGGTAAAAAAAATCATCCTTTCTCCTGTTTAAAGTCCTGTCTGGTGCCATGATTAATTGCTTAAGGCCACACCACCGTGAACACGCCCGATCTCGTCTGATCTCGGAAGCTAAGCACGGTCGGGCCTGGTTAGTACTTGGATGGGAGACCCCCTTGGAATACCAGTTGCTGTAATCTATTTTCATTTGGGGTAAAAAAAATCATCCTTTCTCCTGTTTAAAGTCCTGTCTGGTGCCTGGTGCAATTGCTTAAGGCCACACCACCGTGAACACGCCCGATCTCGTCTGATCTCGGAAGCTAAGCACGGTCGGGCATGGTTAGTACTTGGATGGGAGACCGCCTGGGAATACCAGGTGCTGTAATCTATTTTCATTTGGGGTAAAAAAAATCATCCTTTCTCCTGTTTAAAGTCCTGTTTGGTGCCATGAGTAATTGCTTAAGGCCACACCACCGTGAACACGCCCGATCTCGTCTGATCTCGGAAGCTAAGCACGGTCGGGCCTGGTTAGTACTTGGATGGGAGACCTCCTGGGAATACCAGGTGCTCTAAGCTATTTTCATTTGGGGTAAAAAAAATCATCCTTTCTCCTGTTTAAAGTCCTGTCTGGTGCCATGAGTAATTGCTTAAGGCCAGACCACCGTGAACACGCCCGATCTCGTCTGATCTCGGAAGCTAAGCACGGTCGGGCCTGGTTAGTACTTGAAAGGGAGACCGCCTGGGAATACCAGGTGCTGTAATCTATTTTCATTTGGGGTAAAAAAAAATCATCCTTTCTCCTGTTTAAAGTCCTGTCTGGTGCCAGGTGCAATTGCTTAAGGCCACACCACCGTGAACACGCCCGATCTCGTCTGATCTCGGAAGCTAAGCACGGTCGGGCCTGGTTAGTACTTGGATGGGAGACCTCCTGGGAATACCAGGTGCTCTAAGCTATTTTCATTTGGGGTAAAAAAAATCATCCTTTCTCCTGTTTAAAGTCCTGTCTGGTGCCATGAGTAATTGCTTAAGGCCAGACCACCGTGAACACGCCCGATCTCGTCTGATCTCGGAAGCTAAGCACGGTCGGGCCTGGTTAGTACTTGAAAGGGAGACCGCCTGGGAATACCAGGTGCTGTAATCTATTTTCATTTGGGGTAAAAAAAAATCATCCTTTCTCCTGTTTAAAGTCCTGTCTGGTGCCAGGTGCAAATGCTTAAGGCCACACCACCGTGAACACGCCCGATCTCGTCTGATCTCGGAAGCTAAGCACGGTCGGGCCTGGTTAGTACTTGGATGGGAGACCGCCTGGGAATACCAGGTGCTGTAATCTATTTTCTTTTGTGGTAAAAAAAATCATCCTTTCTCCTGTTTAAAGTCCTGTCTGGTGCCAGGTGGAATTGCTTAAGGCCACACCACCGTGAAGACGCCCGATCTCGTCTGATCTCGGAAGCTAAGCACGGTCGGGCCTGGTTAGTACTTGGATGGGACACCGCCTGGGAATACCAGGTGCTGTAATCTATTTTCATTTGGGGTAAAAAAAATCATCCTTTCTCCTGTTTAAAGTCCAGTCTGGTGCCATGAGTAATTCCTTAAGGCCACACCACCGTGAACACGCCCGATCTCGTCTGATCTCGGAAGCTAAGCACGGTCGGGCCTGGTTAGTACTTGGATGGGAGACCGCCTGGGAATACCAGGTGCTGTAATCTATTTTCATTTGTGGTAAAAAAAATCATCCTTTCTCCTGTTTAAAGTCCTGTCTGGTGCCATGAGTAATTGCTTAAGGCCACACCACCGTGAACACGCCCGATCTCGTCTGATCTCGGAAGCTAAGCACGGTCGGGCCTGGTTAGAACTTGGATGGGAGACCGCCTGGGAATACCAGGTGCTGTAATCTATTTTCATTTGGGGAAAAAAAAATCATCCTTTCTCCTGTTTAAAGTCCTGTCTGGTGCCAGGTGCAATTGCTTATGGGCACACCACCGTGAACACGCCCGATCTCGTCTGATCTCGGAAGCTAAGCACGGTCGGGCCTGGTTAGTACTTGGATGGGAGACCGCCTGGGAATACCAGGTGCTATAATCTATTTTCATTTGGGGTAAAAAAAATCATCCTTTCTCCTGTTTAAAGTCCTGTCTGGTGCCATGAGTAATTGCTTAAGGCCACACCACCGTGAACACGCCCGATCTCGTCTGATCTCGGAAGCTAAGCACGGGCGGGCCTGGTTAGTACTTGGATGGGAGACAGCCTGGGAATACCAGGTGCTGTAATTGTGTTTTCATTTGGGGTAAAAAAAATGATCCTTTCTCCTGTTTAAAGTCCTGTCTGGTGCCAGGAGCAATTGCTTACGGCCACACCACTGCGAATACGCCCGATCTCGTCTGATCTCGGAAGCTAAACACGGTCGGGCCTGGTTAGTACCTGGATGGGAGACCGCCTGGGAATACCAGGTGCTGTAAGCTATTTTCATTTGGGGTAAAAAAAATGATCCTTTCTCCTGTTTAAAGTCCTGTCTGGTGCCAGGAGCAATTGCTTACGGCCACACCACCGTGAACACGCCCGATCTCGTCTGATCTCGGAAGCTAAGCACGGTGGGGCCTGGTTAGTACTTGAATGGGAGACCGCCTGGGAATACCAGGTGCTGTAATCTATTTTCATTTGGGGTAAAAAAAATGATCCTTTCTCCTTTTTAAAGTCCTGTCTGGTGCCAGGAGAAATTGCTTACGGCCACACCACTGCGAACACGCCCGATCTCGTCTGATCTCGGAAGCTATGCACGGTCGGGCCTGGTTAGTACCTGGATGGGAGACCGCCTGGGAATACCAGGTGCTGTAATCTATTTTCATTTGGGGTAAAAAAAATCATCCTTTCTCCTGTTTAAAGTCCTGTCTGGTGCCAGGAGCAATTGCTTACGGCAACACCACTGCGAACACGCCCGATCTCGTCTGATCTCGGAAGCAAAGCACGGTCGGGCCAGGTTAGTACCTGGATGGGAGACCGCCTGGGAATACCAGGTGCTGTAAGCTATTTTCATTTGGGGTAAAAAAAATGATCCTTTCTCCTGTTTAAAGTCCTGTCTGGTGCCAGGAGCAATTGCTTACGGCCACACTACCGTGAACACGCCCGATCTCGTCTGATCTCGGAAGCTAAGCACGGGCGGGCCTGGTTAGTACTTGGATGGGAGACAGCCTGGGAATACCAGGTGCTGTAATTGTGTTTTCATTTGGGGTAAAAAAAATGATCCTTTCTCCTGTTTAAAGTCCTGTCTGGTGCCAGGAGCAATTGCTTACGGCCACACCACTGCGAATACGCCCGATCTCGTCTGATCTCGGAAGCTCAACACGGTCGGGCCTGGTTAGTACCTGGATGGGAGACCGCCTGGGAATACCAGGTGCTGTAAGCTATTTTCATTTGGGGTAAAAAAAATGATCCTTTCTCCTGTTTAAAGTCCTGTCTGGTGCCAGGAGCAATTGCTTACGGCCACACCACCGTGAACACGCCCGATCTCGTCTGATCTCGGAAGCTAAGCACGGTGGGGCCTGGTTAGTACTTGGATGGGAGACCGCCTGGGAATACCAGGTGCTGTAATCTATTTTCATTTGGGGTAAAAAAAAATGATCCTTTCTCCTTTTTAAAGTCCTGTCTGGTGCCAGAAGCAATTGCTTACGGCCACACCACTGCGAACACGCCCGATCTCGTCTGATCTCGGAAGCTATGCACGGTCGGGCCTGGTTAGTACCTGGATGGGAGACCGCCTGGGAATACCAGGTGCTGTAATCTATTTTCATTTGGGGTAAAAAAAATCATCCTTTCTCCTGTTTAAAGTCCTGTCTGGTGCCAGGAGCAATTGCTTACGGCCACACCACTGCGAACACGCCCGATCTCGTCTGATCTCGGAAGCAAAGCACGGTCGGGCCAGGTTAGTACCTGGATGGGAGACCGCCTGGGAATACCAGGTGCTGTAAGCTATTTTCATTTGGGGTAAAAAAAAATCGTCCTTTCTCCTGTTTAAAGTCCTGTCTGGTGCCAGGAGCAATTGCTTACGGCCACACCACCGTGAACACGCCCGATCTCGTCTGATCTCGGAAACTAAGCACGGTCGGGCCTGGTTAGTACTTGGATGGGAGACCGCCTGGGAATACCAGGTGCTGTAATCTATTTTCATTTGGGGTAAAAAAAAAAGATCCTTTCTCCTTTTTAAAGTCCTGTCTGGTGCCAGAAGCAATTGCTTACGGCCACACCACTGCGAACACGCCCGATCTCGTCTGATCTCGGAAGCTATGCACGGTCGGGCCTGGTTAGTACCTGGATGGGAGACCGCCTGGGAATACCAGGTGCTGTAATCTATTTTCATTTGGGGTAAAAAAAATCATCCTTTCTCCTGTTTAAAGTCCTGTCTGGTGCCAGGAGCAATTGCTTACGGCCACACCACTGCGAACACGCCCGATCTCGTCTGATCTCGGAAGCAAAGCAAGGTCGGGCCAGGTTAGTACCTGGATGGGAGACCGCCTGGGAATACCAGGTGCTGTAAGCTATTTTCATTTGGGGTAAAAAAAATCATCCTTTCTCCTGTTTAAAGTCCTGTCTGGTGCCGGGAGTAATTGCTTACGGCCACACCACCATGAACAGGCCGATCTCGTCTGATCTCGGAAGCTAAGCACGGTGGGGCCTGGTTAGTACTTGGATGGGAGACCGCCTGGGAATACCAGGTTTTGTAATCTATTTTCATTTGGGGTAAAAAAAATGATCTTTTCTCCTGTTTAAAGTCCTGTCCGGTGCTAGGAGGAATTGATTACGGCCACACCACCGTGAACACGCCCGATCTTGTCTGATCTCGGAAGCTAAGCACGGTCGGGCCTGGTTAGTACTTGGATGGGAGACCGCCTGGGAATACCAGGTGCTGTAATCTATTTTCATTTGGGGTAAAAAAAATGATCCTTTGTCCTGTTTAAAGTCCTGTCTGGCGCCAGGAGCAATTGCTTACGGCCACACCACTGCGAACACGCCCGATCTCGTTTGATCTCGGAAGCTAAGCACGGTGGGGCCTGGTTAGTACCTGGATGGGAGACCGCCTGGGAATACCAGGTGCTGTAAGCTATTTTCATTTGGGGTAAAAAAAATCATCCTTTCTCCTGTTTAAAGTCCTGTCTGGCGCCAGGAGCAATTGCTTACGGCCACACCACCGTGAACACGCCCGATCTCGTCTGATCTCGGAAGCTAAGCACGGTCGGGCCTGGATAGTTCTTGGATGGGAGACCGCCTGGGAATACCAGGTGCTGTAATCTATTTTCATTTGGGGTAAAAAAAATGATCCTTTCTCCTGTTTAAAGTCCTGTCTGGTGCCAGGAGAAATTGCTTACGGCCACACCACTGCGAACACGCCCGATCTCGTCTGATCTCGGAAGCTAAGCACGGTCGGGCCTGGTTAGTACCTGGATGGGAGACCGCCTGGGAATACCAGGTGCTGTAAGCTATTTTCATTTGGGGTAAAAAAAATCATCCTTTCTCCTGTTTAAAGTCCTGTCTGGTGCCAGGAGCAATTGCTTACGGCCACACCACCGTGAACACGCCCGATCTCGTCTGATCTCGGAAGCTAAGTACGGTCGGGCCTGATTTGTACTTGGATGGGAGACCGCCTGGGAATACCAGGTGCTGTAAGCTATTTTCATTTGGGGTAAAAAAAATCATCCTTTCTCCTGTTTAAAGTCCTGTCTGGTGCCAGGAGCAATTGCTTACGGCCACACCACCGTGAACACGCCGGATCTGTTCTGAGCTCGGAAGCTAAGCACGGTCGGGCCTGGTTAGTACTTGGATGGGAGACCGCCTGGGAATACCAGGTGCTGTAAGCTATTTTCATTTGGGGTAAAAAAAATCATCCTTTCTCCTGTTTAAAGTCCTGTCTGGCGCCAGGAGCAATTGCTTACGGCCACACCACCGTGAACACGCCCGATCTCGTCTGATCTCGGAAGCCAAGCACGGTCGGGTCTGGTTAGTACTTGGATGGGAGACCGCCTGGGAATACCAGGTGCTGTCATCTATTTTCATTTGGGGTAAAAAAAATCATCCTTTCTCCTGTTTAAAGTCCTGTCTGGTGCCAGGCGCAATTGCTTAAGGCCACACCACTGCGAACACGCCCGATCTCATCTGATCTCGGAAGCTAAGCACGGTCGGGCCTGGTTAGTACCTGGATGGGAGACCGCCTGGGAATACCAGGTGCTGTAAGCTATTTTCATTTGGGGTAAAAAAAATCATCCTTTCTCCTGTTTAAAGTCCTGTCTGGTGCCAGGAGCAATTGCTTACGGCCACACCACCGTGAACACGCCCGATCTCGTCTGATCTCGGAAGCTAAGCACGGTCGGGCCTGGTTAGTACTTGGATGGGAGACCGCCTGGGAATACCAGGTGCTGTAATCTATTTTCATTTGGGGTAAAAAAAATGATCCTTTCTCCTGTTTAAAGTCCTGTCTGGTGCCAGGAGCATTTGCTTACGGCCACACAACTGCGAACACGCCCGATCTCGTCTGATCTCGGAAGCTAAGCACGGTCGGGCCTGGTTAGTACCTGGATGGGAGACCGCCTGGGAATACCAGGTGCTGTAAGCTATTTTCATTTGGGGTAAAAAAAATCATCCTTTCTCCTGTTTAAAGTCCTGTCTGGTGCCAGGAGCAATTGCTTACGGCCACACCACCGTGAACACGCCCGATCTCGTCTGATCTCGGAAGCTAAGCACGGTCGGGCTTGGTTAGTACTTTGATGGGAGACCGCCTGGGAATACCAGGTGCTGTAATCTATTTTCATTTGGGGTAAAAAAAATGATCCTTTCTCCTGTTTAAAGTCCTGTCTGGTGCCAGGAGCAATTGCTTACGGCCACACCACTGCGAACATGCCCGACCTCGTCTGATCTCGGAAGCTAAGCACGGTCGGGCCTGGTTAGTACCTGGATGGGAGACAGCCTGGGAATACCAGGTGCTGTTAGCTATTTTCATTTGGGGTAAAAAAAATGATCCTTTCTCCTGTTTAAAGTCCTGTCTGGTGCTAGGAGGAATTGCTTACGGCCACACCACCGTGAACACGCCCGATCTTGTCTGATCTCGGAAGCTAAGCACGGTCGGGCCTGGTTAGTACTTGGATGGGAGACCGCCTGGGAATACCAGGTGCTGTAATCTATTTTCATTTGGGGTAAAAAAAATGATCCTTTCTCCTGTTTAAAGTCCTGTCTGGTGCCAGGAGAAATTGCTTACGGCCACACCACTGCGAACACGCCCGATGTCGTCTGGTCTCGGAAGCTAAGCACGGTCGGGCCTGGTTAGTACTTGGATGGGAGACCGCCTGGGAATAACAGGTGCTGTAATTGTGTTTTCATTTGGGGTAAAAAAAATTATCCTTTCTCCTGTTTAAAGTCCTGTCTGGTGCCAGGAGTAATTGCTTACGGCCACACCACTGCGAACACGCCCGATCTCGTCTGATCTCGGAAGCTAAGCACGGTCGGGACTGGTTAGTACCTGGATGGGAGACCGCCTGGGAATACCAGGTGCTGTAAGCTATTTTCATTTGGGGTAAAAAAAATCATCCTTTCTCCTGTTTAAAGTCCTGTCTGGTGCCAGGAGCAATTGCTTACGGCCACACCACCGTGAACACGCCCGATCTCGTCTGATCTCGGAACCTAAGTACGGTCGGGCCTGATTAGTACTTGGATGGGAGACCGCCTGGGAATACCAGGTGCTGTAAGCTATTTTCATTTGGGGTAAAAAAAATCATCCTTTCTCCTGTTTAAAGTCCTGTCTGGTGCCAGGAGCAATTACTTACGGCCACACCACCGTGAACACGCCCGATCTCTTCTGAGCTCGGAAGCTAAGCACGGTCGGGCCTGGTTAGTACTTGGATGGGAGACCGCCTGGGAATACCAGGTGCTGTAAGCTATTTTCATTTGGGGTAAAAAAAATCATCCTTTCTCCTGTTTAAAGTCCTGTCTGGTGCCAGGAGCAATTGCTTACGGCCACACCACCGTGAACACGCCCGATCTCGTCTGATCTCGGAAGCCAAGCACGGTCGGGTCTGGTTAGTACTTGGATGGGAGACCGCCTGGGAATACCAGGTGCTGTAATCTATTTTCATTTGGGGTAAAAAAAATGATCCTTTCTCCTGTTTAAAGTCCTGTCTGGTGCCAGGAGCAATTGCTTAAGGCCACACCACTGCGAACACGCCCGATCTCATCTGATCTCAGAAGCTAAGCACGGTCGGGCCTGGTTAGTACCTGGATGGGAGACCGCCTGGGAATACCAGGTGCTGTAAGCTATTTTCATTTGGGGTAAAAAAAATCATCCTTTCTCCTGTTTAAAGTCCTGTCTGGTGCTAGGAGCAATTGCTTACGGCCACACCACCGTGAACACGCCCGATCTCGTCTGATCTCAGAAGCTAAGCACGGTCGGGCCTGGTTAGTACTTGGATGGGAGACCGCCTGGGAATACCAGGTGCTGTAATCTCCTTTCATTTGGGGTAAAAAAAATGATCCTTTCTCCTGTTTAAAGTCCTGTCTGGTGCCAGGAGCATTTGCTTACGGCCACACAACTGCGAACACGCCCGATCTCGTCTGATCTCGGAAGCTAAGCACGGTCGGGCCTGGTTAGTAACTGGATGGGAGACCGCATGGGAATACCAGGTGCTGTAAGCTATTTTCATTTGGGGTAAAAAAAATCATCCTTTCTCCTGTTTAAAGTCCTGTCTGGTGCCAGGTGCAATTCCTTACGGCCACACCACCGTGAACACGCCCGATCTCGTCTGATCTCGGAAGTTAAGCACGGTCGGGCTTGGTTAGTACTTGGATGGGAGACCGCCTGGGAATACCAGGTGCTGTAATCTATTTTCATTTGGGGTAAAAAAAATGATCCTTTCTCCTGTTTAAAGTCCTGTCTGGTGCCAGGAGTAATTGCTTACGGCCACACCACTGCGAACACGCCCGATCTCGTCTGATCTCGGAAGCTAAGCACGGTCGGGCCTGGTTAGTACCTGGATGGGAGACCGCCTGGGAATACCATGTGCTGTAAGCTATTTTCATTTGGTGTAAAAAAAAAGATCCTTTCTCCTGTTTAAAGTCCTGTCTTGTGCTAGGATGAATTGCTTACGGCCACACCACCGTGAACACGCCCGATCTTGTCTGATCTCGGAAGTTAAGCACGGTCGGGCCTGTTTAGTACTTGGATGGGAGACCGCCTGGGAATACCAGGTGCTGTAAGCTATTTTCATTTGGGGTAAAAAAAATCATCCTTTCTCCTGTTTAAAGTCCTGTCTGGTGGCAGGAGCAATTGCTTACGGCCACACCACTGCGAACACGCCCGATCTCGTCTGATCTCGGAAGCTAAGCACGGTCGGGCCTGGTTAGTACCTGGATGGGAGACCGCCTGGGAATACCAGGTGCTGTAAGCTATTTTCATTTGGGGTAAAAAAAAACATCCTTTCTCCTGTTTAAAGTCCTGTCTGGTGCCAGGAGCAATTGCTTACGGCCACACCACCGTGAACACGCCCGATCTCGTCTGATCTCGGAAGCTAAGCACGGTGGGGCCTGGTTAGTACTTGGATGGGAGACCGCCTGGGAATACCAGGTGCTGTAATCTATTTTCAATTGGGGTAAAAAAAATGATCCTTTCTCCTGTTTAAAGTCCTGTCTGGTGGCAGGAGCAATTGCTTACGGCCACACCACTGCGAACACGCCCGATGTCGTCTGGTCTCGGAAGCTAAGCACGGTCGGGCCTGGTTAGTACTTGGATGGGAGACCGCCTGGGAATAACAGGTGCTGTAATTGTGTTTTCATTTGGGGTAAAAAAAATTATCCTTTCTCCTGTTTAAAGTCCTGTCTGGTGCCAGGAGTAATTGCTTACGGCCACACCACTGCGAACACGCCCGATCTCGTCTGATCTCGGAAGCTAAGCACGGTCGGGACTGGTTAGTACCTGGATGGGAGACCGCCTGGGAATACCAGGTGCTGTAAGCTATTTTCATTTGGGGTAAAAAAAATCATCCTTTCTCCTGTTTAAAGTCCTGTCTGGTGCCAGGAGCAATTGCTTACGGCCACACCACCGTGAACACGCCCGATCTCGTCTGATCTCGGAACCTAAGTACGGTCGGGCCTGATTAGTACTTGGATGGGAGACCGCCTGGGAATACCAGGTGCTGTAAGCTATTTTCATTTGGGGTAAAAAAAATCATCCTTTCTCCTGTTTAAAGTCCTGTCTGGTGCCAGGAGCAATTACTTACGGCCACACCACCGTGAACACGCCCGATCTCTTCTGAGCTCGGAAGCTAAGCACGGTCGGGCCTGGTTAGTACTTGGATGGGAGACCGCCTGGGAATACCAGGTGCTGTAAGCTATTTTCATTTGGGGTAAAAAAAATCATCCTTTCTCCTGTTTAAAGTCCTGTCTGGTGCCAGGAGCAATTGCTTACGGCCACACCACCGTGAACATGCCCGATCTCGTCTGATCTCGGAAGCCAAGCACGGTCGGGTCTGGTTAGTACTTGGATGGGAGACCGCCTGGGAATACCAGGTGCTGTAAGCTATTTTCATTTGGGGTAAAAAAAATCATCCTTTCTCCTGTTTAAAGTCCTGTCTGGTGCTAGGAGCAATTGCTTACGGCCACACCACCGTGAACACGCCCGATCTCGTCTGATCTCAGAAGCTAAGCACGGTCGGGCCTGGTTAGTACTTGGATGGGAGACCGCCTGGGAATACCAGGTGCTGTAATCTCCTTTCATTTGGGGTAAAAAAAATGATCCTTTCTCCTGTTTAAAGTCCTGTCTGGTGCCAGGAGCATTTGCTTACGGCCACACAACTGCGAACACACCCGATCTCGTCTGATCTCGGAAGCTAAGCACGGTCGGGCCTGGTTAGTAACTGGATGGGAGACCGCATGGGAATACCAGGTGCTGTAAGCTATTTTCATTTGGGGTAAAAAAAATCATCCTTTCTCCTGTTTAAAGTCCTGTCTGGTGCCAGGTGCAATTCCTTACGGCCACACCACCGTGAACACGCCCAATCTCTTCTGATCTCGGAAGTTAAGCACGGTCGGGCTTGGTTAGTACTTGGATGGGAGACCGCCTGGGAATACCAGGTGCTGTAATCTATTTTCATTTGGGGTAAAAAAAATGATCCTTTCTCCTGTTTAAAGTCCTGTCTGGTGCCAGGAGTAATTGCTTACGGCCACACCACTGCGAACACGCCCGATCTCGTCTGATCTCGGAAGCTAAGCACGGTCGGGCCTGGTTAGTACCTGGATGGGAGACCGCCTGGGAATACCAGGTGCTGTAAGCTATTTTCATTTGGGGTAAAAAAAAAGATCCTTTCTCCTGTTTAAAGTCCTGTCTGGTGCTAGGATGAATTGCTTACGGCCACACCACCGTGAACACGCCCGATCTTGTCTGATCTCGGAAGCTAAGCACGGTCGGGCCTGTTTAGTACTTGGATGGGAGACCGCCTGGGAATACCAGGTGCTGTAAGCTATTTTCATTTGGGGTAAAAAAAATCATCCTTTCTCCTGTTTAAAGTCCTGTCTGGTGGCAGGAGCAATTGCTTACGGCCACACCACTGCGAACACGCCCGATCTCGTCTGATCTCGGAAGCTAAGCACGGTCGGGCCTGGTTAGTACCTGGATGGGAGACCGCCTGGGAATACCAGGTGCTGTAAGCTATTTTCATTTGGGGTAAAAAAAATCATCCTTTCTCCTGTTTAAAGTCCTGTCTGGTGCCAGGAGCAATTGCTTACGGCCACACCACCGTGAACCCGCCCGATCTCGTCTGATCTCGGAAGCTAAGCACGGTGGGGCCTGGTTAGTACTTGGATGGGAGACCGCCTGGGAATACCAGGTGCTGTAATCTATTTTCATTTGGGGTAAAAAAAAATTATCCTTTCTCCTTTTTAAAGTCCTGTCTGGTGCCAGGAGTAATTGCTTACGGCCACACCACTGCGAACACGCCCAATCTCGTCTGATCTCGGAAGCTATGCACGGTCGGGCCTGGTTAGTACTTGGATGGGAGACCGCCTGGGAATACCAGGTGCTGTAATCTATTTTCATTTGGGGTAAAAAAAATGATCTTTTCTCCTGTTTAAAGTCCTGTCTGGTGCCAGGAGCAATAGCTTACGGCCACACCACTGCGAACACGCCCGATCTCGTCTGATCTCGGAAGCTAAGCACGGTCGGGCCTGGTTAGTACCTGGATGGGAGACCGCCTGGGAATACCAGGTGCTGTAATTTATTTTCATTTGGGGTAAAAAAAATCATCCTTTCTCCTGTTTAAAGTCCTGTCTGGTGCCAGGAGCAATTGCTTAAGGCCACACTACTGCGAACACGCCCGATCTCATGTGATCTCGGAAGCTAAGCACGGTCGGGCCTGGTTAGTACCTGGATGGGAGACCGCCTGGGAATACCAGGTGCTGTAAGCTATTTTCATTTGGGGTAAAAAAAATCATCCTTTCTCCTGTTTAAAGTCCTGTCTGGTGCCAGTTGCAATTGCTTACGGCCACACCACCGTGAACACGCCCGATCTCGTCTGATCTCGGAAGTTAAGCACGGTCGGGCTTCGTTAGTACTTGGATGGGAGACCGCCTGGGAATGCCAGGTGCTGTAATCTATTTTCATTTGGGGTAAAAAAAATGATCCTTTCTCCTGTTTAAAGTCCTGTCTGGTGCCAGGAGCAATTGCTTACGGCCACACCACTGCGAACACGCCCGATCTCGTCTGATCTCGGAAGCTAAGCACGGTCGGGCCTGGTTAGTACCTGGATGGGAGACCGCCTGGGAATACCAGGTGCTGTAAGCTATTTTCATTTGGGGTAAAAAAAAAGATCCTTTCTCCTGTTTAAAGTCCTGTCTGGTGCTAGGAGGAATTGCTTACGGCCACACCACCGTGAACACGCCTGATCTTGTCTGATCTCGGAAGCTAAGCACGGTCTGGCCTGTTTAGTACTTGGATGGGAGACCGCCTGGGAATACCAGGTGCTGTAATCTATTTTCAATTGGGGTAAAAAAAATGATCCTTTCTCCTGTTTAAAGTCCTGTCTGGTGCCAGGAGCAATTGCTTACGGCCACACCACTGCGAACACGCCCGATCTCGTCTGATCTCGGAAGCTAAGCACGGTCGGGCCTGGTTAGTACCTGGATGGGAGACCGCCTGGGAATACCAGGTGCTGTAAGCTATTTTCATTTGGGGTAAAAAAAAAGATCCTTTCTCCTGTTTAAAGTCCTGTCTGGTGCTAGGATGAATTGCTTACGGCCACACCACCGTGAACACGCCCGATCTTGTCTGATCTCGGAAGCTAAGCACGGTCGGGCCTGTTTAGTACTTGGATGGGAGACCGCCTGGGAATACCAGGTGCTGTAAGCTATTTTCATTTGGGGTAAAAAAAATCATCCTTTCTCCTGTTTAAAGTCCTGTCTGGTGGCAGGAGCAATTGCTTACGGCCACACCACTGCGAACACGCCCGATCTCGTCTGATCTCGGAAGCTAAGCACGGTCGGGACTGGTTAGTACCTGGATGGGAGACCGCCTGGGAATATCAGGTGCTGTAAGCTATTTTCATTTGGGGTAAAAAAAATCATCCTTTCTCCTGTTTAAAGTCCTGTCTGGTGCCAGGAGCAATTGCTTACGGCCACACCACCGTGAACACGCCCGATCTCGTCTGATCTCGGAAGCTAAGCACGGTGGGGCCTGGTTAGTACTTGGATGGGATACCGCCTGGGAATACCAGGTGCTGTAATCTATTTTCAATTGGGGTAAAAAAAATGATCCTTTCTCCTGTTTAAAGTCCTGTCTGGTGGCAGGAGCAATTGCTTACGGCCACACCACTGCGAACACGCCCGATCTCGTCTGATCTCGGAAGCTAAGCACGGTCGGGCCTGGTTAGTACCTGGATGGGAGACCGCCTGGGAATACCAGGTGCTGTAATCTATTTTCATTTGGGGTAAAAAAAAATGATCCTTTCTCCTTTTTAAAGTCCTGTCTGGTGCCAGGAGCAATTGCTTACGGCCACACCACTGCGAACACGCCCAATCTCGTCTGATCTCGGAAGCTATGCACGGTCGGGCCTGGTTAGTACTTGGATGGGAGACCGCCTGGGAATACCAGGTGCTGTAATCTATTTTCATTTGGGGTAAAAAAAATGATCTTTTCTCCTGTTTAAAGTCCTGTCTGGTGCCAGGAGCAATAGCATACGGCCACACCACTGCGAACACGCCCGATCTCGTCTGATCTCGGAAGCTAAGCACGGTCGGGCCTGGTTAGGACCTGGATGGGAGACCGCCTGGGAATACCAGGTGCTGTAATTTATTTTCATTTGGGGTAAAAAAAATCATCCTTTCTCCTGTTTAAAGTCCTGTCTGGTGCCAGGAGCAATTGCTTAAGGCCACACTACTGCGAACACGCCCGATCTCATCTGATCTCGGAAGCTAAGCACGGTCGGGCCTGGTTAGTACCTGGATGGGAGACCGCCTGGGAATACCAGGTGCTGTAAGCTATTTTCATTTGGGGTAAAAAAAATCATCCTTTCTCCTGTTTAAAGTCCTGTCTGGTGCCAGTTGCAATTGCTTACGGCCACACCACCGTGAACACGCCCGATCTCGTCTGATCTCGGAAGTTAAGCACGGTCGGGCTTCGTTAGTACTTGGATGGGAGACCGCCTGGGAATGCCAGGTGCTGTAATCTATTTTCATTTGGGGTAAAAAAAATGATCCTTTCTCCTGTTTAAAGTCCTGTCTGGTGCCAGGAGCAATTGCTTACGGCCACACCACTGCGAACACGCCCGATCTCGTCTGATCTCGGAAGCTAAGCACGGTCGGGCCTGGTTAGTACCTGGATGGGAGACCGCCTGGGAATACCAGGTGCTGTAAGCTATTTTCATTTGGGGTAAAAAAAAAGATCCTTTCTCCTGTTTAAAGTCCTGTCTGGTGCTATGAGGAATTGCTTACGGCCACACCACCGTGAACACGCCTGATCTTGTCTGATCTCGGAAGCTAAGCACGGTCTGGCCTGTTTAGTACTTGGATGGGAGACCGCCTGGGAATACCAGGTGCTGTAATCTATTTTCAATTGGGGTAAAAAAAATGATCCTTTCTCCTGTTTAAAGTCCTGTCTGGTGCCAGGAGCAATTGCTTACGGCCACACCACTGCGAACACGCCCGATCTCGTCTGATCTCGGAAGCTAAGCACGGTCGGGCCTGGTTAGTACCTGGATGGGAGACCGCCTGGGAATACCAGGTGCTGTAAGCTATTTTCATTTGGGGTAAAAAAAATCATCCTTTCTCCTGTTTAAAGTCCTGTCTGGTGCCAGGAGCAATTGCTTACGGCCACACCACCGTGAACACGCCCGATCTCGTCTGATCTCGGAAGCTAAGCACGGTGGGGCCTGGTTAGTACTTGGATGGGAGACCGCCTGGGAATACCAGGTGCTGTAATCTATTTTCAATTGGGGTAAAAAAAATGATCCTTTCTCCTGTTTAAAGTCCTGTCTGGTGCCAGGAGCAATTGCTTATGGCCACACCACCGTGAACACGCCCAATCTCGTCTGATCTCGGAAGCTAAGCACGGTGGGGCCTGGTTAGTACTTGGATGGGAGACCGCCTGGGAATACCAGGTGCTGTAATCTATTTTCATTTGGGGTAAAAAAAAATGATCCTTTCTCCTTTTTAAAGTCCTGTCTGGTGCCAGGAGCAATTGCTTACGGCCACACCACTGCGAACACGCCCAATCTCGTCTGATCTCGCAAGCTATGCACGGTCGGGCCTGGTTAGTACTTGGATGGGAGACCGCCTGGGAATACCAGGTGCTGTAATCTATTTTCATTTGGGGTAAAAAAAATGATCTTTTCTCCTGTTTAAAGTCCTGTCTGGTGCCAGGAGCAATAGCTTACGGCCACACCACTGCGAACACGCCCGAACTCGTCTGATCTCGGAAGCTAAGCACGGTCGGGCCTGGTTAGTACCTGGATGGGAGACCGCCTGGGAATACCAGGTGCTGTAAGCTATTTTCATTTGGGGTAAAAAAAATCATCCTTTCTCCTGTTTAAAGTCCTGTCTGGTGCCAGGAGAAATTGCTTACGGCCACACCACCGTGAACACGCCCGATCTCGTCTGATCTCGGAAGCTAAGCACGGTCGGGCCTGGTTAGTACTTGGATGGGAGACCGCCTGGGAATACCAGGTGCTGTAATCTATTTTCATTTGGGGTAAAAAAAATGATCCTTTCTCCTGTTTAAAGTCCTGTCTGGTGCCAGGAGCATTTGCTTACGGCCACACAACTGCGAACACGCCCGATCTCGTCTGATCTCGGAAGCTAAGCACGGTCGGGCCTGGTTAGTAACTGGATGGGAGACCGCCTGGGAATACCAGGTGCTGTAAGCTATTTTCATTTGGGGTAAAAAAAAACATCCTTTCTCCTGTTTAAAGTCCTGTCTGGTGCCAGTTGCAATTGCTTACGGCCACACCACCGTGAACACGGCCGATCTTGTCTGATCTCGGAAGCTAAGCACGGTCTGGCCTGTTTAGTACTTGGATGGGAGACCGCATGGGAATACCAGGTGCTGTAATCTATTTTCAATTGGGGTAAAAAAAATGATCCTTTCTCCTGTTTAAAGTCCTGTCTGGTGCCAGGAGCAATTGCTTACGGCCACACCACCGTGAACACGCCCGATCTCGTCTGATCTCGCAAGCTAAGCACGGTGGGGCCTGGTTAGTACTTGGATGGGAGACCGCCTGGGAATACCAGGTGCTGTAATCTATTTTCATTTGGGGTAAAAAAAAATGATCCTTTCTCCTTTTTAAAGTCCTGTCTGGTGCCAGGAGCAATTGCTTACGGCCACACCACTGCGAACACGCCCAATCTCGTCTGATCTCGGAAGCTATGCACGGTCGGGCCTGGTTAGTACTTGGATGGGAGACCGCCTGGGAATACCAGGTGCTGTAATCTATTTTCATTTGGGGTAAAAAAAATGATCTTTTCTCCTGTTTAAAGTCCTGTCTGGTGCCAGGAGCAATAGCTTACGGCCACACCACTGCGAACACGCCCGATCTCGTCTGATCTCGGAAGCTAAGCACGGTCGGGCCTGGTTAGTACCTGGATGGGAGACCGCCTGGGAATACCAGGTGCTGTAAGCTATTTTCATTTGGGGTAAAAAAAATCATCCTTTCTCCTGTTTAAAGTCCTGTCTGGTGCCAGGAGCAATTGCTTACGGCCACACCACCGTGAACACGCCCGATCTCGTCTGATCTCGGAAGCTAAGCACGGTCGGGCCTGGTTAGTACTTGGATGGGAGACCGCCTGGGAATACCAGGTGCTGTAATCTATTTTCATTTGGGGTAAAAAAAATGATCCTTTCTCCTGTTTAAAGTCCTGTCTGGTGCCAGGAGCATTTGCTTACGGCCACACAACTGCGAACACGCCCGATCTCGTCTGATCTCGGAAGCTAAGCACGGTCGGGCCTGGTTAGTAACTGGATGGGAGACCGCCTGGGAATACCAGGTGCTGTAAGCTATTTTCATTTGGGGTAAAAAAAATCATCCTTTCTCCTGTTTAAAGTCCTGTCTGGTGCCAGTTGCAATTGCTTACGGCCACACCACCGTGAACACGCCCGATCTCGTCTGATCTCGGAAGTTAAGCACGGTCGGGCTGCGTTAGTACTTGGATGGGAGACCGCCTGGGAATACCAGGTGCTGTAATCTATTTTCATTTGGGGTAAAAAAAATGATCCTTTCTCCTGTTTAAAGTCCTGTCTGGTGCCAGGAGCAATAGCTTACGGCCACACCACTGCGAACACGCCCGATCTCGTCTGATCTCGGAAGCTAAGCACGGTCGGGCCTGGTTAGTAACTGGATGGGAGACCGCCTGGGAATACCAGGTGCTGTAAGCTATTTTCATTTGGGGTAAAAAAAATCATCCTTTCTCCTGTTTAAAGTCCTGTCTGGTGCCAGTTGCAATTGCTTACGGCCACACCACCGTGAACACGCCCGATCTCGTCTGATCTCGGAAGTTAAGCACGGTCGGGCTTCGTTAGTACTTGGATGGGAGACCGCCTGGGAATACCAGGTGCTGTAATCTATTTTCATTTGGGGTAAAAAAAATGATCCTTTCTCCTGTTTAAAGTCCTGTCTGGTGCTAGGAGGAATTGCTTACGGCCACACCACCGTGAACACGCCTGATCTTGTCTGATCTCGGAAGCTAAGCACGGTCTGGCCTGTTTAGTACTTGGATGGGAGACCGCCTGGGAATACCAGGTGCTGTAATCTATTTTCAATTGGGGTAAAAAAAATGATCCTTTCTCCTGTTTAAAGTCCTGTCTGGTGCCAGGAGCAATTGCTTACGGCCACACCACTGCGAACACGCCCGATCTCGTCTGATCTCGGAAGCTAAGCACGGTCGGGCCTGGTTAGTACCTGGATGGGAGACCGCCTGGGAATACCAGGTGCTGTAAGCTATTTTCATTTGGGGTAAAAAAAAAGATCCTTTCTCCTGTTTAAAGTCCTGTCTGGTGCTAGGATGAATTGCTTACGGCCACACCACCGTGAACACGCCCGATCTTGTCTGATCTCGGAAGCTAAGCACGGTCGGGCCTGTTTAGTACTTGGATGGGAGACCGCCTGGGAATACCAGGTGCTGTAAGCTATTTTCATTTGGGGTAAAAAAAATCATCCTTTCTCCTGTTTAAAGTCCTGTCTGGTGGCAGGAGCAATTGCTTACGGCCACACCACTGCGAACACGCCCGATCTCGTCTGATCTCGGAAGCTAAGCACGGTCGGGCCTGGTTAGTACCTGGATGGGAGACCGCCTGGGAATACCAGGTGCTGTAAGCTATTTTCATTTGGGGTAAAAAAAATCATCCTTTCTCCTGTTTAAAGTCCTGTCTGGTGCCAGGAGCAATTGCTTACGGCCACACCACCGTGAACACGCCCGATCTCGTCTGATCTCGGAAGCTAAGCACGGTGGGGCCTGGTTAGTACTTGGATGGGAGACCGCCTGGGAATACCAGGTGCTGTAATCTATTTTCAATTGGGGTAAAAAAAATGATCCTTTCTCCTGTTTAAAGTCCTGTCTGGTGCCAGGAGCAATTGCTTACGGCCACACCACTGTGAACACGCCCAATCTCGTCTGATCTCGGAAGCTAAGCACGGTGGGGCCTGGTTAGTACTTGGATGGGAGACCGCCTGGGAATACCAGGTGCTGTAATCTATTTTCATTTGGGGTAAAAAAAAATGATCCTTTCTCCTTTTTAAAGTCCTGTCTGGTGCCAGGAGCAATTGCTTACGGCCACACCACTGCGAACACGCCCAATCTCGTCTGATCTCGCAAGCTATGCACGGTCGGGCCTGGTTAGTACTTGGATGGGAGACCGCCTGGGAATACCAGGTGCTGTAATCTATTTTCATTTGGGGTAAAAAAAATGATCTTTTCTCCTGTTTAAAGTCCTGTCTGGTGCCAGGAGCAATAGCTTACGGCCACACCACTGCGAACACGCCCGAACTCGTCTGATCTCGGAAGCTAAGCACGGTCGGGCCTGGTTAGTACCTGGATGGGAGACCGCCTGGGAATACCAGGTGCTGTAAGCTATTTTCATTTGGGGTAAAAAAAATCATCCTTTCTCCTGTTTAAAGTCCTGTCTGGTGCCAGGAGAAATTGCTTACGGCCACACCACCGTGAACACGCCCGATCTCGTCTGATCTCGGAAGCTAAGCACGGTCGGGCCTGGTTAGTACTTGGATGGGAGACCGCCTGGGAATACCAGGTGCTGTAATCTATTTTCATTTGGGGTAAAAAAAATGATCCTTTCTCCTGTTTAAAGTCCTGTCTGGTGCCAGGAGCATTTGCTTACGGCCACACAACTGCGAACACGCCCGATCTCGTCTGATCTCGGAAGCTAAGCACGGTCGGGCCTGGTTAGTAACTGGATGGGAGACCGCCTGGGAATACCAGGTGCTGTAAGCTATTTTCATTTGGGGTAAAAAAAAACATCCTTTCTCCTGTTTAAAGTCCTGTCTGGTGCCAGTTGCAATTGCTTACGGCCACACCACCGTGAACACGGCCGATCTTGTCTGATCTCGGAAGCTAAGCACGGTCTGGCCTGTTTAGTACTTGGATGGGAGACCGCATGGGAATACCAGGTGCTGTAATCTATTTTCAATTGGGGTAAAAAAAATGATCCTTTCTCCTGTTTAAAGTCCTGTCTGGTGCCAGGAGCAATTGCTTACGGCCACACCACCGTGAACACGCCCGATCTCGTCTGATCTCGCAAGCTAAGCACGGTGGGGCCTGGTTAGTACTTGGATGGGAGACCGCCTGGGAATACCAGGTGCTGTAATCTATTTTCATTTGGGGTAAAAAAAAATGATCCTTTCTCCTTTTTAAAGTCCTGTCTGGTGCCAGGAGCAATTGCTTACGGCCACACCACTGCGAACACGCCCAATCTCGTCTGATCTCGGAAGCTATGCACGGTCGGGCCTGGTTAGTACTTGGATGGGAGACCGCCTGGGAATACCAGGTGCTGTAATCTATTTTCATTTGGGGTAAAAAAAATGATCTTTTCTCCTGTTTAAAGTCCTGTCTGGTGCCAGGAGCAATAGCTTACGGCCACACCACTGCGAACACGCCCGATCTCGTCTGATCTCGGAAGCTAAGCACGGTCGGGCCTGGTTAGTACCTGGATGGGAGACCGCCTGGGAATACCAGGTGCTGTAAGCTATTTTCATTTGGGGTAAAAAAAATCATCCTTTCTCCTGTTTAAAGTCCTGTCTGGTGCCAGGAGCAATTGCTTACGGCCACACCACCGTGAACACGCCCGATCTCGTCTGATCTCGGAAGCTAAGCACGGTCGGGCCTGGTTAGTACTTGGATGGGAGACCGCCTGGGAATACCAGGTGCTGTAATCTATTTTCATTTGGGGTAAAAAAAATGATCCTTTCTCCTGTTTAAAGTCCTGTCTGGTGCCAGGAGCATTTGCTTACGGCCACACAACTGCGAACACGCCCGATCTCGTCTGATCTCGGAAGCTAAGCACGGTCGGGCCTGGTTAGTAACTGGATGGGAGACCGCCTGGGAATACCAGGTGCTGTAAGCTATTTTCATTTGGGGTAAAAAAAATCATCCTTTCTCCTGTTTAAAGTCCTGTCTGGTGCCAGTTGCAATTGCTTACGGCCACACCACCGTGAACACGCCCGATCTCGTCTGATCTCGGAAGTTAAGCACGGTCGGGCTTCATTAGTACTTGGATGGGAGACCGCCTGGGAATACCAGGTGCTGTAAGCTATTTTCATTTGGGGTAAAAAAAATCATCCTTTCTCCTGTTTAAAGTCCTGTCTGGTGCCAGGAGCAATTGCTTACGGCCACACCACCGTGAACACGCCCGATCTCGTCTGATCTCGGAAGCTAAGCACGGTGGGGCCTGGTTAGTACTTGGATGGGAGACCGCCTGGGAATACCAGGTGCTGTAATCTATTTTCAATTGGGGTAAAAAAAATGATCCTTTCTCCTGTTTAAAGTCCTGTCTGGTGCCAGGAGCAATTGCTTACGGCCACACCACCGTGAACACGCCCAATCTCGTCTGATCTCGGAAGCTAAGCACGGTGGGGCCTGGTTAGTACTTGGATGGGAGACCGCCTGGGAATACCAGGTGCTGTAATCTATTTTCATTTGGGGTAAAAAAAAATGATCCTTTCTCCTTTTTAAAGTCCTGTCTGGTGCCAGGAGCAATTGCTTACGGCCACACCACTGCGAACACGCCCAATCTCGTCTGATCTCGCAAGCTATGCACGGTCGGGCCTGGTTAGTACTTGGATGGGAGACCGCCTGGGAATACCAGGTGCTGTAATCTATTTTCATTTGGGGTAAAAAAAATGATCTTTTCTCCTGTTTAAAGTCCTGTCTGGTGCCAGGAGCAATAGCTTACGGCCACACCACTGCGAACACGCCCGAACTCGTCTGATCTCGGAAGCTAAGCAAGGTCGGGCCTGGTTAGTACCTGGATGGGAGACCGCCTGGGAATACCAGGTGCTGTAAGCTATTTTCATTTGGGGTAAAAAAAATCATCCTTTCTCCTGTTTAAAGTCCTGTCTGGTGCCAGGAGAAATTGCTTACGGCCACACCACCGTGAACACGCCCGATCTCGTCTGATCTCGGAAGCTAAGCACGGTCGGGCCTGGTTAGTACTTGGATGGGAGACCGCCTGGGAATACCAGGTGCTGTAATCTATTTTCATTTGGGGTAAAAAAAATGATCCTTTCTCCTGTTTAAAGTCCTGTCTGGTGCCAGGAGCATTTGCTTACGGCCACACAACTGCGAACACGCCCGATCTCGTCTGATCTCGGAAGCTAAGCACGGTCGGGCCTGGTTAGTAACTGGATGGGAGACCGCCTGGGAATACCAGGTGCTGTAAGCTATTTTCATTTGGGGTAAAAAAAAACATCCTTTCTCCTGTTTAAAGTCCTGTCTGGTGCCAGTTGCAATTGCTTACGGCCACACCACCGTGAACACGCCCGATCTTGTCTGATCTCGGAAGCTAAGCACGGTCTGGCCTGTTTAGTACTTGGATGGGAGACCGCATGGGAATACCAGGTGCTGTAATCTATTTTCAATTGGGGTAAAAAAAATGATCCTTTCTCCTGTTTAAAGTCCTGTCTGGTGCCAGGAGCAATTGCTTACGGCCACACCACCGTGAACACGCCCGATCTCGTCTGATCTCGGAAGTTAAGCACGGTCGGGCTTCGTTAGTACTTGGATGGGAGACCGCCTGGGAATACCAGGTGCTGTAATCTATTTTCATTTGGGGTAAAAAAAATGATCCTTTCTCCTGTTTAAAGTCCTGTCTGGTGCCAGGAGCAATTGCTTACGGCCACACCACTGCGAACACGCCCGATCTCGTCTGATCTCGGAAGCTAAGCACGGTCGGGCCTGGTTAGTACCTGGATGGGAGACCGCCTGGGAATACCAGGTGCTGTAAGCTATTTTCATTTGGGGTAAAAAAAAAGATCCTTTCTCCTGTTTAAAGTCCTGTCTGGTGCTAGGAGGAATTGCTTACGGCCACACCACCGTGAACACGCCCGATCTTGTCTGATCTCGGAAGCTAAGCACGGTCTGGCCTGTTTAGTACTTGGATGGGAGACCGCCTGGGAATACCAGGTGCTGTAATCTATTTTCAATTGGGGTAAAAAAAATGATCCTTTCTCCTGTTTAAAGTCCTGTCTGGTGCCAGGAGCAATTGCTTAAGGCCACACCACTGCGAACACGCCCGATCTCATCTGATCTCGGAAGCTAAGCACGGTCGGGCCTGGTTAGTACCTGGATGGGAGACCGCCTGGGAATACCAGGTGCTGTAAGCTATTTTCATTTGGGGTAAAAAAAATCATCCTTTCTCCTGTTTAAAGTCCTGTCTGGTGCCAGGAGCAATTGCTTACGGCCACACCACCGTGAACACGCCCGATCTCGTCTGATCTCGGAAGCTAAGCACGGTCGGGCCTGGTTAGTACTTGGATGGGAGACAGCCTGGGAATACCAGGTGCTGTAATCTATTTTCATTTGGGGTAAAAAAAATGATCCTTTCTTCTGTTTAAAGTCCTGTCTGGTGCCAGGAGCATTTGCTTACGGCCACACAACTGCGAACACGCCCGATCTCGTCTGATCTCGGAAGCTAAGCACGGTCGGGCCTGGTTAGTAACTGGATGGGAGACCGCCTGGGAATACCAGGTGCTGTTAGCTATTTTCATTTGGGGTAAAAAAAATCATCCTTTCTCCTGTTTAAAGTCCGGTCTGGTGCCAGTTGCAATTGCTTACGGCCACACCACCGTGAACACGCCCGATCTTGTCTGATCTCGGAAGTTAAGCACGGTCGGGCTTCGTTAGTACTTGGATGGGAGACCGCCTGGGAATACCAGGTGCTGTAATCTATTTTCATTTGGGGTAAAAAAAATGATCCTTTCTCCTGTTTAAAGTCCTGTCTGGTGCAAGGAGCAATTGCTTACGGCCACACCACCGTGAACACGCCCGATCTCGTCTGATCTCGGAAGCTAAGCACGGTGGGGCCTGGTTAGTACCTGGATGGGAGACCGCCTGGGAATACCAGGTGCTGTAATCTATTTTCATTTGGGGTAAAAAAAATCATCCTTTCTCCTGTTTAAAGTCCTGTCTGGTGCCAGGAGCAATTGCTTACGGCCACACCACCGTGAACACGCCCGATCTCGTCTGATCTCGGAAGCTAAGCACGGTCGGCCCTGGTTAGTACTTGGATGGGAGACCGCCTGGGAATACCAGGTGCTGTAAGCTATTTTCATTTGGGGTAAAAAAAATCATCCTTTCTCCTGTTTAAAGTCCTGTCTGGTGCCAGGAGCAATTGCTTACGGCCACACCACCGCGAACACGCCCGATCTCGTCTGATCTCGGAAGCTAAGCACGTCGGGCCTGGTTAGTACCTGGATGGGAGACCGCCTGGGAATACCAGGTGCTGTAAGCTATTTTCATTTGGGGTAAAAAAAAAGATCCTTTCTCCTGTTTAAAGTCCTGTCTGGTGCTAGGAGGAATTGCTTACGGCCACACCACCGTGAACACGCCCGATCTTGTCTGATCTCGGAAGCTGAGCACGGTCAGGCCTGGTTAGTATTTGGATGGGAGACCGCCTGGGAATACCAGGTGCTGTAATCTATTTTCATTTGGGGTAAAAAAAATCATCCTTTCTCCTGTTTAAAGTCCTGTCTGGTGCCAGGAGCAATTGCTTACGGCCACACCACTGCGATCACGCTCGATCTCGTCTGATCTCGGAAGCTAAGCACGGTCGGGCCTGGTTAGTACCTGGATGGGAGACCGCCTGGGAATACCAGGTGCTGTAAGCTAATTTCATTTGGGGTAAAAAAAATCATCCTTTCTCCTGTTTAAAGTCCTGTCTGGTGCCAGGAGCAATTGCTTACGGCCACACCACCGTAAACACGCCCGATCTCGTCTGATCTCGGAAGCTAAGCACGGTCGGGTCTGGTTAGTACTTGGATGGGAGACCGCCTGGGAATACCAGGTGCTGTAATCTATTTTCATTTGGGGTAAAAAAAATCATCCTTTCTCCTGTTTAAAGTCCTGTCTGGTGCCAGGAGCAATTGCTTACGGCCACACCACCGTGAACACGCCCGATCTCGTCTGATCTCGGAAGCTAAGCACGGTCTGGCCTGCTTAGTACTTGGATGGGAGACCGCCTGGGAATACCAGGTGCTGTAAGCTATTTTCATTTGGGGTAAAAAAAATGATCCTTTCTCCTGTTTAAAGTCCTGTCTGGTGCCAGGAGCATTTGCTTACGGCCACACAACTGCGAACACGCCCGATCTCGTCTGATCTCGGAAGCTAAGCACGGTCGGGCCTGGTTAGTACCTGCATGGGAGACCGCCTGGGAATACCAGGTGCTGTAAGCTATTTTCATTTGGGGTAAAAAAAATCATCCTTTCTCCTGTTTAAAGTCCTGTCTGGTGCCAGGAGCAATTGCTTACGGCCACACCACCGTGAACACGCCCGATCTCGTCTGATCTCGGAAGCTAAGCACGGTCTGGCCTGGTTAGTACTTTGATGGGAGACCGCCTGGGAATACCAGGTGCTGTAAGCTATTTTCATTTGGGGTAAAAAAAATCATCCTTTCTCCTGTTTAAAGTCCTGTCTGGTGCCAGGAGCAATTGCTTAAGGCCACACCACTGCGAACACGCCAGATCTCGTCTGATCTCGGAAGCTAAGCACGGTCGGGCCTGGTTAGTACCTGGATGGGAGACCGCCTGGGAATACCAGGTGCTGTAAGCTATTTTCATTTGGGGTAAAAAAAATCATCCTTTCTCCTGTTTAAAGTCCTGTCTGGTGCCAGGAGCAATTGCTTACGGCCACACCACCGTGAACACGCCCGATCTCGTCTGATCTCGGAAGCTAAGCACGGTCGGGCTTGGTTAGTACTTGGATGGGAGACCGCCTGGGAATACCAGGTGCTGTAATCTATTTTCATTTGGGATAAAAAAAATGATCCTTTCTCCTGTTTAAAGTCCTGTCTGGTGCCAGGAGCAATTGCTTACGGCCACACCACTGCGAACACGCCCGATCTCGTCTGATCTCGGAAGCTAAGCACGGTCGGGCCTGGTTAGTACCTGGATGGGAGACCGCCTGGGAATACCAGGTGCTGTAAGCTATTTTCATTTGGGGTAAAAAAAATCATCCTTTCTCCTGTTTAAAGTCCTGTCTGGTGCCAGGAGCAATTGCTTACGGCCACACCACTGCGAACACGCCCGATCTCGTCTGATCTCGGAAGCTAAGCACGGTCGGGCCTGGTTAGTACTTGGATGGGAGACCGCCTGGGAATACCAGGTGCTGTAATCTATTTTCATTTGGGGTAAAAAAAAATGATCCTTTCTCCTGTTTAAAGTCCTGTCTGGTGCCAGGAGCAACTGCTTACGGCCACACCACCGTGAACACGCCCGATCTCGTCTGATGTCGGAAGCTAAGCAAGGTCGGGCCTGGTTAGTACTTGGATGGGAGACCGCCTGGGAATACCAGGTGCTGTAATCTATTTTCATTTGGGGTAAAAAAAATTATCCTTTCTCCTTTTTAAAGTCCTGTCTGGTGCCAGGAGCAATTGCTTACGGCCACACCACTGCGAACACGCCCGATCTCGTCTGATCTCGGAAGCTATGCACGGTCGGGCCTGGTTTGTACCTGGATGGGAGACCGCCTGGGAATACCAGGTGCTGTAATCTATTTTCATTTGGGGTAAAAAAAATCATCCTTTCTCCTGTTTAAAGTCCTGTCTTGTGCCAGGAGCAATTGCTTACGACCACACCACTGCGAACACGCCCGATCTCGTCTGATCTCGGAAGCTAAGCACGGTCGGGCCTGGTTAGTACTTGGATGGGAGACCGCCTGGGAATACCAGGTGCTGTAATCTATTTCCATTTGGGGTAAAAAAAAATGATCCTTTCTCCTGTTTAAAGTCCTGTCTGGTGCCAGGAGCAACTGCTTACGGCCACACCACCGTGAACACGCCCGATCTCGTCTGATCTCGGAAGCTAAGCAAGGTCGGGCCTGGTTAGTACTTGGATGGGACACCGCCTGGGAATAACAGGTGCTGTAATTGTGTTGTCATTTGGGGTAAAAAAAATTATCCTTTCTCCTGTTTAAAGTCCTGTCTGGTGCCAGGAGCAATTGCTTACGGCCACACCACTGCGAACACGCCCGATCTCGTCTGATCTCGGAAGCTAAGCAAGGTCGGGCCTGGTTAGTACTTGGATGGGAGACCGCCTGGGAATAATAGGTGCTGTAATTGTGTTTTCATTTGGGTAAAAAAAATCATCCTTTCTCCTGTTTAAAGTCCTGTCTGGTGCCAGGAACAATTGCTTATGGCCACACCACCGTGAACACGCCCGATCTCGTCTGATCTCGGAAGCTAAGCACGGTGGGGCCTGGTTAGTACTTGGATGGGAGACCGCCTGGGATTACCAGGTGCTGCAATCTATTTTCATTTGGGGTAAAAAAAATGATCCTTTCTCCTGTTTAAAGTCCTGTCTGGTGCCAGGAGCAATTGCTTAAGGCCACACCACTGGGAACACGCCCGATCTCGTCTGATCTCGGAAGCTAAGCACGGTCGGGCCTGGTTAGTACCTGGATGGGAGACCGCCTGGGAATACCAGGTGCTGTAAGCTATTTTCATTTGGTGTAAAAAAAATCATCCTTTCTCCTGTTTAAAGTCCTGTCTGGTGCCAGGAGCAATTGCTTACGGCCACACCACCGTGAACACGCCCGATCTCGTCTGATCTCGGAAGCTAAGCACGGTCGGGCCTGGTTAGTACTTGGATGGGAGACCGCCTGGGAATACCAGGTGCTGTAATCTATTTTCATTTGGGGTAAAAAAAATGATCCTTTCTCCTGTTTAAAGTCCTGTCTGGTGCCAGGAGCATTTGCTTACGGCCACACGACTGCGAAAACGCCCGATCTCGGAAGCTAAGCACGGTCGGGCCTGGTTAGTACCTGGATGGGAGACCGCCTGGGAATACCAGGTGCTGTAAGCTATTTTCATTTGGGGTAAAAAAAATGATCCTTTCTCTTGTTTAAAGTCCTGTCTGGTGCTAGGAGTAATTGCTTACGGCCACACCACTGCGAACACGCCCGATCTCGTTTGATCTCGGAAGCTAAGCACGGTGGGGCCTGGTTAGTACCTGGATGGGAGACCGCCTGGGAATACCAGGTGCTGTAAGCTATTTTCATTTGGGGTAAAAAAAATCATCCTTTCTCCTGTTTAAAGTCCTGTCTGGTGCCAGGAGCAATTGCTTACGGCCACACCACCGTGAACACCCCCGATCTCGTCTGATCTCGGAAGCTAAGCACGGTCGGGCCTGGATAGTACTTGGATGGGCGACCGCCTGGGAATACCAGGTGCTGTAATCTATTTTCATTTGGGGTAAAAAAATGATCCTTTCTCCTGTTTAAAGTCCTGTCTGGTGCCAGGAGAAATTGCTTACGGCCACACCACTGCGAACACGCCCGATCTCGTCTGATCTCGGAAGCTAAGCACGGTCGGGCCTGGTTAGTACCTGGATGGGAGACCGCCTGGGAATACCAGGTGCTGTAATCTATTTTCATTTGGGGTAATAAAAATCATCCTTTCTCCTGTTTAAAGTCCTGTCTGATGCTAGGAGCAATTGCTTACGGCCACACCACTGCGAACACGCCCGATCTCGTCTGATCTCGGAAGCTAAGCACGGTAGGGCCAGGTTAGTACCTGGATGGGAGACCGCCTGGGAATACCAGGTGCTCTAAGCTATTTTCATTTGGGGTAAAAAAAATCATCCTTTCTCCTGTTTAAAGTCCTGTCTGGTGCCAGGAGTAATTGCTTACGGCCACACCACTGCGAACACGCCCGATCTCATCTGAACTCGGAAGCTAAGCACGGTCGGGCGAGGTTAGTACTTGGATGGGAGACCGCCTGGGAATACCAGGTGCTGTAAGCTATTTTCATTTGGGGTAAAAAAAATCATCCTTTCTCCTGTTTAAAGTCCTGTCTGGTGCCAGGAGTAATTGCTTACGGCCACACCACTGCGAACACGCCCGATCTCATCTGATCTCGGAAGCTAAGCACGGTCGGGCCAGGTTAGTACTTGGATGGGAGACCGCCTGGGAATACCAGGTGCTGTAAGCTATTTTCATTTGGGGTAAAAAAAATCATCCTTTCTCCTGTTTAAAG
This sequence comes from Micromesistius poutassou, assembly GCF_964030765.1. Classification (NCBI taxonomy): domain Eukaryota; kingdom Metazoa; phylum Chordata; class Actinopteri; order Gadiformes; family Gadidae; genus Micromesistius; species Micromesistius poutassou. The sequence goes on from NC_140271.1 coordinate 28,937,880, forward strand.
TCCTGTCTGGTGCCAGGAGCAATTGCTTACGGCCACACCACCGTGAACACGCCCGATCTCGTCTGATCTCGGAAGCTAAGCACGGTCGGGCCTGGTTAGTACTTGGATGGGAGACCGCCTGGGAATACCAGGTGCTGTAATCTATTTTCATTTGGGGTAAAAAAAATGATCCTTTCTCCTGTTTAAAGTCCTGTCTGGTGCCAGGAGCATTTGCTTACGGCCACACAACTGCGAAAACGCCCGATCTCGGAAGCTAAGCACGGTCGGGCCTGGTTAGTACCTGGATGGGAGACCGCCTGGGAATACCAGGTGCTGTAATCTATTTCCATTTGGGGTAAAAAAAAATGATCCTTTCTCCTGTTTAAAGTCCTGTCTGGTGCCAGGAGCAACTGCTTACGGCCACACCACCGTGAACACGCCCGATCTCGTCTGATCTCGGAAGCTAAGCAAGGTCGGGCCTGGTTAGTACTTGGATGGGACACCGCCTGGGAATAACAGGTGCTGTAATTGTGTTGTCATTTGGGGTAAAAAAAATTATCCTTTCTCCTGTTTAAAGTCCTGTCTGGTGCCAGGAGCAATTGCTTACGGCCACACCACTGCGAACACGCCCGATCTCGTCTGATCTCGGAAGCTAAGCAAGGTCGGGCCTGGTTAGTACTTGGATGGGAGACCGCCTGGGAATAATAGGTGCTGTAATTGTGTTTTCATTTGGGTAAAAAAAATCATCCTTTCTCCTGTTTAAAGTCCTGTCTGGTGCCAGGAACAATTGCTTATGGCCACACCACCGTGAACACGCCCGATCTCGTCTGATCTCGGAAGCTAAGCACGGTGGGGCCTGGTTAGTACTTGGATGGGAGACCGCCTGGGATTACCAGGTGCTGCAATCTATTTTCATTTGGGGTAAAAAAAATGATCCTTTCTCCTGTTTAAAGTCCTGTCTGGTGCCAGGAGCAATTGCTTAAGGCCACACCACTGGGAACACGCCCGATCTCGTCTGATCTCGGAAGCTAAGCACGGTCGGGCCTGGTTAGTACCTGGATGGGAGACCGCCTGGGAATACCAGGTGCTGTAAGCTATTTTCATTTGGTGTAAAAAAAATCATCCTTTCTCCTGTTTAAAGTCCTGTCTGGTGCCAGGAGCAATTGCTTACGGCCACACCACCGTGAACACGCCCGATCTCGTCTGATCTCGGAAGCTAAGCACGGTCGGGCCTGGTTAGTACTTGGATGGGAGACCGCCTGGGAATACCAGGTGCTGTAATCTATTTTCATTTGGGGTAAAAAAAATGATCCTTTCTCCTGTTTAAAGTCCTGTCTGGTGCCAGGAGCATTTGCTTACGGCCACACGACTGCGAAAACGCCCGATCTCGGAAGCTAAGCACGGTCGGGCCTGGTTAGTACCTGGATGGGAGACCGCCTGGGAATACCAGGTGCTGTAAGCTATTTTCATTTGGGGTAAAAAAAATCATCCTTTCTCCTGTTTAAAGTCCTGTCTGGTGCCAGGAGCAATTGATTACGGCCACACCACTGTGAACACGCCCGATCTCGTCTGATCTCGGAAGCTAAGCACGGTCGGGCTTGGTTAGTACTTTGATGGGAGACCGCCTGGGAATACCAGGTGCTGTAATCTATTTTCATTTGGGGTAAAAAAAATGATCCTTTCTCCTGTTTAAAGTCCTGTCTGGTGCCAGGAGCAATTGCTTACGGCCACACCACTGCGAACACGCCCGATCTCGTCTGATCTCGGAAGCTAAGCACGGTCGGGCCTGGTTAGTACCTGGATGGGAGACCGCCTGGGAATACCAGGTGCTGTAAGCTATTTTCATTTGGGGTAAAAAAAATGATCCTTTCTCTTGTTTAAAGTCCTGTCTGGTGCTAGGAGTAATTGCTTACGGCCACACCACTGCGAACACGCCCGATCTCGTTTGATCTCGGAAGCTAAGCACGGTGGGGCCTGGTTAGTACCTGGATGGGAGACCGCCTGGGAATACCAGGTGCTGTAAGCTATTTTCATTTGGGGTAAAAAAAATCATCCTTTCTCCTGTTTAAAGTCCTGTCTGGTGCCAGGAGCAATTGCTTACGGCCACACCACCGTGAACACCCCCGATCTCGTCTGATCTCGGAAGCTAAGCACGGTCGGGCCTGGATAGTACTTGGATGGGCGACCGCCTGGGAATACCAGGTGCTGTAATCTATTTTCATTTGGGGTAAAAAAATGATCCTTTCTCCTGTTTAAAGTCCTGTCTGGTGCCAGGAGAAATTGCTTACGGCCACACCACTGCGAACACGCCCGATCTCGTCTGATCTCGGAAGCTAAGCACGGTCGGGCCTGGTTAGTACCTGGATGGGAGACCGCCTGGGAATACCAGGTGCTGTAATCTATTTTCATTTGGGGTAATAAAAATCATCCTTTCTCCTGTTTAAAGTCCTGTCTGGTGCCAGGAGCAATTGCTTACGGCCACACCACTGCGAACACGCCCGATCTCGTCTGATCTCGGAAGCTAAGCACGGTAGGGCCAGGTTAGTACCTGGATGGGAGACCGCCTGGGAATACCAGGTGCTCTAAGCTATTTTCATTTGGGGTAAAAAAAATCATCCTTTCTCCTGTTTAAAGTCCTGTCTGGTGCCAGGAGTAATTGCTTACGGCCACACCACTGCGAACACGCCCGATCTCATCTGAACTCGGAAGCTAAGCACGGTCGGGCGAGGTTAGTACTTGGATGGGAGACCGCCTGGGAATACCAGGTGCTGTAAGCTATTTTCATTTGGGGTAAAAAAAATCATCCTTTCTCCTGTTTAAAGTCCTGTCTGGTGCCAGGAGTAATTGCTTACGGCCACACCACTGCGAACACGCCCGATCTCATCTGATCTCGGAAGCTAAGCACGGTCGGGCCAGGTTAGTACTTGGATGGGAGACCGCCTGGGAATACCAGGTGCTGTAAGCTATTTTCATTTGGGGTAAAAAAAATCATCCTTTCTCCTGTTTAAAGTCCTGTCTGGTGCCAGGAGCAATTGCTTACGGCCACACCACCGTGAACACGCCCGATCTCGTCTGATCTCGGAAGCTAAGCACGGTCGGGCCTGGTTAGTACTTGGATGGGAGACCGCCTGGGAATACCAGGTGCTGTAATCTATTTTCATTTGGGGTAAAAAAAATGATCCTTTCTCCTGTTTAAAGTCCTGTCTGGTGCCAGGAGCATTTGCTTACGGCCACACAACTGCGAAAACGCCCGATCTCGGAAGCTAAGCACGGTCGGGCCTGGTTAGTACCTGGATGGGAGACCGCCTGGGAATAACAGGTGCTGTAAGCTATTTTTATTTGGGGTAAAAAAAATCATCCTTTCTCCTGTTTAAAGTCCTGTCTGGTGCTAGGAGCAAATGCTTACGGCCACACCACCGTGAACACGCCCGATCTCGTCTGATCTCGGAAGCTAAGCACGGTCGGGCCTGGTTAGTACTTGGATGGGAGACCGCCTGGGAATACCAGGTGCTGTAATCTATTTTCATTTGGGGTAAAAAAAATTATCCTTTCTCCTGTTTAAAGTCCTGTCTGGTGCCAGGAGCATTTGCTTACGGCCACACAACTGCGAACACGCCCGATCTCGTCTGATCTCAGAAGCTAAGCACGGTCGGGCCTGGTTAGTACCTGGATGGGAGACCGCCTGGGAATAACAGGTGCTGTAAGCTATTTTTATTTGGGGTAAAAAAAATCATCCTTCCTCCTGTTTAAAGTCCTGTCTGGTGCCAGCAGCAATTGCTTACGGCCACACCACCGTGAACACGCCCGATCTTGTCTGATCTCGGAAGCTAAGCACGGTCGGGCTTGGTTAGTACTTGGATGGGAGACCGCCTGGGAATACCAGGTGCTGTAATCTATTTTCATTTGGGGTAAAAAAAATGATCCTTTCTCCTGTTTAAAGTCCTGTCTGGTGCCAGGAGGAATTGCTTACGGCCACACCACTGCGAACACGCACGATCTCGTCTGATCTCGGAAGCTAAGCACGGTCGGGCCTGGTTAGTGCCTGGATGGGAGACCGCCTGGGAATACCAGGTGCTGTAATCTATTTTCATTTGGGGTAAAAAAAATGATCCTTTCTCCTGTTTAAAGTCCTGTCTGGAGCCAGGAGCAATTGCTTACGGCCACACCACCGTGAACACGCCCGATCTCGTCTGATCTCGGAAGCTAAGCACGGTGGGGCCTCGTTAGTACTTGGATGGGAGACCGCCTGGGAATACCACGTGCTGTAATCTATTTTCATTTGGGGTAAAAAAAATGATCCTTTCTCCTTTTTAAAGTCCTGTCTGGTGCCAGGAGTAATTGCTTACGGCCACACCACTGCGAACACGCCCAATCTCGTCTGATCTCGGAAGCTAAGCACGGTCGGGCCTGGTTAGTACCTGGATGGGAGACCGCCTGGGAATACCAGGTGCTGTAAGCTATTTTCATTTGGGGTAAAAAAAATCATCCTTTCTCCTGTTTAAAGTCCTGTCTGGTGCCCGAAGCAATTGCTAACGGCCACACCACCGTGAACACGCCCGATCTCGTCTGATCTCGGAAGCTAAGCACGGTCAGGCCTGGATAGTACTTGGATGGGAGACCGCCTGGGAATACCAGGTGCTGTAATCGATTTTCATTTGGGGTAAAAAAAATGATCCTTTCTCCTGTTTAAAGTCATGTCTGGTGCCAGGAGCAATTGCTTACGGCCACACCACTGTGAACACGCCCGATCTCGTCTGAACTCGGAAGCTAAGCACGGTCGGGCCTGGTTAGTACTTGGATGGGAGAGCGCCTGGGAATACCAGGTGCTGTAAGCTATTTTCATTTGGGGTAAAAAAAATGATCCTTTCTCCTGTTTAAAGTCCTGTCTGGTGCCAGGAGTAATTGCTTACGGCCACACCACTGCGAACACGCCTGATCTCGTCTGATATCGGAAGCTAAGCACGGTCGCGGCTGGTTAGTACCTGGATGGGAGACCGCCTGGGAATACCAGGTGCTGTAAGCTGTTTTCATTTGGGCTAAAAAAAAATCATCCTTTCTCCTGTTTAAAGTCCTGTCTGGTGCCAGGAGCAATTGCTTACGGTCACACCACCGGGAACACGCCCGATCTCGTCTGATCTCGGAAGCTAAGCACGGTCGGGCCTGGTTAGTACTTGGATGGGAGACAGCCTGGGAATACCAGGTGCTGTAATCTATTTTCATTTGGGGTAAAAAAAAAGATCCTTTCTCCTGTTTAAAGTCCTGTCTGGTGCTAGGAGGAATTGCTTACGGCCACACCACCGTGAACACGCCCGATCTTGTCTGATCTCGGAAGCTAAGCACGGTCGGGCCTGTTTAGTACTTGGATGGGAGACCGCCTGGGAATACCAGGTGCTGTAATCTATTTTCAATTGGGGTAAAAAAAATGATCCTTTCTCCTGTTTAAAGTCCTGTCTGGCGCCAGGAGCAATTGCTTACGGCCACACCACTGCGAACACGCCCGATCTCGTTTGATCTCGGAAGCTAAGCATGGTGGGGCCTGGTTAGTACCTGGATGGGAGACCGCCTGGGAATACTAGGTGCTGTAAGCTATTTTCATTTGGGGTAAAAAAAATCATCCTTTCTCCTGTTTAAAGTCCTGTCTGGTGCCAGGAGCAATTGCTTACGGCCACACCACCGTGAACACGCCCGATCTCGTCTGATCTCGGAAGCTAAGCACGGTCGGGCCTGGATAGTACTTGGATGGGAGACCTCCTGGGAATACCAGGTGCTGTAATCTATTTTCATTTGGGGTAAAAAAAATGATCCTTTCTCCTGTTTAAAGTCCTGTCTGGTGCCAGGAGAAATTGCTTACGGCCACACCACTGCGAACACGCCCGATCTCGTCTGGTCTCGGAAGCTAAGCACGGTCGGCCCTGGTTAGTACTTGGATGGGAGACCGCCTGGGAATACCAGGTGCTGTTAGCTATTTTCATTTGGGGTAAAAAAAATCATCCTTTCTCCTGTTTAAAGTCCTGTCTGGTGCCAGGAGCAATTGCTTACGGCCACACCACTGCGAACACGCCCGATCTCGTCTGATCTCGGAAGCTAAGCACGGTCGGGCCTGGTTAGTACCTGGATGGGAGACCGCCTGGGAATACCAGGTGCTGTAAGCTATTTTCATTTGGGGTAAAAAAAAAGATCCTTTCTCCTGTTTAAAGTCCTGTCTGGTGCTAGGAGGAATTGCTTACGGCCACACCACCGTGAACACGCCCGATCTTGTCTGATCTCGGAAGCTAAGCACGGTCGGGCCTGTTTAGTACTTGGATGGGAGACCGCCTGGGAATACCAGGTGCTGTAAGCTATTTTCATTTGGGGTAAAAAAAATCATCCTTTCTCCTGTTTAAAGTCCTGTCTGGTGCCAGGAGCAATTGCGTACGGCCACACCACCGTAAACACGCCCGATCTCGTCTGATCTCGGAAGCTTAGCACGGTCGGGCCTGGTTAGTACTTGGATGGGAGACCGCCTG
>NC_140271.1:28969364-28986864 GCF_964030765.1 Micromesistius poutassou
TTTGGGGTAAAAAAAATCATCCTTTCTCCTGTTTAAAGTCCTGTCTGGTGCCAGGAGCAATTGCTTACGGCCACACCACTGCAAACACGCCCGATCTCGTCTGATCTCGGAAGCTAAGCACGGTCGGGCCTGGTTAGTACCTGGATGGGAGACCGCCTGGGACTACCAGGTGCTGTAAGCTATTTTCATTTGGGGTAAAAAAAATCATCCTTTCTCCTGTTTAAAGTCCTGTCTGGTGCCAGGAGCAATTGCTTACGGCCACACCACTGCGAACACGTCTGATCTCGGAAGCTAAGCACGGTCGGGGCTGGTTAGTACCTGGATGGGAGACCGCCTGCGAATACCAGGTGCTGTAAGCTATTTTCATTTGGGGTAAAAAAAATCATCCTTTCTCATGTTTAAAGTCCTGTCTGGTGCCAGGAGCAATTGCTTACGGCCACACCACCGTGACCACGCCCGATCTCGTCTGATCTCGGAAGCTAAGCACGGTCGGGCCTGGTTAGTACTTGGATGGGAGACCGCCTGGGAATACCAGGTGCTGTAAGCGATTTTCATTTGGGGTAAAAAAATTCATCCTTTCTCCTGTTTAAAGTCCTGTCTGGTGCCAGGAGCAATTGCTTACGGCCACACCACCGTGAACACGCCCGATCTCGTCTGATCTCGGAAGCTAAGCACGGTCGGGCCTGGTTAGTACTTGGATGGGAGACCGCCTGGGAATACCAGGTGCTGTAATCTATTTTCATTTGGGGTAAAAAAAATGATCCTTTCTCCTGTTTAAAGTCCTGTCTGGTGCCAGGAGCAATTGCTTAAGGCCACACCACTGCGAACACGCCCGATCTCGTCTGATCTCGGAAGCTAAGCAAGGTGGGGCCTGGTTAGTACCTGGATGGGACACCGCCTGGGAATAACAGGTGCTGTAATTGTGTTTTCATTTGGGGTAAAAAAAATGATCCTTTCTCCTGTTTAAAGTCCTGTCTGGTGCCAGGAGCAATTGCTTACGGCCACACCACTGCGAACACGCCCGATCTCGTCTGATCTCGGAAGCTATGCACGGTCGGGCCTGGTTAGTACCTGGATGGGAGACCGCCTGGGAATACCAGGTGCTGTAATCTATTTTCTTTTGGGGTAAAAAAAATGATCCTTTCTCCTGTTTAAAGTCCTGTCTGGTGTCAGGAGCAATTGCTTACGGCCACACCACTGCGAACACGCCCGATCTCGTATGATCTCGGAAGCTAAGCACGGTCGGGCCAGGTCAGTACATGGATGGGAGACCGCCTGGGAATACCAGGTGCTGTAAACTATTTTCATTTGGGGTAAAAAAAATCATCCTTTCTCCTGTTTAAAGTCCTGTCTGGTGCCAGGAGTAATTGCTTACGGCCACACCACTGCGAACACGCCCGATCTCATCTGATCTCGGAAGCTAAGCACGGTCGGGCTAGGTTAGTACTTGGATGGGAGACCGCCTGGGAATACCAGGTGCTGTAAGCTATTTTCATTTGGGGTAAAAAAAATCATCCTTTCTCCTGTTTAAAGTCCTGTCTGGTGCCAGGAGCAATTGCTTACGGCCACACCACCGTGAACACGCCCGATCTCGTCTGATCTCGGAAACTAAGCACGGTCGGGCCTGGTTAGTACTTGGATGGGAGACCGCCTGGGAATACCAGGTGCTGTAATCTATTTTCATTTGGGGTAAAAAAAAAATGATCCTTTCTCCTGTTTAAAGTCCTGTCTGGTGCCAGGAGCAATTGCTTACGCCCACACCACCGTGAACACGCCCGATCTCGTCTGATCTCGGAAACTAAGCACGGTCGGGCCTGGTTAGTACTTGGATGGGAGACCGCCTGGGAATACCAGGTGCTGTAATCTATTTTCATTTGGGGTAAAAAAAAAATGATCCTTTCTCCTGTTTAAAGTCCTGTCTGGTGCCAGGAGCAACTGCTTACGGCCACACCACCGTGAACACGCCCGATCTCGTCTGATCTCGGAAGCTAAGCAAGGTCGGGCCCGGTTAGTACTTGGATGGGAGACCGCCTGGGAATAACAGGTGCTGTAATTGTGTTTTCATTTGGGTAAAAAAAATCATCCTTTCTCCTGTTTAAAGTCCTGTCTGGTGCCAGGAGCAATTGCTTATGGCCACACCACCGTGAACACGCCCGATCTCGTCTGATCTCGGAAGCTAAGCACGGTGGGGCCTGGTTAGTACTTGGATGGGAGACCGCCTGGGATTACCAGGTGCTGTAATCTATTTTCATTTGGGGTAAAAAAAATGATACTTTCTCCTGTTTAAAGTCCTGTCTGGTGCCAGGAGCAATTGCTTAAGGCCACACCACTGCGAACACGCCCGATCTCGTCTGATCTCGGAAGCTAAGCACGGTCGGGCCTGGTTAGTACCTGGATGGGAGACCGCCTGGGAATACCAGGTGCTGTAAGCTATTTTCATTTGGGGTAAAAAAAATCATCCTTTCTCCTGTTTAAAGTCCTGTCTGGTGCCAGGAGCAATTTCTTACGGCCACACCACCGTGAACACGCCCGATCTCGTCTGATCTCGGAAGCTAAGCACGGTCGGGCTTGGTTAGTACTTGGATGGGAGACCGCCTGGGAATACCAGGTGCTGTAATCTATTTTCATTTGGGGTAAAAAAAATGATCCTTTCTCCTGTTTAAAGTCCTGTCTGGTGCCAGGAGCAATTGCTTACGGCCACACCACTGCGAACACGCCCGATCTCGTCTGATCTCGGAAGCTAAGCACGGTCGGGCCTGGTTAGTACCTGGATGGGAGACCGCCTGGGAATACCAGGTGCTGTAATCTATTTTCATTTGGGGTAAAAGAAATGATCCTTTCTCCTTTTTAAAGTCCTGTCTGGTGCCAGGAGCAATTGCTTACGGCCACACCACTGCGAACACGCCCGATCTCGTCTGATCTCGGAAGCTATGCACGGTCGGGCCTGGTTAGTACCTGGATGGGAGACCGCCTGGGAATACCAGGTGCTGTAATCTATTTTCATTTGGGGTAAAATAAATCATCCTTTCTCCTGTTTAAAGTCCTGTCTGGTGCCAGGAGCAATTGCTTACGGCCACACCACTGCGAACACGCCCGATCTCGTCTGATCTCGGAAGCTAAGCACGGTCGGGCCAGGTTAGTACCTGGATGGGAGACCGCCTGGGAATACCAGGTGCTGTAAGCTATGTTCATTTGGGGTAAAAAAAATCATCCTTTCTCCTGTTTAAAGTCCTGTCTGGTGCCAGGAGCAATTGCTTACGGCCACACCACTGTGAACACGCCCGATCTCGTCTGATCTCGGAAGCTATGCACGGTCGGGCCTGGTTAGTACCTGGATGGGAGACCGCCTGGGAATACCAGGTGCTGTAATCTATTTCCATTTGGGGTAAAAAAAAATGATCCTTTCTCCTGTTTAAAGTCCTGTCTGGTGCCAGGAGCAACTGCTTACGGCCACACCACCGTGAACACGCCCGATCTCGTCTGATCTCGGAAGCTAAGCAAGGTGGGGCCTGGTTAGTACTTGGATGGGACACCGCCTGGGAATAACAGGTGCTGTAATTGTGTTTTCATTTGGGGTAAAAAAAATGATCCTTTCTCCTGTTTAAAGTCCTGTCTGGTGCCAGGAGCAATTGCTTACGGCCACACCACTGCGAACACGCCCGATCTCGTCTGATCTCGGAAGCTATGCACGGTCGGGCCTGGTTAGTACCTGGATGGGAGACCGCCTGGGAATACCAGGTGCTGTAATCTATTTTCTTTTGGGGTAAAAAAAATGATCCTTTCTCCTGTTTAAAGTCCTGTCTGGTGTCAGGAGCAATTGCTTACGGCCACACCACTGCGAACACGCCCGATCTCGTCTGATCTCGGAAGCTAAGCACGGTCGGGCCAGGTCAGTACATGGATGGGAGACCGCCTGGGAATACCAGGTGCTGTAAACTATTTTCATTTGGGGTAAAAAAAATCATCCTTTCTCCTGTTTAAAGTCCTGTCTGGTGCCAGGAGTAATTGCTTACGGCCACACCACTGCGAACACGCCCGATCTCATCTGATCTCGGAAGCTAAGCACGGTCGGGCTAGGTTAGTACTTGGATGGGAGACCGCCTGGGAATACCAGGTGCTGTAAGCTATTTTCATTTGGGGTAAAAAAAATCATCCTTTCTCCTGTTTAAAGTCCTGTCTGGTGCCAGGAGCAATTGCTTACGGCCACACCACCGTGAACACGCCCGATCTCGTCTGATCTCGGAAACTAAGCACGGTCGGGCCTGGTTAGTACTTGGATAGGAGACCGCCTGGGAATACCAGGTGCTGTAATCTATTTTCATTTGGGGTAAAAAAAAAATGATCCTTTCTCCTGTTTAAAGTCCTGTCTGGTGCCAGGAGCAATTGCTTACGCCCACACCACCGTGAACACGCCCGATCTCGTCTGATCTCGGAAACTAAGCACGGTCGGGCCTGGTTAGTACTTGGATGGGAGACCGCCTGGGAATACCAGGTGCTGTAATCTATTTTCATTTGGGGTAAAAAAAAAATGATCCTTTCTCCTGTTTAAAGTCCTGTCTGGTGCCAGGAGCAACTGCTTACGGCCACACCACCGTGAACACGCCCGATCTCGTCTGATCTCGGAAGCTAAGCAAGGTCGGGCCCGGTTAGTACTTGGATGGGAGACCGCCTGGGAATAACAGGTGCTGTAATTGTGTTTTCATTTGGGTAAAAAAAATCATCCTTTCTCCTGTTTAAAGTCCTGTCTGGTGCCAGGAGCAATTGCTTATGGCCACACCACCGTGAACACGCCCGATCTCGTCTGATCTCGGAAGCTAAGCACGGTGGGGCCTGGTTAGTACTTGGATGGGAGACCGCCTGGGATTACCAGGTGCTGTAATCTATTTTCATTTGGGGTAAAAAAAATGATACTTTCTCCTGTTTAAAGTCCTGTCTGGTGCCAGGAGGAATTGCTTAAGGCCACACCACTGGGAACACTCCCGATCTCATCTGATCTCGGAAGCTAAGCACGGTCGGGCCTGGTTAGTACCTGGATGGGAGACCGCCTGGGAATACCAGGTGCTGTAAGCTATTTTCATTTGGTGTAAAAAAAATCATCCTTTCTCCTGTTTAAAGTCCTGTCTGGTGCCAGGAGCAATTGCTTACGGCCACACCACCGTGAACACGCCCGATCTCGTCTGATCTCGGAAGCTAAGCACGGTCGGGCCTGGTTAGTACTTGGATGGGAGACCGCCTGGGAATACCAGGTGCTGTAATCTATTTTCATTTGGGGTAAAAAAAAATTATCCTTTCTCCTGTTTAAAGTCCTGTCTGGTGCCAGGAGCAATTGTTTACGGCCACACCACTGCGAACACGCCCGATCTCGTCTGATCTCGGAAGCTAAGCACGGTCGGGCCTGGTTAGTACCTGGATGGGAGACCGCCTGGGAATACCAGGTGCTGTAAGCTATTTTCATTTGGGGTAAAAAAAATGATCCTTTCTCCTGTTTAAAGTCCTGTCTGGTGCTAGGAGTAATTGCTTACGGCCACACCACTGCGAACACGCCCGATCTCGTTTGATCTCGGAAGCTAAGCACGGTGGGGCCTGGTTAGTACCTGGATGGGAGACCGCCTGGGAATACCAGGTGCTGTAAGCTATTTTCATTTGGGGTAAAAAAAATCATCCTTTCTCCTGTTTAAAGTCCTGTCTGGTGCCAGGAGCAATTGCTTACGGCCACACCACCGTGAACACCCCCGATCTCGTCTGATCTCGGAAGCTAAGCACGGTCGGGCCTGGATAGTACTTGGATGGGAGACCGCCTGGGAATACCAGGTGCTGTAATCTATTTTCATTTGGGGTAAAAAAAATGATCCTTTCTCCTGTTTAAAGTCCTGTCTGGTGCCAGGAGCAATTGCTTACGGCCACGCCACTGCGAACACGCCCGATCTCGTCTGATCTCGGAAGCTAAGCACGGTCGGGCCTGGTTAGTACCTGGATGGGAGACCGCCTGAGAATACCAGGTGCTGTAATCTATTTTCATTTGGGGTAATAAAAATCATCCTTTCTCCTGTTTAAAGTCCTGTCTGGTGCCAGGAGCAATTGCTTACGGCCACACCACTGCGAACACGCCCGATCTCGTCTGATCTCGGAAGCTAAGCACGGTCGGGCCAGGTTAGTACCTGGATGGGAGACCGCCTGGGAATACCAGGTGCTGTAAGCTATTTTCATTTGGGGTAAAAAAAATCATCCTTTCTCCTGTTTAAAGTCCTGTCTGGTGCCAGGAGTAATTGCTTACGGCCACACCACTGCGAACACGCCCGATCTCATCTGAACTCGGAAGCTAAGCACGGTCGGGCGAGGTTAGTACTTGGATGGGAGACCGCCTGGGAATACCAGGTGCTGTAAGCTATTTTCATTTGGGGTAAAAAAAATCATCCTTTCTCCTGTTTAAAGTCCTGTCTGGTGCCAGGAGTAATTGCTTACGGCCACACCACTGCGAACACGCCCGATCTCATCTGATCTCGGAAGCTAAGCACGGTTGGGCCAGGTTAGTACTTGGATGGGAGACCGCCTGGGAATACCAGGTGCTGTAAGCTATTTTCATTTGGGGTAAAAAAAATCATCCTTTCTCCTGTTTGAAGTCCTGTCTGGTGCCAGGAGCAATTGCTTACGGCCACACCACCGTGAACACGCCCGATCTCGTCTGATCTCGGAAGCTAAGCACAGTCGGGCCTGGTTAGTACTTGGATGGGAGACCGCCTGGGAATACCAGGTGCTGTAATCTATTTTCATTTGGGGTAAAAAAAATGATCCTTTCTCCTGTTTAAAGTCCTGTCTGGTGCCAGGAGCATTTGCTTACGGCCACACAACTGCGAACACGCCCGATCTCGTCTGATCTCGGAAGCTAAGCACTGTCGGGCCTGGTTAGTACCTGGATGGGAGACCGCCTGGGAATAACAGGTGCTGTAAGCTATTTTTATTTGGGGTAAAAAAAATCATCCTTTCTCCTGTTTAAAGTCCTGTCTGGTTCCAGGAGCAATTGCTTACGGCCACACCACCGTGAACACGCCCGATCTTGTCTGATCTCGGAAGCTAAGCACGGTCGGGCCTGGTTAGTACCTGGATGGGAGACCGCCTGGGAATACCAGGTGCTGTAATCTATTTTCATTTGGGGTAAAAAAATCATCCTTTCTCCTGTTTAAAGTCCTGTCTGGTGCCAGGAGCAATTGCTTAAGGCCACACCACTGCGAACACGCCCGATCTCGTCTGATCTCGGAAGCTAAGCACGGTCGGGCTTGGTTAGTACTTGGATGGGAGACCGCCTGGGAATACCAGGTGCTGTAATCTATTTTCATTTGGGGTAAAAAAAATGATCCTTTCTACTGTTTAAAGTCCTGTCTGGTGCCAGGAGGAATTGCTTACGGCCACACCACTGCGAACACGCCCGATCTCGTCTGATCTCGGAAGCTAAGCACGGTCGGGCCTGGTTAGTACCTGGATGGGAGACCGCCTGGGAATACCAGGTGCTGTAATCTATTTTCATTTGGGGTAAAAAAAATGATCCTTTCTCCTGTTTAAAGTCCTGTCTGGCGCCAGGAGCAATTGCTTACGGTCACACCACCGTGAACACGCCCGATCTCGTCTGATCTCGGAAGCTAAGCACGGTGGGGCCTGGTTAGTACTTGGATGGGAGACCGCCTGGGAATACCACGTGCTGTAATCTATTTTCATTTGGGGTAAAAAAAATGATCCTTTCTCCTTTTTAAAGTCCTGTCTGGTGCCAGGAGCAATTGCTTACGGCCACACCACTGCGAACACGCCCAATCTCGTCTGATCTCGGAAGCTAAGCACGGTCGGGCCAGGTTAGTAGCTGGATGGGAGACCGCCTGGGAATATCAGGTGCTGTAAGCTATTTTCATTTGGGGTAAAAAAAATGATCCTTTCTCCTGTTTAAAGTCCTGTCTGGCGCCAGGAGCAATTGCTTACGGCCACACCACCGTGAACACGCCCGATCTCGTCTGATCTCGGAAGCTAAGCACGGTGGGGCCTGGTTAGTACTTGGATGGGAGACCGCCTGGGAATACCACGTGCTGTAATCTATTTTCATTTGGGGTAAAAAAAATGATCCTTTCTCCTTTTTAAAGTCCTGTCTGGTGCCAGGAGCAATTGCTTACGGCCACACCACTGCGAACACGCCCAATCTCGTCTGATCTCGGAAGCTAAGCACGGTCGGGCCAGGTTAGTAGCTGGATGGGAGACCGCCTGGGAATATCAGGTGCTGTAAGCTATTTTCATTTGGGGTAAAAAAAATGATCCTTTCTCCTTTTTAAAGTCCTGTCTGGTGCCAGGAGCAATTGCTTACGGCCACACCACTGCGAACACGCCCAATCTCGTCTGATCTCGGAAGCTAAGCACGGTCGGGCCTGGTTAGTACCTGGATGGGAGACCGCCTGGGACTACCAGGTGCTGTAAGCTATTTTCATTTGGGGTAAAAAAAATCATCCTTTCTCCTGTTTAAAGTCCTGTCTGGTGCCAGGAGCAATTGCTTACGGCCACACCACTGCGAACACGTCTGATCTCGGAAGCTAAGCAAGGTCGGGGCTGGTTAGTACCTGGATGGGAGACCGCCTGCGAATACCAGGTGCTGTAAGCTATTTTCATTTGGTGTAAAAAAATTATCCTTTCTCCTGTTTAAAGTCCTGTCTGGTGCCAGGAGCAATTGCTTACGGCCACACCACAGTGAACACGCCCGATCTCGTCTGATCTCGGAAGGTAAGCACGGTCAGGCCTGGATA
This sequence comes from Micromesistius poutassou, assembly GCF_964030765.1. Classification (NCBI taxonomy): domain Eukaryota; kingdom Metazoa; phylum Chordata; class Actinopteri; order Gadiformes; family Gadidae; genus Micromesistius; species Micromesistius poutassou. The sequence goes on from NC_140271.1 coordinate 28,978,139, forward strand.
GTACTTGGATGGGAGACCGCCTGGCAATACCAGGTGCTGTAATCTATTTTCATTTGGGGTAAAAAAAAATGATCCTTTCTCCTGTTTAAAGTCCTGTCTGGTGCCAGGAGCAATTGCTTACGGCCACACCACTGCAAACACGCCCGATCTCGTCTGATCTCGGAAGCTATGCACGGTCGGGCCTGGTTAGTACCTGGATGGGAGACCGCCTGGGAATACCAGGTGCTGTAAGCTATTTTCATTTGGGGTAAAAAAAATGATCCTTTCTCCTGTTTAAAGTCCTGTCTGGTGCCAGGAGCAATTGCTTACGGCCACACCACTGCAAACACGCCCGATCTCGTCTGATCTCGGAAGCTAAGCACGGTCGGGCCTGGTTAGTACCTGGATGGGAGACCGCCTGGGAATACCAGGTGCTGTAAGCTATTTTCATTTGGGGTCAAAAAAATGATCCTTTCTCCTGTTTAAAGTCCTGTCTGGTGCCAGGAGCAATTGCTTACGGCCACACCACTGCGAACACGCCCGATCTCGTCTGATCTCGGAAGCTAAGCACGGTCGGGCATGGTTAGTACCTGGATGGGAGACCGCCTGGGAATACCAGGTGCTGTAAGCTATTTTCATTTGGGGTAAAAAAAATCATCCTTTCTCCTGTTTAAAGTCCTGTCTGGTGCCAGGAGCAATTGCTTACGGCCACACCACTGCGAACACGCCCGATCTTGTCTGATCTCGGAAGCTAAGCACGGTCGGGCCTGGTTAGTACCTGGATGGGAGACCGCCTGGGAATACCAGGTGCTGTAAGCTATTTTCATTTGGGGTAAAAAAAATTATCCTTTCTCCTGTTTAAAGTCCTGTCTGGTGCCCGAAGCAATTGCTTACGGCAACACCACCGTGAACACGCCCGATCTCGGCTGATCTCGGAAGCTAAGCAAGGTCGGGCCTGGTTAGTACCTGGATGGGAGACCGCCTGGGAATACCAGGTGCTGTAATCTATTTTCATTTGGGGTAAAAAAAAATGATCCTTTCTCCTGTTTAAAGTCCTGTCTGGTGCCAGGAGCAATTGCTTACGGCCACACCACTGCGAACACGCCCGATCTCGTCTGATCTCGGAAGCTAAGCAAGGTCGGGCCTGGTAAGTACCTGGATGGGAGACCGCCTGGGAATACCAGGTGCTGTAAGCTCTTTTCATTTGGGGCAAAAAAATTCATCCTTTCTCCTGTTTAAAGTCCTGTCTGGTGCCAGGAGTAATTGCTTACGGCCACACCACCGTGAACACGCCCGATCTCGTCTGATCTTGGAAGCTGAGCACGGTCGGGCCTGGTTAGTACTTGGATGGGAGACCGCCTGGGAATACCAGGTGCTGTAATCTATTTTCATTTGGGGTAAAAAAAATCATCCTTTCTCCTGTTTAAAGTCCTGTCTGGTGCCAGGAGCAATTGCTTACGGCCACACCACTGCGAACACACCCGATCTCGTCTGATCTCGGAAGCTAAGCTCGGTCGGGCCTGGTTAGTACCTGGATGGGAGACCGCCTGGGAATACCAGGTGCTGTAAGCTATTTTCATTTGGGGTAAAAAAAATCATCCTTTCTCCTGTTTAAAGTCCTGTCTGGTGCCAGGAGCAATTGCTTACGGCCACACCACTGCGAACACGACCGATATCGTCTGATCTCGGAAGCTAAGCACGGTCGGGCCTGGTTAGTACTTGGATGGGAGACCGCCTGGGAATACCAGGTGCTGTAATCTATTTTCATTTGGGGTAAAAAAAAAGATCCTTTCTCCTGTTTAAAGTCCTGTCTGGTGCCAGGAGCAATTGCTTACGGCCACACCACTGCGAACACGCCCGACTCGTCTGATCTCGGAAGCTAAGCACGGTCGGGCCTGGTTAGTACCTGGATGGGAGACCGCCTGGGAATACCAGGTGCTGTAAGCTATTTTCATTTGGGGTAAAGAAAATCATCCTTTCTCCTGTTTAAAGTCCTGTCTGGTGCCAGGAGCAATTGCTTACGGCCACACCACCGTGAACACGCTCGATCTCGTCTGATCTCGGAAGCTAAGCACGGTCGGGCCTGGTTAGTACCTGGATGGGAGACCGCCTGGGACTACCAGGTGCTGTAAGCTATTTTCATTTGGGGTAAAAAAAAATCATCCTTTCTCCTGTTTAAAGTCCTGTCTGGTGCCAGGAGCAATTGCTTACGGCCACACCACTGCAAACACGCCCGATCTCGACTGATCTCGGAAGCTAAGCACGGTCGGGCCTGGTTAGTACCTGGATGGGAGACCGCCTGGGAATACCAGGTGCTGTAAGCTATTTTCATTTGGGGTAAAAAAAATGATCCTTTCTCCTGTTTAAAGTCCTGTCTGGTGCCAGGAGCAATTGCTTACGGCCACACCACTGCGAACACGCCCAATCTCGTCTGATCTCGGAAGCTAAGCACGGTCGGGCATGGTTAGTACCTGGATGGGAGACCGCCTGGGAATACCAGGTGCTGTAAGCTATTTTCATTTGGGGTAAAAAAAATCATCCTTTCTCCTGTTTAAAGTCCTGTCTGGTGCCAGGAGCAATTGCTTACGGCCACACCACTGCGAACACGCCCGATCTTGTCTGATCTCGGAAGCTAAGCACGGTCGGGCCTGGTTAGTACCTGGATGGGAGACCGCCTGGGAATACCAGGTGCTGTAAGCTATTTTCATTTGGGGTAAAAAAAATTATCCTTTCTCCTGTTTAAAGTCCTGTCTGGTGCCCGAAGCAATTGCTTACGGCAACACCACCGTGAACACGCCCGATCTAGTCTGATATCGGAAGCTAAGCACGGTCAGGCCTGGATAGTACTTGGATGGGAGACCGCCTGGGAATACCAGGTGCTGTAAAATATTTTCATTTGGGGTAAAAAAAATGATCCTTTCTCCTGTTTAAAGTCCTGTCTGGTGCCAGCAGCAATTGCTTACGGCCACACCACTGCGAACACGCCCGATCTCGTCTGATCTCGGAAGCTAAGCAAGGTCGGGCCTCGTTGGTACCTGGATGGGAGACCGCCTGGGAATACCAGGTGCTGTAAGCTATTTTCATTTGGGGTAAAAAAAATCATCCTTTCTCCTGTTTAAAGTCCTGTCTGGTGCCAGGAGCAATTGCTTACGGCCACACCACTGCGAACACGCCCGATTTCGTCTGATCTCGGAAGCTAAGCACGGTCGGGACTGGTTATACCTGGATGGGAGACCGCCTGGGAATACCAGGTGCTGTAAGCTATTTTCATTTGGGGTAAAAAAAATCATCCTTTCTCCTGTTTAAAGTCCTGTCTGGTGCCAGGAGCAGTTGCTTACGGCCACACCACCGTGAACACGCCCGATCTCGTCTGATCTCGGAAGCTAAGCACGGTCGGGCTTGGTTAGTACTTGGATGGGAGACCGCCTGGGAATACCAGATGCTGTAAGCTATTTTCATTTGGGGTAAAAAAAATCATCCTTTCTCCTGTTTAAAGTCCTGTCTGGTGCTAGGAGGAATTGCTTACGGCCACACCACCGTGAACACGCCCGATCTTGTCTGATCTCGGAAGCTAAGCACGGTCGGGCCTGGTTAGTACTTGGATGGGAGACCGCCTGGGAATAACAGGTGCTCTAATTGTGTTTTCATTTGGGGTAAAAAAAATGATCCTTTCTCCTGTTTAAAGTCCTGTCTGGTGCCAGGAGCAATTGCTTACGGCCACACCACTGCGAACACGCCCGATCTCGTCTGATCTCGGAAGCTAAGCACGGTCGGGCCTGGTTAGTACCTGGATGGGAGACCGCCTGGGAATACCAGGTGCTGTAAGCTATTTTCATTTGGGGTAAAAAAAATGATCCTTTCTCCTGTTTAAAGTCCTGTCTGGCGCCAGGAGCAATTGCTTACGGCCACACCACTGCGAACACGCCCGATCTCGTTTGATCTCGGAAGCTAAGCACGGTGGGGCCTGGTTAGTACCTGGATGGGAGACCGCCTGTGAATACCAGGTGCTGTAAGCTATTTTCATTTGGGGTAAAAAAAATCATCCTTTCTCCTGTTTAAAGTCCTGTCTGGTGCCAGGAGCAATTGCTTACGGCCACACCACCGTGAACACGCCCGATCTCGTCTGATCTTGGAAGCTAAGCACGGTCGGGCCTGGATAGTTCTTGGATGGGAGACCGCCTGGGAATACCAGGTGCTGTAATCTATTTTCATTTGGGGTAAAAAAAATGATCCTTTCTCCTGTTTAAAGTCCTGTCTGGTGCCAGGAGAAATTGCTTACGGCCACACCACTGCGAACACGCCCGATCTCGTCTGATCTCGGAAGCTAAGCACGGTCGGGCCTGGTTAGTACCTGGATGGGAGACCGCGTGGGAATACCAGGTGCTGTAATCTATTTTCATTTGGGGTAAAAAAAATGATCCTTTCTCCTGTTTAAAGTCCTGTCTGGTGCCAGGAGCAATTGCTTACGGCCACACAACTGCAAACACACCCGATCTCGTCTGATCTCGGAAGCTATGCACGGTCGGGCCTGGTAAGTACCTGGATGGGAGACCGCCTGGGAATACCAGGTGCTGTAAGCTATTTTCATTTGGGGTAAAAAAAATCATCCTTTCTCCTGTTTAAAGTCCTGTCTGGTGCCAGGAGCAATTGCTTACGGCCACACCACCGTGAACACGCCCGATCTCGTCTGATCTCGGAAGCTAAGCACGGTCGGGCCTGGTTAGTACTTGGATGGGAGACCGCCTGGGAATACCAGGTGCTGTAATCTATTTTCATTTGGGGTAAAAAAAATGATCTTTTCTCCTGTTTAAAGTCCTGTCTGGTGCCAGGAGCAATTGCTTACGGCCACACTACCGTGAACACGCCCGATCTCGTCTGATCTCGGAAGCTAAGCACGGGCGGGCCTGGTTAGTACTTGGATGGGAGACAGCCTGGGAATACCAGGTGCTGTAATTATGTTTTCATTTGGGGTAAAAAAAATGATCCTTTCTCCTGTTTAAAGTCCTGTCTGGTGCCAGGAGCAATTGCTTACGGCCACACCACTGCGAATACGCCCGATCTCGTCTGATCTCGGAAGCTAAACACGGTCGGGCCAGGTTAGTACCTGGATGGGAGACCGCCTGGGAATACCAGGTGCTGTAAGCTATTTTCATTTGGGGTAAAAAAAATGATCCTTTCTCCTGTTTAAAGTCCTGTCTGGTGCCAGGAGCAATTGCTTACGGCCACACCACCGTGAACACGCCCGATCTCGTCTGATCTCGGAAGCTAAGCACGGTGGGGCCTGGTTAGTACTTGAATGGGAGACCGCCTGGGAATACCAGGTGCTGTAATCTATTTTCATTTGGGGTAAAAAAAATGATCCTTTCTCCTTTTTAAAGTCCTGTCTGGTGCCAGGAGAAATTGCTTACGGTCACACCACTGCGAACACGCCCGATCTCGTCTGATCTCGGAAGCTAAGCACGGTCGGGCCTGGTTAGTACCTGGATGGGAGACCGCCTGGGAATACCAGGTGCTGTAAGCTATTTTCATTTGGGGTAAAAAAAATCATCCTTTCTCCTGTTTAAAGTCCTGTCTGGTGCCAGGAGCAATTGCTTACGGCCACACCACTGCGAATACGCCCGATCTCGTCTGATCTCGGAAGCTAAGCACGGTCGGGCCTGCTTAGTACCTGGATGGGAGACCGCCTGGGAATACCAGGTGCTGTAAGCTATTTTCATTTGGGGTAAAAAAAATGATCCTTTCTCCTGTTTAAAGTCCTGTCTGGTGCCAGGAGCAATTGCTTACGGCCACACCACTGCGAACACGCCCGATCTCGTCTGATCTGGGAAGCTATGCACGGTCGGGCCTGGTTAGTACCTGGATGGGAGACCGCCTGGGAATACCAGGTGCTGTAATCTATTTTCATTTGGGGTAAAAAAAAATGATCCTTTCTCCTGTTTAAAGTCCTGTCTGGTGCCAGGATCAACTGCTTACGGCCACACCACCGTGAACACGCCCGATCTCGTCTGATCTCGGAAGCTAAGCAAGGTCGGGCCTGGTTAGTACTTGGATGGGAGACCGCCTGGGAATACCAGGTGCTGTAAGCTATTTTCATTTGGGGTAAAAAAAATGATCCTTTCTCCTGTTTAAAGTCCTGTCTGGTGCTAGGAGGAATTGCTTACGGCCACACCACCGTGAACACGCCCGATCTTGTCTGATCTCGGAAGCTAAGCACGGTCGGGCCTGGTTAGTACTTGGATGGGAGACCGCCTGGGAATACCAGGTGCTGTAATCTATTTTCATTTGGGGTAAAAAAAATGATCCTTTCTCCTGTTTAAAGTCCTGTCTGGCGCCAGGAGCAATTGCTTACGGCCACACCACTGCGAACACGCCCGATCTCGTTTGATCTCGGAAGCTAAGCACGGTGGGGCCTGGTTAGTACCTGGATGGGAGACCGCCTGGGAATACCAGGTGCTGTAAGCTGTTTTCATTTGGGGTAAAAAAAATCATCCTTTCTCCTGTTTAAAGTCCTGTCTGGTGCCAGGAGCAATTGCTTACGGCCACACCACCGTGAACACGCCCGATCTCGTCTGATCTCGGAAGCTAAGCACGGTGGGGCCTGGTTAGTACTTGGATGGGAGACCGCCTGGGAATACCAGGTACTATAATCTATTTTCATTTGGGGTAAAAAAAATGATCCTTTCTCCTGTTTAAAGTCCTGTCTGGTGCCAGGTGCAATTGCTTACGGCCACACCACCTTGAACACGCCCGATCTCGTCTGATCTCGGAAGCTAGGCACGGGCGGGCCTGGTTAGTACTTGGATGGGAGACAGCCTGGGAATACCAGGTGCTGTAATTGTGTTTTCATTTGGGGTAAAAAAAATGATCCTTTCTCCTGTTTAAAGTCCTGTCTGGTGCCAGGAGCAATTGCTTACGGCCACACCACTGTGAACACGCCCAATCTCGTCTGATCTCGGAAGCTAAGCACGGTCGGTCCTGGTTAGTACCTGGATGGGAGACCGCCTGGGAATACCAGGTGCTGTAAGTTATTTTCATTTGGGGTAAAAAAAATCATCCTTTCTCCTGTTTAAAGTCCTGTCTGGTGCCAGGAGCAATTGCTTACGGCCACACCACTGCGAATACGCCCGATCTCGTCTGATCTCGGAAGCTAAGCACGGTCGGGCCTGGTTAGTACCTGGATGGGAGACCGCCTGGGAATACCAGGTGCTGTAATCTATTTTCATTTGGGGTAAAAAAAATCATCCTTTCTCCTGTTTAAAGTCCTGTCTGGTGCCAGGAGCAATTGCTTACGGCCACACCACTGCGAACACGCCCGATCTCGTCTGATCTCGGAAGCAAAGCAAGGTCGGGCCAGGTTAGTACCTGGATGGGAGACCGCCTGGGAATACCAGGTGCTGTAAGCTATTTTCATTTGGGGTAAAAAAAATCATCCTTTCTCCTGTTTAAAGTCCTGTCTGGTGCCGGGAGTAATTGCTTACGGCCACACCACCATGAACAGGCCGATCTCGTCTGATCTCGGAAGCTAAGCACGGTGGGGCCTGGTTAGTACCTGGATGGGAGACCGCCTGGGAATACCAGGTGCTGTAAGCTATTTTCATTTGGGGTAAAAAAAATCATCCTTTCTCCTGTTTAAAGTCCTGTCTGGCGCCAGGAGCAATTGCTTACGGCCACACCACCGTGAACACGCCCGATCTCGTCTGTTCTCGGAAGCTAAGCACGGTCGGGCCTGGATAGTTCTTGGATGGGAGACCGCCTGGGAATACCAGGTGCTGTAATCTATTTTCATTTGGGGTAAAAAAAATGATCCTTTCTCCTGTTTAAAGTCCTGTCTGGTGCCAGGAGAAATTGCTTACGGCCACACCACTGCGAACACGCCCGATCTCGTCTGATCTCGGAAGCTAAGCACGGTCGGGCCTGGTTAGTACCTGGATGGGAGACCGCCTGGGAATACCAGGTGCTGTAAGCTATTTTCATTTGGGGTAAAAAAAATCATCCTTTCTCCTGTTTAAAGTCCTGTCTGGTGCCAGGAGCAATTGCTTACGGCCACACCACTGCGAATACGCCCGATCTCGTCTGATCTCGGAAGCTAAGCACGGTCGGGCCTGGTTATTACCTGGATGGGAGACCGCCTGGGAATACCAGGTGCTGTAAGCTATTTTCATTTGGGGTAAAAAAAATGATCCTTTCTCCTGTTTAAAGTCCTGTCTGGTGCCAGGAGCAATTGCTTACGGCCACACCACCGTGAACACGCCCGATCTCGTCTGATCTCGGAAGCTAAGCACGGTGGGGCCTGGTTAGTACTTGAATGGGAGACCGCCTGGGAATACCAGGTGCTGTAATCTATTTTCATTTGGGGTAAAAAAAAATGATCCTTTCTCCTTTTTAAAGTCCTGTCTGGTGCCAGGAGCAATTGCTTACGGCCACACCACTGCGAACACGCCCGATCTCGTCTGATCTTGGAAGCTATGCACGGTCGGGCCTGGTTAGTACCTGGATGGGAGACCGCCTGGGAATACCAGGTGCTGTAATCTATTTTCATTTGGGGTAAAAAAAAATGATCCTTTCTCCTGTTTAAAGTCCTGTCTGGTGCCAGGAGCAACTGCTTACGGCCACACCACCGTGAACACGCCCGATCTCGTCTGATTTCGGAAGCTAAGCAAGGTCGGGCCTGGTTAGTACTTGGATGGGAGACCGCCTGGGAATACCAGGTGCTGTAATCTATTTTCATTTGGGGTAAAAAAAATGAT
>NC_140271.1:28996864-29011864 GCF_964030765.1 Micromesistius poutassou
GCTTACGGCCACACAACTGCGAACACGCCCGATCTCGTCTGATCTCGGAAGCTAAGCACGGTCGGGCCTGGTTAGTACTTGGATGGGAGACCGCCTGGGAATACCAGGTGCTGTAATCTATTTTCATTTGGGGTAAAAAAAATCATCCTTTCTCCTGTTTAAAGTCCTGTCTGGTGCCAGGAGCAATTGCTTAAGGCCACACTACTGCGAACACGCCCGATCTCATCTGATCTCGGAAGCTAAGCACGGTCGGGCCTGGTTAGTACCTGGATGGGAGACCGCCTGGGAATACCAGGTGCTGTAAGCTATTTTCATTTGGGGTAAAAAAAATCATCCTTTCTCCTGTTTAAAGTCCTGTCTGGTGCCAGGAGCAATTGCTTACGGCCACACCACCGTGAACACGCCCGATCTCGTCTGATCTCGGAAGCTAAGCACGGTCGGGCCTGGTTAGTACTTGGATGGGAGACCGCCTGGGAATACCAGGTGCTGTAATCTATTTTCATTTGGGGTAAAAAAAAAGATCCTTTCTCCTGTTTAAAGTCCTGTCTGGTGCCAGGAGCATTTGCTTACGGCCACACAACTGCGAACACGCCCGATCTCGTCTGATCTCGGAAGCTAAGCACGGTCGGGCCTGGTTAGTAACTGGATGGGAGACCGCCTGGGAATACCAGGTGCTGTAAGCTATTTTCATTTGGGGTAAAAAAAATCATCCTTTCTCCTGTTTAAAGTCCTGTCTGGTGCCAGTTGCAATTGCTTACGGCCACACCACCGTGAACACGCCCGATCTTGTCTGATCTCGGAAGCTAAGCACGGTCTGGCCTGTTTAGTACTTGGATGGGAGACCGCCTGGGAATACCAGGTGCTGTAATCTATTTTCAATTGGGGTAAAAAAAATGATCCTTTCTCCTGTTTAAAGTCCTGTCTGGTGCCAGGAGCAATTGCTTACGGCCACACCACCGTGAACACGCCCGATCTCGTCTGATCTCGGAAGCTAAGCACGGTGGGGCCTGGTTAGTACTTGGATGGGAGACCGCCTGGGAATACCAGGTGCTGTAAGCTATTTTCATTTGGGGTAAAAAAAATCATCCTTTCTCCTGTTTAAAGTCCTGTCTGGTGCCAGTTGCAATTGCTTACGGCCACACCACCGTGAACACGCCCGATCTCGTCTGATCTCGGAAGTTAAGCACGGTCGGGCTTCGTTAGTACTTGGATGGGAGACCGCCTGGGAATACCAGGTGCTGTAATCTATTTTCATTTGGGGTAAAAAAAATGATCCTTTCTCCTGTTTAAAGTCCTGTCTGGTGCCAGGAGCAATAGCTTACGGCCACACCACTGCGAACACGCCCGATCTCGTCTGATCTCGGAAGCTAAGCACGGTCGGGCCTGGTTAGTACCTGGATGGGAGACCGCCTGGGAATACCAGGTGCTGTAAGCTATTTTCATTTGGGGTAAAAAAAATCATCCTTTCTCCTGTTTAAAGTCCTGTCTGGTGCCAGGAGCAATTGCTTACGGCCACACCACCGTGAACACGCCCGATCTCGTCTGATCTCGGAAGCTAAGCACGGTCTGGCCTGTTTAGTACTTGGATGGGAGACCGCCTGGGAATACCAGGTGCTGTAATCTATTTTCAATTGGGGTAAAAAAAATGATCCTTTCTCCTGTTTAAAGTCCTGTCTGGTGCCAGGAGCAATTGCTTACGGCCACACCACCGTGAACACGCCCGATCTCGTCTGATCTCGGAAGCTAAGCACGGTGGGGTCTGGTTAGTACTTGGATGGGAGACCGCCTGGGAATACCAGGTGCTGTAATCTATTTTCATTTGGGGTAAAAAAAAATGATCCTTTCTCCTTTTTAAAGTCCTGTCTGGTGCCAGGAGCAATTGCTTACGGCCACACCACTGCGAACACGCCCAATCTCGTCTGATCTCGGAAGCTATGCACGGTCGGGCCTGGTTAGTACTTGGATGGGAGACCGCCTGGGAATACCAGGTGCTGTAATCTATTTTCATTTGGGGTAAAAAAAATGATCTTTTCTCCTGTTTAAAGTCCTGTCTGGTGCCAGGAGCAATTGCTTACGGCCACACCACCGTGAACACGCCCGATCTCGTCTGATCTCGGAAGCTAAGCACGGTCGGGCCTGGTTAGTACTTGGATGGGAGACCGCCTGGGAATACCAGGTGCTGTAATCTATTTTCATTTGGGGTAAAAAAAATGATCCTTTCTCCTGTTTAAAGTCCTGTCTGGTGCCAGGAGCATTTGCTTACGGCCACACAACTGCGAACACGCCCGATCTCGTCTGATCTCGGAAGCTAAGCACGGTCGGGCCTGGTTAGTAACTGGATGGGACACCGCCTGGGAATACCAGGTGCTGTAAGCTATTTTCATTTGGGGTAAAAAAAATCATCCTTTCTCCTGTTTAAAGTCCTGTCTGGTGCCAGTTGCAATTGCTTACGGCCACACCACCGTGAACACGCCCGATCTTGTCTGATCTCGGAAGTTAAGCATGGTCGGGCTTCGTTAGTACTTGGATGGGAGACCGCCTGGGAATACCAGGTGCTGTAATGTATTTTCATTTGGGGTAAAAAAAATGATCCTTTCTCCTGTTTAAAGTCCTGTCTGGTGCCAGGAGCAATTGCTTACGGCCACACCACTGCGAACACGCCCGATCTCGTCTGATCTCGGAAGCTAAGCACGGTCGGGCCTGGATAGTACTTGGATGGGAGACCGCCTGGGAATACCAGGTGCTGTAATCTATTTTCATTTGGGTTAAAAAAAATGATCCTTTCTCCTGTTTAAAGTCCTGTCTGGTGCCAGGAGAAATTGCTTACGGCCACACCACTGCGAACACGCCCGATCTCGTCTGGTCTCGGAAGCTAAGCACGGTCGGGCCTGGTTTGTACCTGGATGGGAGACCGCCTGGGAATACCAGGTGCTGTTAGCTATTTTCATTTGGGGTAAAAAAAATCATCCTTTCTCCTGTTTAAAGTCCTGTCTGGTGGCAGGAGCAATTGCTTACGGCCACACCACTGCGAAAACGCCCGATCTCGTCTGATCTCGGAAGCTAAGCACGGTCGGGCCTGGTTAGTACCTGGATGGGAGACCGCCTGGGAATACCAGGTGCTGTAAGCTATTTTCATTTGGGGTAAAAAAAATCATCCTTTCTCCTGTTTAAAGTCCTGTCTGGTGCCAGGAGCAATTGCTTACGGCCACACCACCGTGAACACGCCCGATCTCGTCTGATCTCGGAAGCTAAGCACGGTGGGGCCTGGTTAGTACCTGGATGGGAGACCGCCTGGGAATACCAGGTGCTGTAAGCTATTTTCATTTGGGGTAAAAAAAAAGATCCTTTCTCCTGTTTAAAGTCCTGTCTGGTGCTAGGAGGAATTGCTTACGGCCACACCACCGTGAACACGCCCGATCTTGTCTGATCTCGGAAGCTAAGCACGGTCGGGCCTGTTTAGTACTTGGATGGGAGACCGCCTGGGAATACCAGGTGCTGTAAGCTATTTTCATTAGGGGTAAAAAAAATCATCCTTTCTCCTGTTTATAGTCCTGTCTGGTGGCAGGAGCAATAGCTTACGGCCACACCACTGCGAACACGCCCGATCTCGTCTGATCTCGGAAGCTAAGCACAGTCGGGCCTGGTTAGTACCTGGATGGGAGACCGCCTGGGAATACCAGGTGCTGTAAGCTATTTTCATTTGGGGTAAAAAAAATCATCCTTTCTCCTGTTTAAAGTCCTGTCTGGTGCCAGGAGCAATTGCTTACGGCCACACCACCGTGAACACGCCCGATCTCGTCTGATCTCGGAAGCTAAGCACGGTGGGGCCTGGTTAGTACTTGGATGGGAGACCGCCTGGGAATACCAGGTGCTATAATCTATTTTCATTTGGGGTAAAAAAAATGATCCTTTCTCCTGTTTAAAGTCCTGTCTGGTGCCAGGAGTATTTGCTTACGGCCACACATCTGCGAAAACGCCCGATCTCGGAAGCTAAGCACGGTCGGGCCTGGTTAGTACCTGGATGGGAGACCGCCTGGGAATACCAGGTGCTGTAAGCTATTTTCATTTGGGGTAAAAAAAATCATCCTTTCTCCTGTTTAAAGTCCTGTCTGGTGCCAGGAGCAATTGCTTACGGCCACACCACCATGAACACACCCGATCTCGTCTGATCTCGGAAGCTAAGCACGGTCGGGCCTGGTTAGTACTTGGATGGGAGACCGCCTGGGAATACCAGGTGCTGTAATCTATTTTCATTTGGGGTAAAAAAAATGATCCTTTCTCCTGTTTAAAGTCATGTCTGGTGCCAGGAGCAATTGCTTACGGCCACACAACTGCGAACACGCCCGATCTCGTCTGATCTCGGAAGCTATGCACGGTCGGGCCTGGTTAGTACTTGGATGGGAGACCGCCTGGGAATACCAGGTGCTGTAATCTATTTTCATTTGGGGTAAAAAAAATGATCCTTTCTCCTGTTTAAAGTCCTGTCTGGTGCCAGGAGCCATTGCTTACGGCCACACCACCGTGAACACGCCCGATCTCGTCTGATCTCGGAAGCTGAGCACGGTCAGGCCTGGTTAGTATTTGGATGGGAGACCGCCTGGGAATACCAGGTGCTGTAATCTATTTTCATTTGGGGTAAAAAAAAGATCCTTTCTCCTGTTTAAAGTCCTGTCTGGTGCCAGGAGCAATTGCTTACGGCCACACCACTGCGATCACGCTCGATCTCGTCTGATCTCGGAAGCTAAGCACGGTCGGGCCTGGTTAGTACTTGGATGGGAGACCGCCTGGGAATACCAGGTGCTGTAATCTATTTTCATTTGGGGTAAAAAAAATGATCCTTTCTCCTGTTTAAAGTCCTGTCTGGTGCCAGGAGCATTTGCTTACGGCCACACAACTGCGAAAACGCCCGATCTCGGAAGCTAAGCACGGTCGGGCCTGGTTAGTACTTGGATGGGAGACCGCCTGGGAATACCAGGTGCTGTAATTGTGTTTTCATTTGGGGTAAAAAAAATGATCCTTTCTCCTGTTTAACGTCCTGTCTGGTGCCAGGAGCAATAGCTTACGGCCACACCACTGCGAACACGCCCGATCTCGTCTGATCTCGGAAGCTAAGCACGGTCGGGCCTGGTTAGTACCTGGATGGGAGACCGCCTGGGAATACCAGGTGCTGTAAGCTATTTTCATTTGGGGTAAAAAAAATCATCCTTTCTCCTGTTTAAAGTCCTGTCTGGTGCTAGGAGCAATTGCTTACGGCCACACCACCGTGAACACGCCCGATCTTGTCTGATCTCGGAAGCTAAGCACGGTCGGGCCTGGTTAGTACTTGGATGGGAGACCGCCTGGGAATACCAGGTGCTTTAATCTATTTTCATTTGGGGTAAAAAAAATGATCCTTTCTCCTGTTTAAAGTCCTGTCTGGCGCCAGGAGCAATTGCTTACGGCCACACCACTGCGAACACGACCGATCTCGTTTGATCTCGGAAGCTAAGCACGGTGGGGCCTGGTTAGTACCTGGATGGGAGACCGCCTGGGAATACCAGGTGCTGTAAGCTATTTTCATTTGGGGTAAAAAAAATGATCCGTTCTCCTGTTTAAAGTCATGTCTGGTGCCAGGAGCAATTGCTTACGGCCACACCACTGCGAACACGCCCGATCTCGTCTGATCTCGGAAGCTAAGCACGGTCGGGCCTGGTTAGTACCTGGATGGGAGACCGCCTGGGAATACCAGGTGCTGTAAGCTATTTTCATTTGGGGTAAAAAAAATCATCCTTTCTCCTGTTTAAAGTCCTGTCTGGTGCCAGGAGCAATTGCTTACGGCCACACCACCGTGAACACGCCCGATCTCGTCTGATCTCGGAAGCTAAGCACGGTCGGGCCTGGATAGTACTTGTATGGGAGACCGCCTGGGAATACCAGGTGCTGTAATTTATTTTCATTTGGGGTAAAAAAAATGATCCTTTCTCCTGTTTAAAGTCCTGTCTGGTGCCAGGAGCAATTGCTTACGGCCACACAACTGCGAACACGCCCGATCTCGTCTGATCTCGGAAGCTATGCACGGTCGGGCCTGGTAAGTACCTGGATGGGAGACCGCCTGGGAATACCAGGTGCTGTAAGCTATTTTCATTTGGGGTAAAAAAAATCATCCTTTCTCCTGTTTAAAGTCCTGTCTGGTGCCAGGAGCATTTTCTTACGGCCACACCACCATGAACACGCCCGATCTCGTCTGATCTCGGAAGCTAAGCACGGTCGGGCCTGGTTAGTACTTGGATGGGAGACCGCCTGGGAATACCAGGTGCTGTAAGCTATTTTCATTTGGGGTAAAAAAAATCATCCTTTCTCCTGTTTAAAGTCCTGTCTGGTACCAGGAGCAATTGCTTACGGCCACACCACCGTGAACACGCCCGATCTCGTCTGATCTCGGAAGCTAAGCACGGTCGGGCCTGGTTAGTACTTGTATGGGAGACCGCCTGGGAATACCAGGTGCTGTAATTTATTTTCATTTGGGGTAAAAGAAATGATCCTTTCTCCTGTTTAAAGTCCTGTCTGGTGCCAGGAGAAATTGCTTACGGCCACACCACTGCGAACACGCCCGATCTCGTCTGATCTCGGAAGCTAAGCACGGTCGGGCCTGGTTAGTACCTGGATGGGAGACCGCCTGGGAATACCAGGTGCTGTAAGCTATTTTCATTTGGGGTAAAAAAAATCATCCTTTCTCCTGTTTAAAGTCCTGTCTGGTGCCAGGAGCAATTGCTTACGGCCACACCACCATGAACACGCCCGATCTCGTCTGATCTCGGAAGCTAAGCACGGTCGGGCCTGGTTAATACTTGGATGGGAGACCGCCTGGGAATACCAGGTGCTGTAATCTTTTTTCATTTGGGGTAAAAAAAATGATCCTTTCTCCTGTTTAAAGTCCTGTCTGGTGCCAGGAGCAATTGCTTACGGCCACACCACCGTGAACACGCCCGATCTCGTCTGATCTCGGAAGCTGAGCACGGTCAGGCCTGGTTAGTATTTGGATGGGAGACCGCCTGGGAATACCAGGTGCTGTAATCTATTTTCATTTGGGGTAAAAAAAAGATCCTTTCTCCTGTTTAAAGTCCTGTCTGGTGCCAGGAGCAATTGCTTACGGCCACACCACTGCGATCACGCTCGATCTCGTCTGATCTCGGAAGCTAAGCACGTTCGGGCCTGGTTAGTACCTGGATGGGAGACCGCCTGGGAATACCAGGTGCTGTAAGCTATTTTCATTTGGGGTAAAAAAAATCATCCTTTCTCCTGTTTAAAGTCCTGTCTGGTGCCAGGAGCAATTGCTTACGGCCACACCACCGTAAACACGCCCGATCTCGTCTGATCTCGGAAGCTAAGCACGGTCGGGTCTGGTTAGTACTTGGATGGGAGACCGCCTGGGAATACCAGGTGCTGTAATCTATTTTCATTTGGGGTAAAAAAAAATCATCCTTTCTCCTGTTTAAAGTCCTGTCTGGTGCCAGGAGCAACTGCTTACGGCCACACCACTGCGAACACGCCCGATCTCGTCTGATCTCGGAAGCTAAGCACGGTCGGGCCTGGTTAGTACCTGGATCGGAGACCGCCTGGGAATACCAGGTGCTGTAAGCTATTTTCATTTGGGGTAAAAAAAATCATCCTTTCTCCTGTTTAAAGTCCTGTCTGGTGCCCGGAGCAATTGCTTACGGCCACACCACTGCGAACACGCCCGATCTCGTCTGATCTCGGAAGCTAAAGACGGTCGGCCCTGGTTAGTACCTGGATGGGAGACCGCCTGGGAATACCGGGTGCTGTAAGCTATTTTCATTTGGGGTAAAAAAAATCATCCTTTCTCCTGTTTAAAGTCCTGTCTGGTGCCAGGAGCAATTGCTTACGGGCACACCACCGTGAACACGCCCAATCTCGTCTGAACTCGGAAGCTAAGCACGGTCGGGCCTGGTTAGTACTTGGATGGGAGACCGCCTGGGAATACCAGGTGCTGTAAGCTATTTTCATTTGGGGTAAAAAAAATCATCCTTTCTCCTGTTTAAAGTCCTGTCTGGTGCCAGGAGCAATTGCTTACAGCCACACCACCGTGAACACGCCCGATCTCGTCTGATCTCGGAAGCTAAGCACGGTCGGGCCTGGTTAGTACCTGGATGGGAGACCGCCTGGGAATACCAGGTGCTGTAAGCTATTTTCATTTGGGGTAAAAAAAATCATCCTTTCTCCTGTTTAAAGTCCTGTCTGGTGCCAGGAGCAATTGCTTACGGCCACACCACCGTGAACACGCCCGATCTCGTCTGATCTCGGAAGCTGAGCACGGTCAGGCCTGGTTAGTATTTGGATGGGAGACCGCCTGGGAATACCAGGTGCTGTAATCTATTTTCATTTGGGGTAAAAAAAAGATCCTTTCTCCTGTTTAAAGTCCTGTCTGGTGCCAGGAGCAATTGCTTACGGCCACACCACCGTGAACACGCCCGATCTTGTCTGATCTCGGAAGCTAAGCACGGTCGGGGCTGGTTAGTACTTGGATGGGAGACCGCCTGGGAATACCAGGTGCTTTAATCTATTTTCATTTGGGGTAAAAAAAATGATCCTTTCTCCTGTTTAAAGTCCTGTCTGGCGCCAGGAGCAATTGCTTACGGCCACACCACTGCGAACACGACCGATCTCGTTTGATCTCGGAAGCTAAGCACGGTGGGGCCTGGTTAGTACCTGGATGGGAGACCGCCTGGGAATACCAGGTGCTGTAAGCTATTTTCATTTGGGGTAAAAAAAATCATCCTTTCTCCTGTTTAAAGTCCTGTCTGGTGCCAGGAGCAATTGCTTACGGCCACACCACCGTGAACACGCCCGATCTCGTCTGATCTCGGAAGCTAAGCACGGTCGGGCCTGGTTAGTACTTGGATGGGAGACCGCCTGGGAATACCAGGTGCTGTAATCTATTTTCATTTGGGGTAAAAAAAATGATCCTTTCTCCTGTTTAAAGTCCTGTCTGGTGCCAGGAGCATTTGCTTACGGCCACACAACTGCGAACACGCCCGATCTCGTCTGATCTCGGAAGCTAAGCACGGTCGGGCCTGGTTAGTAACTGGATGGGACACCGCCTGGGAATACCAGGTGCTGTAAGCTATTTTCATTTGGGGTAAAAAAAATCATCCTTTCTCCTGTTTAAAGTCCTGTCTGGTGCCAGTTGCAATTGCTTACGGCCACACCACCGTGAACACGCCCGATCTTGTCTGATCTCGGAAGTTAAGCATGGTCGGGCTTCGTTAGTACTTGGATGGGAGACCGCCTGGGAATACCAGGTGCTGTAATGTATTTTCATTTGGGGTAAAAAAAATGATCCTTTCTCCTGTTTAAAGTCCTGTCTGGTGCCAGGAGCAATTGCTTACGGCCACACCACTGCGAACACGCCCGATCTCGTCTGATCTCGGAAGCTAAGCACGGTCGGGCCTGGATAGTACTTGGATGGGAGACCGCCTGGGAATACCAGGTGCTGTAATCTATTTTCATTTGGGTTAAAAAAAATGATCCTTTCTCCTGTTTAAAGTCCTGTCTGGTGCCAGGAGAAATTGCTTACGGCCACACCACTGCGAACACGCCCGATCTCGTCTGGTCTCGGAAGCTAAGCACGGTCGGGCCTGGTTTGTACCTGGATGGGAGACCGCCTGGGAATACCAGGTGCTGTTAGCTATTTTCATTTGGGGTAAAAAAAATCATCCTTTCTCCTGTTTAAAGTCCTGTCTGGTGGCAGGAGCAATTGCTTACGGCCACACCACTGCGAAAACGCCCGATCTCGTCTGATCTCGGAAGCTAAGCACGGTCGGGCCTGGTTAGTACCTGGATGGGAGACCGCCTGGGAATACCAGGTGCTGTAAGCTATTTTCATTTGGGGTAAAAAAAATCATCCTTTCTCCTGTTTAAAGTCCTGTCTGGTGCCAGGAGCAATTGCTTACGGCCACACCACCGTGAACACGCCCGATCTCGTCTGATCTCGGAAGCTAAGCACGGTGGGGCCTGGTTAGTACCTGGATGGGAGACCGCCTGGGAATACCAGGTGCTGTAATCTATTTTCATTTGGGGTAAAAAAAATCATCCTTTCTCCTGTTTAAAGTCCTGTCTGGTGCCAGGAGCAATTGCTTACGGCCACACCACCATGAACACGCCCGATCTCGTCTGATCTCGGAAGCTAAGCACGGTCGGCCCTGGTTAGTACTTGGATGGGAGACCGCCTGGGAATACCAGGTGCTGTAAGCTATTTTCATTTGGGGTAAAAAAAATCATCCTTTCTCCTGTTTAAAGTCCTGTCTGGTGCCAGGAGCAATTGCTTACGGCCACACCACTGCGAACACGCCCGATCTCGTCTGATCTCGGAAGCTAAGCACGTCGGGCCTGGTTAGTACCTGGATGGGAGACCGCCTGGGAATACCAGGTGCTGTAAGCTATTTTCATTTGGGGTAAAAAAAAAGATCCTTTCTCCTGTTTAAAGTCCTGTCTGGTGCTAGGAGGAATTGCTTACGGCCACACCACCGTGAACACGCCCGATCTTGTCTGATCTCGGAAGCTAAGCACGGTCGGGCCTGTTTAGTACTTGGATGGGAGACCGCCTGGGAGTACCAGGTGCTGTAAGCTATTTTCATTAGGGGTAAAAAAAATCATCCTTTCTCCTGTTTATAGTCCTGTCTGGTGGCAGGAGCAATAGCTTACGGCCACACCACTGCGAACACGCCCGATCTCGTCTGATCTCGGAAGCTAAGCACAGTCGGGCCTGGTTAGTACCTGGATGGGAGACCGCCTGGGAATACCAGGTGCTGTAAGCTATTTTCATTTGGGGTAAAAAAAATCATCCTTTCTCCTGTTTAAAGTCCTGTCTGGTGCCAGGAGCAATTGCTTACGGCCACACCACCGTGAACACGCCCGATCTCGTCTGATCTCGGAAGCTAAGCACGGTGGGGCCTGGTTAGTACTTGGATGGGAGACCGCCTGGGAATACCAGGTGCTATAATCTATTTTCATTTGGGGTAAAAAAAATGATCCTTTCTCCTGTTTAAAGTCCTGTCTGGTGCCAGGAGTATTTGCTTACGGCCACACATCTGCGAAAACGCCCGATCTCGGAAGCTAAGCACGGTCGGGCCTGGTTAGTACCTGGATGGGAGACCGCCTGGGAATACCAGGTGCTGTAAGCTATTTTCATTTGGGGTAAAAAAAATCATCCTTTCTCCTGTTTAAAGTCCTGTCTGGTGCCAGGAGCAATTGCTTACGGCCACACCACCATGAACACACCCGATCTCGTCTGATCTCGGAAGCTAAGCACGGTCGGGCCTGGTTAGTACTTGGATGGGAGACCGCCTGGGAATACCAGGTGCTGTAATCTATTTTCATTTGGGGTAAAAAAAATGATCCTTTCTCCTGTTTAAAGTCATGTCTGGTGCCAGGAGCAATTGCTTACGGCCACACAACTGCGAACACGCCCGATCTCGTCTGATCTCGGAAGCTATGCACGGTCGGGCCTGGTTAGTACTTGGATGGGAGACCGCCTGGGAATACCAGGTGCTGTAATCTATTTTCATTTGGGGTAAAAAAAATGATCCTTTCTCCTGTTTAAAGTCCTGTCTGGTGCCAGGAGCCATTGCTTACGGCCACACCACCGTGAACACGCCCGATCTCGTCTGATCTCGGAAGCTGAGCACGGTCAGGCCTGGTTAGTATTTGGATGGGAGACCGCCTGGGAATACCAGGTGCTGTAATCTATTTTCATTTGGGGTAAAAAAAAGATCCTTTCTCCTGTTTAAAGTCCTGTCTGGTGCCAGGAGCAATTGCTTACGGCCACACCACTGCGATCACGCTCGATCTCGTCTGATCTCGGAAGCTAAGCACGGTCGGGCCTGGTTAGTACTTGGATGGGAGACCGCCTGGGAATACCAGGTGCTGTAATCTATTTTCATTTGGGGTAAAAAAAATGATCCTTTCTCCTGTTTAAAGTCCTGTCTGGTGCCAGGAGCATTTGCTTACGGCCACACAACTGCGAAAACGCCCGATCTCGGAAGCTAAGCACGGTCGGGCCTGGTTAGTACTTGGATGGGAGACCGCCTGGGAATACCAGGTGCTGTAATTGTGTTTTCATTTGGGGTAAAAAAAATGATCCTTTCTCCTGTTTAACGTCCTGTCTGGTGCCAGGAGCAATAGCTTACGGCCACACCACTGCGAACACGCCCGATCTCGTCTGATCTCGGAAGCTAAGCACGGTCGGGCCTGGTTAGTACCTGGATGGGAGACCGCCTGGGAATACCAGGTGCTGTAAGCTATTTTCATTTGGGGTAAAAAAAATCATCCTTTCTCCTGTTTAAAGTCCTGTCTGGTGCTAGGAGCAATTGCTTACGGCCACACCACCGTGAACACGCCCGATCTTGTCTGATCTCGGAAGCTAAGCACGGTCGGGCCTGGTTAGTACTTGGATGGGAGACCGCCTGGGAATACCAGGTGCTTTAATCTATTTTCATTTGGGGTAAAAAAAATGATCCTTTCTCCTGTTTAAAGTCCTGTCTGGCGCCAGGAGCAATTGCTTACGGCCACACCACTGCGAACACGACCGATCTCGTTTGATCTCGGAAGCTAAGCACGGTGGGGCCTGGTTAGTACCTGGATGGGAGACCGCCTGGGAATACCAGGTGCTGTAAGCTATTTTCATTTGGGGTAAAAAAAATGATCCGTTCTCCTGTTTAAAGTCATGTCTGGTGCCAGGAGCAATTGCTTACGGCCACACCACTGCGAACACGCCCGATCTCGTCTGATCTCGGAAGCTAAGCACGGTCGGGCCTGGTTAGTACCTGGATGGGAGACCGCCTGGGAATACCAGGTGCTGTAAGCTATTTTCATTTGGGGTAAAAAAAATCATCCTTTCTCCTGTTTAAAGTCCTGTCTGGTGCCAGGAGCAATTGCTTACGGCCACACCACCGTGAACACGCCCGATCTCGTCTGATCTCGGAAGCTAAGCACGGTCGGGCCTGGATAGTACTTGTATGGGAGACCGCCTGGGAATACCAGGTGCTGTAATTTATTTTCATTTGGGGTAAAAAAAATGATCCTTTCTCCTGTTTAAAGTCCTGTCTGGTGCCAGGAGCAATTGCTTACGGCCACACAACTGCGAACACGCCCGATCTCGTCTGATCTCGGAAGCTATGCACGGTCGGGCCTGGTAAGTACCTGGATGGGAGACCGCCTGGGAATACCAGGTGCTGTAAGCTATTTTCATTTGGGGTAAAAAAAATCATCCTTTCTCCTGTTTAAAGTCCTGTCTGGTGCCAGGAGCATTTTCTTACGGCCACACCACCATGAACACGCCCGATCTCGTCTGATCTCGGAAGCTAAGCACGGTCGGGCCTGGTTAGTACTTGGATGGGAGACCGCCTGGGAATACCAGGTGCTGTAAGCTATTTTCATTTGGGGTAAAAAAAATCATCCTTTCTCCTGTTTAAAGTCCTGTCTGGTACCAGGAGCAATTGCTTACGGCCACACCACCGTGAACACGCCCGATCTCGTCTGATCTCGGAAGCTAAGCACGGTCGGGCCTGGTTAGTACTTGTATGGGAGACCGCCTGGGAATACCAGGTGCTGTAATTTATTTTCATTTGGGGTAAAAGAAATGATCCTTTCTCCTGTTTAAAGTCCTGTCTGGTGCCAGGAGAAATTGCTTACGGCCACACCACTGCGAACACGCCCGATCTCGTCTGATCTCGGAAGCTAAGCACGGTCGGGCCTGGTTAGTACCTGGATGGGAGACCGCCTGGGAATACCAGGTGCTGTAAGCTATTTTCATTTGGGGTAAAAAAAATCATCCTTTCTCCTGTTTAAAGTCCTGTCTGGTGCCAGGAGCAATTGCTTACGGCCACACCACCATGAACACGCCCGATCTCGTCTGATCTCGGAAGCTAAGCACGGTCGGGCCTGGTTAATACTTGGATGGGAGACCGCCTGGGAATACCAGGTGCTGTAATCTTTTTTCATTTGGGGTAAAAAAAATGATCCTTTCTCCTGTTTAAAGTCCTGTCTGGTGCCAGGAGCAATTGCTTACGGCCACACCACCGTGAACACGCCCGATCTCGTCTGATCTCGGAAGCTGAGCACGGTCAGGCCTGGTTAGTATTTGGATGGGAGACCGCCTGGGAATACCAGGTGCTGTAATCTATTTTCATTTGGGGTAAAAAAAAGATCCTTTCTCCTGTTTAAAGTCCTGTCTGGTGCCAGGAGCAATTGCTTACGGCCACACCACTGCGATCACGCTCGATCTCGTCTGATCTCGGAAGCTAAGCACGTTCGGGCCTGGTTAGTACCTGGATGGGAGACCGCCTGGGAATACCAGGTGCTGTAAGCTATTTTCATTTGGGGTAAAAAAAATCATCCTTTCTCCTGTTTAAAGTCCTGTCTGGTGCCAGGAGCAATTGCTTACGGCCACACCACCGTAAACACGCCCGATCTCGTCTGATCTCGGAAGCTAAGCACGGTCGGGTCTGGTTAGTACTTGGATGGGAGACCGCCTGGGAATACCAGGTGCTGTAATCTATTTTCATTTGGGGTAAAAAAAAATCATCCTTTCTCCTGTTTAAAGTCCTGTCTGGTGCCAGGAGCAACTGCTTACGGCCACACCACTGCGAACACGCCCGATCTCGTCTGATCTCGGAAGCTAAGCACGGTCGGGCCTGGTTAGTACCTGGATCGGAGACCGCCTGGGAATACCAGGTGCTGTAAGCTATTTTCATTTGGGGTAAAAAAAATCATCCTTTCTCCTGTTTAAAGTCCTGTCTGGTGCCCGGAGCAATTGCTTACGGCCACACCACTGCGAACACGCCCGATCTCGTCTGATCTCGGAAGCTAAAGACGGTCGGCCCTGGTTAGTACCTGGATGGGAGACCGCCTGGGAATACCGGGTGCTGTAAGCTATTTTCATTTGGGGTAAAAAAAATCATCCTTTCTCCTGTTTAAAGTCCTGTCTGGTGCCAGGAGCAATTG
>NC_140271.1:29016864-29021864 GCF_964030765.1 Micromesistius poutassou
AAGCTATTTTCATTTGGGGTAAAAAAAATCATCCTTTCTCCTGTTTAAAGTCCTGTCTGGTGCCAGGAGCAATTGCTTACGGCCACACCACCGTGAACACGCCCGATCTCGTCTGATCTCGGAAGCTAAGCACGGTCGGGCCTGGTTAGTACTTGTATGGGAGACAGCCTGGGAATACCAGGTGCTGTAATTTATTTTCATTTGGGGTAAAAAAAATGATCCTTTCTCCTGTTTAAAGTCCTGTCTGGTGCCAGGAGAAATTGCTTACGGCCACACCACTGCGATCACGCTCGATCTCGTCTGATCTCGGAAGCTAAGCACGTTCGGGCCTGGTTAGTACCTGGATGGGAGACCGCCTGGGAATACCAGGTGCTGTAAGCTATTTTCATTTGGGGTAAAAAAAATCATCCTTTCTCCTGTTTAAAGTCCTGTCTGGTGACAGGAGCAATTGCTTACGGCCACACCACCGTAAACACGCCCGATCTCGTCTGATCTCGGAAGCTAAGCACGGTCGGGTCTGGTTAGTACTTGGATGGGAGACCGCCTGGGAATACCAGGTGCTGTAATCTATTTTCATTTGGGGTAAAAAAAAATCATCCTTTCTCCTGTTTAAAGTCCTGTCTGGTGCCAGGAGCAACTGCTTACGGCCACACCACTGCGAACACGCCCGATCTCGTCTGATCTCGGAAGCTAAGCACGGTCGGGCCTGGTTAGTACCTGGATCGGAGACCGCCTGGGAATACCAGGTGCTGTAAGCTATTTTCATTTGGGGTAAAAAAAATCATCCTTTCTCCTGTTTAAAGTCCTGTCTGGTGCCCGGAGCAATTGCTTACGGCCACACCACTGCGAACACGCCCGATCTCGTCTGATCTCGGAAGCTAAGCACGGTCGGGCCTGGTTAGTACCTGGATCGGAGACCGCCTGGGAATACCAGGTGCTGTAAGCTATTTTCATTTGGGGTAAAAAAAATCATCCTTTCTCCTGTTTAAAGTCCTGTCTGGTGCCCGGAGCAATTGCTTACGGCCACACCACTGCGAACACGCCCGATCTCGTCTGATCTCGGAAGCTAAAGACGGTCGGGCCTGGTTAGTACCTGGATGGGAGACCGCCTGGTAATACCAGGTGCTGTAAGCTATTTTCATTTGGGGTAAAAAAAATCATCCTATCTCCTGTTTAAAGTCCTGTCTGGTGCCAGGAGCAATTGCTTACGGCCACACCACCGTGAACACGCCCGATCTCGTCTGATCTCGGAAGCTAAGCACGGTCGGGCCTGGTTAGTACTTGGATGGGAGACCGCCTGGGAATACCAGGTGCTGTAATCTATTTTCATTTGGGGTAAAAAAAATGATCCTTTCTCCTGTTTAAAGTCCTGTCTGGTGCCAGGACCAATTGCTTACAGCCACACAACTGCGAACACGCCCGATCTCGTCTGATCTCGGAAGCGAAGCACGGTCGGGCCTGGTTAGTACCTGGATGGGAGACCACCTGGGAACACCAAGTGCTGTAAGCAATTTTCATTTGGGGTAAAAAAAATCATCCTTTCTCCTGTTTAAAGTCCTGTCTGGTGCCAAGGGCAATTGCTTACGGCCACACCACCGTGAACACGCCCGATCTCGTCTGATCTCGGAAGCTAAGCACGGTCGGGCCTGGTTAGTACTTGGATGGGAGACCGCCTGGGAATACCAGGTGCTGTAATCTATTTTCATTTGGGGTAAAAAAATGTATCCGTTCTCCTGTTTAAAGTCATGTCTGGTGCCAGGAGCAATTGCTTACGGCCACACCACTGCGAACACGCCCGATCTCGTCTGATCTCGGAAGCTAAACACGGTCGGGCCTGGTTAGTACCTGGATGGGAGACCGCCTGGGAATACCAGGTGCTGTAAGCTATTTTCATTTGGGGTAAAAAAAATCCTCCTTTCTCCTGTTTAAAGTCCTGTCTGGTGCCAGGCGCAATTGCTTACGGCCACACCACCGTGAACACGCCCGATCTCGTCTGATCTCGGAAGCTAAGCACGGTCGGGCCTGGTTAGTACTTGGATGGGAGACCGCCTGGGAATACCAGGTGCTGTAATCTATTTTCATTTGGGGTAAAAAAATTTATCCGTTCTCCTGTTTAAAGTCATGTCTGGTGCCAGGAGCAATTGCTTACGGCCACACCACTGCGAACACGCCCGATCTCGTCTGATCTCGGAAGCTAAACACGGTCGGGCCTGGTTAGTACCTGGATGGGAGACCGCCTGGGAATACCAGGTGCTGTAAGCTATTTTCATTTGGGGTAAAAAAAATCATCCTTTCTCCTGTTTAAAGTCCTGTCTGGTGCCAGGCGCAATTGCTTACGGCCACACCACCGTGAACACGCCTGATCTCGTCTGATCTCGGAAGCTAAGCACGGTCGGGCCTGGATAGTACTTGTATGGGAGACCGCCTGGGAATACCAGGTGCTGTAATTTATTTTCATTTGGGGTAAAAAAAATGATCCTTTCTCCTGTTTAAAGTCCTGTCTGGTGCCAGGAGCAATTGCTTACGGCCACACAACTGCGAACACGCCCGATCTCGTCTGATCTCGGAAGCTATGCACGGTCGGGCCTGGTAAGTACCTGGATGGGAGACCGCCTGGGAATACCAGGTGCTGTAAGCTATTTTCATTTGGGGTAAAAAAAATCATCCTTTCTCCTGTTTAAAGTCCTGTCTGGTGCCAGGAGCATTTGCTTACGCCCACACCACCATGAACACGCCCGATCTCGTCTGATCTCGGAAGCTAAGCACGGTCGGGCCTGGTTAGTACTTGGATGGGAGACCGCCTGGGAATACCAGGTGCTGTAAGCTATTTTCATTTGGGGTAAAAAAAATCATCCTTTCTCCTGTTTAAAGTCCTGTCTGGTGCCAGGAGCAATTGCTTACGGCCACACCACCGTGAACACGCCCGATCTCGTCTGATCTCGGAAGCTAAGCACGGTCGGGCCTGGTTAGTACCTGGATGGGAGACCGCCTGGGAATACCAGGTGCTGTAAGCTATTTTAATTTGGGGTAAAAAAAATCATCCTTTCTCCTCTTTAAAGTCCTGTCTGGTGCCAAGGGCAATTGCTTACGGCCACACCACCGTGAACACGCCCGATCTCGTCTGATCTCGGAAGCTAAGCACGGTCGGGCCTGGTTAGTACTTGGATGGGAGACCGCCTGGGAATACCAGGTGCTGTAATCTATTTTCATTTGGGGTAAAAAAATTTATCCGTTCTCCTGTTTAAAGTCATGTCTGGTGCCAGGAGCAATTGCTTACGGCCACACCACTGCGAACACGCCCGATCTCGTCTGATCTCGGAAGCTAAACACGGTCGGGCCTGGTTAGTACCTGGATGGGAGACCGCCTGGGAATACCAGGTGCTGTAAGCTATTTTCATTTGGGGTAAAAAAAATCATCCTTTCTCCTGTTTAAAGTCCTGTCTGGTGCCAGGCGCAATTGCTTACGGCCACACCACCGTGAACACGCCCGATCTCGTCTGATCTCGGAAGCTAAGCACGGTCGGGCCTGGATAGTACTTGTATGGGAGACCGCCTGGGAATACCAGGTGCTGTAATTTATTTTCATTTGGGGTAAAAAAAATGATCCTTTCTCCTGTTTAAAGTCCTGTCTGGTGCCAGGAGCAATTGCTTACGGCCACACAACTGCGAACACGCCCGATCTCGTCTGATCTCGGAAGCTATGCACGGTCGGGCCTGGTAAGTACCTGGATGGGAGACCGCCTGGGAATACCAGGTGCTGTAAGCTATTTTCATTTGGGGTAAAAAAAATCATCCTTTCTCCTGTTTAAAGTCCTGTCTGGGGCCAGGAGCATTTGCTTACGGCCACACCACCATGAACACGCCCGATCTCGTCTGATCTCGGAAGCTAAGCACGGTCGGACCTGGTTAGTACTTGGATGGGAGACCGCCTGGGAAAACCAGGTGCTGTAAGCTATTTTCATTTGGGGTAAAAAAAATCATCCTTTCTCCTGTTTAAAGTCCTGTCTGGTGCCAGGAGCAATTGCTTACGGCCACACCACCGTGAACACGCCCGATCTCGTCTGATCTCGGAAGCTGAGCACGGTCAGGCCTGGTTAGTATTTGGATGGGAGACCGCCTGGGAATACCAGGTGCTGTAATCTATTTTCATTTGGGGTAAAAAAAAGATCCTTTCTCCTGTTTAAAGTCCTGTCTGGTGCCAGGAGCAATTGCTTACGGCCACACCACTGCGATCACGCTCGATCTCGTCTGATCTCGGAAGCTAAGCATGTTCGGGCCTGGTTAGTACCTGGATGGGAGACCGCCTGGGAATACCAGGTGCTGTAAGCTATTTTCATTTGGGGTAAAAAAAATGATCCTTTCTCCTGTTTAAAGTCCTGTCTGGTGCCAGGAGCAATTGCTTACGGCCACACCACCGTAAACACGCCCGATCTCGTCTGATCTCGGAA
This sequence comes from Micromesistius poutassou, assembly GCF_964030765.1. Lineage (NCBI taxonomy): Eukaryota > Metazoa > Chordata > Actinopteri > Gadiformes > Gadidae > Micromesistius > Micromesistius poutassou. Next base: position 29,021,313 of record NC_140271.1, read on the forward strand.
GCTAAGCACGGTCGGGTCTGGTTAGTACTTGGATGGGAGACCGCCTGGGAATAACAGGTGCTGTAATTGTGTTTTCATTTGGGTAAAAAAAATCATCCTTTCTTCTGTTTAAAGTCCTGTCTGGTGCCAGGAGCAATTGCTTATGGCCACACCACCGTGAACACGCCCGATCTCGTCTGATCTCGGAAGCTAAGCACGGTGGGGCCTGGTTAGTACTTGGATGGGAGACCGCCTGGGATTACCAGGTGCTGTAATCTATTTTCATTTGGGGTAAAAAAAAGGATCCTTTCTCCTGTTTAAAGTCCTGTCTGGTGCCAGGAGCAATTGCTTAAGGCCACACCACTGGGAACACGCCCGATCTCGTCTGATCTCGGAAGCTAAGCACGGTCGGGCCTGGGTAGTACCTGGATGGGAGACCGCCTGGGAATACCAGGTGCTGTAAGCTATTTTCATTTGGGGTAAAAAAAATCATCCTTTCTCCTGTTTAAAGTCCTGTCTGGTGCCAGGAGCAATTGCTTACGGCCACACCACCGTGAACACGCCCGATCTCGT
>NC_140271.1:29029364-29031864 GCF_964030765.1 Micromesistius poutassou
GATCTCGGAAGCTAAGCACGGTCGGGCCAGGTTAGTACTTGGATGGGAGACCGCCTGGGAATACCAGGTGCTGTAAGCTATTTTCATTTGGGGTAAAAAAAATCTTCCTTTCTCCTGTTTAAAGTCCTGTCTGGTGCCAGGAGCAATTGCTTATGGCCACACCACCGTGAACACGCCCGATCTCGTCTGATCTCGGAAGCTAAGCAAGGTCGGGCCTGGTTAGTACTTGGATGGGAGACCGCCTGGGAATAACAGGTGCTGTAATTGTGTTTTCATTTGGGTAAAAAAAATCATCCTTTCTTCTGTTTAAAGTCCTGTCTGGTGCCAGGAGCAATTGCTTATGGCCACACCACCGTGAACACGCCCGATCTCGTCTGATCTCGGAAGCTAAGCACGGTGGGGCCTGGTTAGTACTTGGATGGGAGACCGCCTGGGATTACCAGGTGCTGTAATCTATTTTCATTTGGGGTAAAAAAAATGATCCTTTCTCCTGTTTAAAGTCCTGTCTGGTGCCAGGAGCAATTGCTTAAGGCCACACCACTGGGAACACGCCCGATCTCGTCTGATCTCGGAAGCTAAGCACGGTCGGGCCTGGTTAGTACCTGGATGGGAGACCGCCTGGGAATACCAGGTGCTGTAAACTATTTTCATTTGGGGTAAAAAAAATCATCCTTTCTCCTGTTTAAAGTCCTGTCTGGTGCCAGGAGTAAATGCTTACGGCCACACCACTGCGAACACGCCCGATCTCATCTGATCTCGGAAGCTAAGCACGGTCGGGCCAGGGTAGTACTTGGATGGGAGACCGCCTGGGAATACCAGGTGCTGTAAGCTATTTTCATTTGGGGTAAAAAAAATCATCCTTTCTCCTGTTTAAAGTCCTGTCTGGTGCCAGGAGCAATTGCTTACGGCCACACCACCGTGAACACGCCCGATCTCGTCTGATCTCGGAAACTAAGCACGGTCGGGCCTGGTTAGTACTTGGATGGGAGACCGCCTGGGAATACCAGGTGCTGTAATCTATTTTCATTTGGGGTAAAAAAAAATGAACCTTTCTCCTGTTTAAAGTCTTGTCTGGTGCCAGGAGCAACTGCTTACGGCCACACCACCGTGAACACGCCCGATCTCGTCTGATCTCGGAAGCTAAGCAAGGTCGGGCCTGGTTAGTACTTGGATGGGAGACCGCCTGGGAATAACAGGTGCTGTAATTGTGTTTTCATTTGGGTAAAAAAAATCATCCTTTCTTCTGTTTAAAGTCCTGTCTGGTGCCAGGAGCAATTGCTTATGGCCACACCACCGTGAACACGCCCGATCTCGTCTGATCTCGGAAGCTAAGCACGGTGGGGCCTGGTTAGTACTTGGATGGGAGACCGCCTGGGATTACCAGGTGCTGTAATCTATTTTCATTTGGGGTAAAAAAAATGATCCTTTCTCCTGTTTAAAGTCCTGTCTGGTGCCAGGAGCAATTGCTTAAGGCCACACCACTGGGAACACGCCCGATCTCGTCTGATCTCGGAAGCTAAGCACGGTCGGGCCTGGTTAGTACCTGGATGGGAGACCGCCTGGGAATACCAGGTGCTGTAAGCTATTTTCATTTGGTGTAAAAAAAATCATCCTTTCTCCTGTTTAAAGTCCTGTCTGGTGCCAGGAGCAATTGCTTACGGCCACACCACCGTGAACACGCCCGATCTCGTCTGATCTCGGAAGCTAAGCACGGTCGGGCCTGGTTAGTACTTGGATGGGAGACCGCCTGGGAATACCAGGTGCTGTAAGCTATTTTCATTTGGGGTAAAAAAATTCATCCTTTCTCCTGTTTAAAGTCCTGTCTGGTGCCAGGAGCAATTGCTTACGGCCACACCACCGTGAACACGCCCGATCTCGTCTGATCTCGGAAGCTAAGCACGGTCGGGCCTGGTTAGTACTTGGATGGGAGACCGCCTGGGAATACCAGGTGCTGTAATCTATTTTCATTTGGGGTAAAAAAAATGATCCTTTCTCCTGTTTAAAGTCCTGTCTGGTGCCAGGAGCAATTGCTTAAGGCCACACCACTGCGAACACGCCCGATCTCGTCTGATCTCGGAAGCTAAGCACGGTCGGGCCTGGTTAGTACCTGGATGGGAGACCGCCTGGGAATACCAGGTGCTGTAAGCTATTTTCATTTGGGGTAAAAAAAATCATCCTTTCTCCTGTTTAAAGTCCTGTCTGGTGCCAGGAGCAATTTCTTACGGCCACACCACCGTGAACACGCCCGATCTCGACTGATCTCGGAAGCTAAGCACGGTCGGGCTTGGTTAGTACTTGGATGGGAGACCGCCTGGGAATACCAGGTGCTGTAATCTATTTTCATTTGGGGTAAAAAAAATGATCCTTTCTCCTGTTTAAAGTCCTGTCTGGTGCCAGGAGCAATTGCTTACGGCCACACCACTGCGAACACGCCCGATCTCGTCTGATCTCGGAAGCTAAGCACGGTCGGGCCTGGTTAGTACCTGGATGGGAGACCGCC
>NC_140271.1:29041864-29046864 GCF_964030765.1 Micromesistius poutassou
GTTTAAAGTCCTGTCTGGTGCCAGGAGTAAATGCTTACGGCCACACCACTGCGAACACGCCCGATCTCATCTGATCTCGGAAGCTAAGCACGGTCGGGCCAGGTTAGTACTTGGATGGGAGACCGCCTGGGAATACCAGGTGCTATTTTCATTTGGGGTAAAAAAAATCATCCTTTCTCCTGTTTAAAGTCCTGTCTGGTGCCAGGAGCAATTGCTTACGGCCACACCACCGTGAACACGCCCGATCTCGTCTGATCTCGGAAACTAAGCACGGTCGGGCCTGGTTAGTACTTGGATGGGAGACCGCCTGGGAATACCAGGTGCTGTAATCTATTTTCATTTGGGGTAAAAAAAAATGAACCTTTCTCCTGTTTAAAGTCTTGTCTGGTGCCAGGAGCAACTGCTTACGGCCACACCACCGTGAACACGCCCGATCTCGTCTGATCTCGGATGCTAAGCAAGGTCGGGCCTGGTTAGTACTTGGATGGGAGACCGCCTGGGAATAACAGGTGCTGTAATTGTGTTTTCATTTGGGTAAAAAAAATCATCCTTTCTTCTGTTTAAAGTCCTGTCTGGTGCCAGGAGCAATTGCTTACGGCCACACCACCGTGAACACGCCCGATCTCGTCTGATCTCGGAAGCTAAGCACGGTCGGGCCTGGTTAGTACTTGGATGGGAGACCGCCTGGGAATACCAGGTGCTGTAATCTATTTTCATTTGGGGTAAAAGAAATGATCCTTTCTCCTGTTTAAAGTCCTGTCTGGTGCCAGGAGCATTTGCTTACGGCCACACAACTGCGAAAACGCCCGATCTCGGAAGCTAAGCACGGTCGGGCCTGGTTAGTACCTGGATGGGAGACCGCCTGGGAATACCAGGTGCTGTAAGCTATTTTCATTTGGGGTAAAAAAAATCATCCTTTCTCCTGTTTAAAGTCCTGTCTGGTGCCAGGAGCAATTGCTTACGGCCACACCACTGCGAACACGCCCGATCTCGTCTGATCTCGGAAGCTATGCACGGTCGGGCCTGGTTAGTACCTGGATGGGAGACCGCCTGGGAATACCAGGTGCTGTAATCTATTTTCATTTGGGGTAAAAAAAATCATCCTTTCTCCTGTTTAAAGTCCTGTCTGGTGCCAGGAGCAATTGCTTACGGCCACACCACTGCGAACACGCCCGATCTCGTCTGATCTCGGAAGCTAAGCACGGTCGGGCCAGGTCAGTACCTGGATGGGAGACCGCCTGGGAATACCAGGTGCTGTAAACTATTTTCATTTGGGGTAAAAAAAATCATCCTTTCTCCTGTTTAAAGTCCTGTCTGGTGCCAGGAGTAATTGCTTACGGCCACACCACTGCGAACACGCCCGATCTCATCTGATCTCGGAAGCTAAGCACGGTCGGGCCAGGTTAGTACTTGGATGGGAGACCGCCTGGGAATACCAGGTGCTATTTTCATTTGGGGTAAAAAAAATCATCCTTTCTCCTGTTTAAAGTCCTGTCTGGTGCCAGGAGCAATTGCTTACGGCCACACCACCGTGAACACGCCCGATCTCGTCTGATCTCGGAAACTAAGCACGGTCGGGCCTGGTTAGTACTTGGATGGGAGACCGCCTGGGAATACCAGGTGCTGTAATCTATTTTCATTTGGGGTAAAAAAAAATGAACCTTTCTCCTGTTTAAAGTCTTGTCTGGTGCCAGGAGCAACTGCTTACGGCCACACCACCGTGAACACGCCCGATCTCGTCTGATCTCGGATGCTAAGCAAGGTCGGGCCTGGTTAGTACTTGGATGGGAGACCGCCTGGGAATAACAGGTGCTGTAATTGTGTTTTCATTTGGGTAAAAAAAATCATCCTTTCTTCTGTTTAAAGTCCTGTCTGGTGCCAGGAGCAATTGCTTACGGCCACACCACCGTGAACACGCCCGATCTCGTCTGATCTCGGAAGCTAAGCACGGTCGGGCCTGGTTAGTACTTGGATGGGAGACCGCCTGGGAATACCAGGTGCTGTAATCTATTTTCATTTGGGGTAAAAGAAATGATCCTTTCTCCTGTTTAAAGTCCTGTCTGGTGCCAGGAGCATTTGCTTACGGCCACACAACTGCGAAAACGCCCGATCTCGGAAGCTAAGCACGGTCGGGCCTGGTTAGTACCTGGATGGGAGACCGCCTGGGAATACCAGGTGCTGTAAGCTATTTTCATTTGGGGTAAAAAAAATCATCCTTTCTCCTGTTTAAAGTCCTGTCTGGTGCCAGGAGAAATTGCTTACGGCCACACCACCGTGAACACGCCCGATCTCGTCTGATCTCGGAAGCTAAGCACGGTCGGGCCTGGTTAGTACTTGGATGGGAGACCGCCTGGGAATACCAGGTGCTGTAAGCTATTTTCATTTGGGGTAAAAAAATTCATCCTTTCTCCTGTTTAAAGTCCTGTCTGGTGCCAGGAGCAATTGCTTACGGCCACACCACCGGGAACACGCCCGATCTCGTCTGATCTCGGAAGCTAAGCACGGTCGGGCCTGGTTAGTACTTGGATGGGAGACCGCCTGGGAATACCAGGTGCTGTAATCTATTTTCATTTGGGGTAAAAAAAATGATCCTTTCTCCTGTTTAAAGTCCTGTCTGGTGCCAGGAGCAATTGCTTACGGCCACACCACTGCGAACACGCCCGATCTCGTCTGATCTCGGAAGCTAAGCACGGTCGGGCCTGGTTAGTACCTGGATGGGAGACCGCCTGGGAATACCAGGTGCTGTAATCTATTTTCATTTGGGGTAAAAAAAATCATCCTTTCTCCTGTTTAAAGTCCTGTCTGGTGCCAGGAGTAAATGCTTACGGCCACACCACTGCGAACACGCCCGATCTCATCTGATCTTGGAAGCTAAGCACGGTCGGGCCAGGTTAGTACTTGGATGGGAGACCGCCTGAAAATTCCAGGTGCTGTAAGCTATTTTCATTTGGGGTAAAAAAAATCATCCTTTCTCCTGTTTAAAGTCCTGTCTGGTGCCAGGAGCAATTGCTTACGGCCACACCACCGTGAACACGCCCGATCTCGTCTGATCTCGGAAACTAAGCACGGTCGGGCCTGGTTAGTACTTGGATGGGAGACCGCCTGGGATTACCAGGTGCTGTAATCTATTTTCATTTGGGGTAAAAAAAATGATCCTTTCTCCTGTTTAAAGTCCTGTCTGGTGCCAGGAGCATTTGCTTAAGGCCACACCACTGGGAACACGCCCGATCTCGTCTGATCTCGGAAGCTAAGCACGGTCGGGCCTGGTTAGTACCTGGATGGGAGACCGCCTGGGAATACCAGGTGCTGTAAGCTATTTTCATTTGGTGTAAAAAAAATCATCCTTTCTCCTGTTTAAAGTCCTGTCTGGTGCCAGGAGCAATTGCTTACGGCCACACCACCGTGAACACGCCCGATCTCGTCTGATCTCGGAAGCTAAGCACGGTCGGGCCTGGTTAGTACTTGGATGGGAGACCGCCTGGGAATACCAGGTGCTGTAATCTATTTTCATTTGGGGTAAAAAAAATGATCCTTTCTCCTGTTTAAAGTCATGTCTGGTGCCAGGAGCATTTGCTTGCGGCCACACAACTGCGAAAACGCCCGATCTCGGAAGCTAAGCACGGTCGGGCCTGGTTAGTACCTGGATGGGAGACCGCCTGGGAATACCAGGTGCTGTAAGCTATTTTCATTTGGTGTAAAAAAAATCATCCTTTCTCCTGTTTAAAGTCCTGTCTGGTGCCAGGAGCAATTGCTAACGGCCACACCACCGTGAACACGCCCGATCTCGTCTGATCTCGGAAGCTAAGCACGGTCGGGCCTGGTTAGTACTTTGATGGGAGACCGCCTGGGAATACCAGGTGCTGTAAGCTATTTTCATTCGGGGTAAAAAAAATCATCCTTTCTCCTGTTTAAAGTCCTGTCTGGTGCCAGGAGCAATTGCTTACGGCCACACCACCGTGAACACGCCCGATCTCGTCTGATCTCGGAAGCTAAGCACGGTCGGGCCTGGTTAGTACTTGGATGGGAGACCGCCTGGGAATACCAGGTGCTGTAAGCGATTTTCATTTGGGGTAAAAAAATTCATCCTTTCTCCTGTTTAAAGTCCTGTCTGGTGCCAGGAGCAATTGCTTACGGCCACACCACCGTGAACACGCCCGATCTCGTCTGATCTCGGAAGCTAAGCACGGTCGGGCCTGGTTAGTACTTGGATGGGAGACCGCCTGGGAATACCAGGTGCTGTAATCTATTTTCATTTGGGGTAAAAAAAATGATCCTTTCTCCTGTTTAAAGTCCTGTCTGGTGCCAGGAGCAATTGCTTAAGGCCACACCACTGCGAACACGCCCGATCTCGTCTGATCTCGGAAGCTAAGCACGGTCGGGCCTGGTTAGTACTTGGATGGGACACCGCCTGGGAATAACAGGTGCTGTAATTGTGTTTTCATTTGGGGTAAAAAAAATGATCCTTTCTCCTGTTTAAAGTCCTGTCTGGTGCCAGGAGCAATTGCTTACGGCCACACCACTGCGAACACGCCCGATCTCGTCTGATCTCGGAAGCTATGCACGGTCGGGCCTGGTTAGTACCTGGATGGGAGACCGCCTGGGAATACCAGGTGCTGTAATCTATTTTCATTTGGGGTAAAAAAAATGATCCTTTCTCCTGTTTAAAGTCCTGTCTGGTGCCAGGAGCAATTGCTTACGGCCACACCACTGCGAACACGCCCGATCTCGTCTGATCTCGGAAGCTAAGCACGGTCGGGCCAGGTCAGTACCTGGATGGGAGACCGCCTGGGAATACCAGGTGCTGTAAACTATTTTCATTTGGGGTAAAAAAAATCATCCTTTCTCCTGTTTAAAGTCCTGTCTGGTGCCAGGAGTAATTGCTTACGGCCACACCACTGCGAACACGCCCGATCTCATCTGATCTCGGAAGCTAAGCACGGTCGGGCTAGGTTAGTACTTGGATGGGAGACCGCCTGGGAATACCAGGTGCTGTAATCTAT
>NC_140271.1:29051864-29086864 GCF_964030765.1 Micromesistius poutassou
AGCTAAGCACGGTCGGGCCTGGTTAGTACCTGGATGGGATACCGCCTGGGAATACCAGGTGCTGTAAGCTATTTTCATTTGGGGTAAAAAAAAATCATCCTTTTTCCTGTTTAAAGTCCTGTCTGGTGCCAGGAGCAATTGCTTACGGCCACACCACCGTGAACACGCCCGATCTCGTCTGATCTCGGAAGCTAAGCACGGTCGCGACTGGTTAGTACCTGGATGGGAGACCGCCTGGGAATACCAGGTGCTGTAAGCTATTTTCATTTGGGCTAAAAAAAATCATCCTTTCTCCTGTTTAAAGTCCTGTCTGGTGCCAGGAGCAATTGCTTACGGCCACACCACCGGGAACACGCCCGATCTCGTCTGATCTCGGAAGCTTAGCACGGTCGGGCCTGGTTAGTACTTGGATGGGAGACCGCCTGGGAATACCAGGTGCTGTAATCTATTTTCATTTAGGGTAAAAAAAATCATCCTTTCTCCTGTTTAAAGTCCTGTCTGGTGCCAGGAGCAATTGCTTACGGCCACACCACCGTGAACAAGCCCAATCTCGTCTGATCTCGGAAGCTAAGCACGGTCGGGCCTGGTTAGTACTTGGATGGGAGACCGCCTGGGAATACCAGGTGCTGTAATCTATTTTCATTTAGGGTAAAAAAAATCATCCTTTCTCCTGTTTAAAGTCCTGTCTGGTGCCCGAAGCAATTGCTTACGGCCACACCACTGCGAACACGCCCGATCTCGTCTGATCTCGGAAGCTAAGCACGGTCGGGCATGGTTAGTACCTGGATGGGAGACCGCCTGGGAATACCAGGTGCTGTAAGCTATTTTCATTTGGGGTAAAAAAAATCATCCTTTCTCCTGTTTAAAGTCCTGTCTGGTGCCAGGAGCAATTGCTTACGGCCACACCACTGCGAACACGCCCGATCTTGTCTGATCTCGGAAGCTAAGCACGGTCGGGCCTGGTTAGTACCTGGATGGGAGACCGCCTGGGAATACCAGGTGCTGTAAGCTATTTTCATTTGGGGTAAAAAAAAATGATCCTTTCTCCTGTTTAAAGTCCTGTCTGGTGCCAGGAGCAATTGCTTACGGCCACACCACTGCGAACACGTCTGATCTCGGAAGCTAAGCACGGTCGGGCCTGGTTAGTACCTGGATGGGAGACCGTCTGGGAATACCAGGTGCTGTAAGCTATTTTCATTTGGGGTAAAAAAAATCATCCTTTCTCCTGTTTAAAGTCCTGTCTGGTGCCAGGAGCAATTGCTTACGGCCACACCACTGCGAACACGCCCGATCTCGTCTGATCTCGGAAGCTAAGCACGGTCGGGCCTGATTAGTACCTGGATGGGAGACCGCCTGGGAATACCAGGTGCTGTAAGCTATTTTCATTTGGGGTAAAAAAAATCATCCTTTCTCCTGTTTAAAGTCCTGTCTGGTGCCAAGAGCAATTGCTTACGGCCACACCACTGCGAACACGCCCGATCTCGTCTGATCTCGGTAGCTAAGCACGGTCGGGCCTGGTTAGTACCTGGATGGGAGACCGCCTGGGAATTCCAGGTGCTGTAAGCTATTTTCATTTGGGGTAAAAAAAATGATCCTTTCTCCTGTTTAAAGTCCTGTCTGATGCCAGGAGCAATTGCTTACGGCCACACCACTGCGAACACGCCCGATCTCGTCTGATCTCGGAAGCTAAGCACGGTCGGGCCTGGTTAGTACCAGGATGGGAGACCGCCTGGGAATACCAGGTGCTGTAAGCTATTTTCATTTGGGGTAAAAAAAATCATCCTTTCTCCTGTTTAAAGTCCTGTCTGGTGCCAGGAGCAATTGCTTACGGCCACACCACTGCGAACACGCCCGATCTCGTCTGATCTCGGAAGCTAAGCACGGTCGGGGCTGGTTAGTACCTGGATGGGAGACCGCCTGGGAATACCAGGTGCTGTAAGCTATTTTCATTTGGGGTAAAAAAAATCATCATTTCTCCTGTTTAAAGTCCTGTCTGGTGCCCGAAGCAATTGCTTACGGCCACACCACCGTGAACACGCCCGATCTCGTCTGATCTCGGAAGCTAAGCACGGTCAGGCCTGGATAGTACTTGGATGGTAGACCGCCTGGCAATACCAGGTGCTGTAATCTATTTTCATTTGGGGTAAAAAAAATGATCCTTTCTCCTGTTTAAAGTCCTGTCTGGTGCCAGGAGCAATTGCTTAAGGCAACACCACTGCGAACACGCCCGATCTCGTCTGATCTCGGAAGCTAAGCACGGTCGGGCCTGGTTAGTACCTGGATGGGAGACCGCCTGGGAATACCAGGTGCTGTAAGATATTTTCATTTGGGGTAAAAAAAAATGATCCTTTCTCCTGTTTAAAGTCCTGTCTGGTGCCAGGAGCAATTGCTTACGGCCACACCACTGCGAACACGTCTGATCTCGGAAGCTAAGCACGGTCGGGGCTGGTTAGTACCTGGATGGGAGACCGCCTGGGAATACCAGGTGCTGTAAGCTATTTTCATTTGGGGTAAAAAAAATCATCCTTTCTCATGTTTAAAGTCCTGTCTGGTGCCAGGAGCAATTGCTTACGGCCACACCACAGTGAACACGCCCGATCTCGTCTGATCTCGGAAGGTAAGCACGGTCAGGCCTGGATAGTACTTGGATGGGAGACCGCCTGGCAATACCAGGTGCTGTAATCTATTTTCATTTGGGGTAAAAAAAAATGATCCTTTCTCCTGTTTAAAGTCCTGTCTGGTGCCAGGAGCAATTGCTTACGGCCACACCACTGCAAACACGCCCGATCTCGTCTGATCTCGGAAGCTAAGCACGGTCGGGCCTGGTTAGTACCTGGATGGGAGACCGCCTGGGAATACCAGGTGCTGTAAGCTATTTTCATTTGGGGTAAAAAAAATGATCCTTTCTCCTGTTTAAAGTCCTGTCTGGTGCCAGGAGCAATTGCTTACGGCCACACCACTGTGAACACGCCCGATCTCGTCTGATCTCGGAAGCTAAGCACGGTCGGGCATGGTTAGTACCTGGATGGGAGACCGCCTGGGAATACCAGGTGCTGTAAGCTATTTTCATTTGGGGTAAAAAAAATCATCCTTTCTCCTGTTTAAAGTCCTGTCTGGTGCCAGGAGCAAACGCTTACGGCCACACCACTGCGAACACGCCCGATCTTGTCTGATCTCGGAAGCTAAGCACGGTCGGGCCTGGTTAGTACCTGGATGGGAGACCGCCTGGGAATACCAGGTGCTGTAAGCTATTTTCATTTGGGGTAAAAAAAATCATCCTTTCTCCTGTTTAAAGTCCTGTCTGGTGCCCGAAGCAATTGCTTACGGCCACACCACAGTGAACACGCCCGATCTCGTCTGATCTCGGAAGGTAAGCACGGTCAGGCCTGGATAGTACTTGGATGGGAGACCGCCTGGCAATACCAGGTGCTGTAATCTATTTTCATTTGGGGTAAAAAAAAATGATCCTTTCTCCTGTTTAAAGTCCTGTCTGGTGCCAGGAGCAATTGCTTACGGCCACACCACTGCAAACACGCCCGATCTCGTCTGATCTCGGAAGCTAAGCACGGTCGGGCCTGGTTAGTACCTGGATGGGAGACCGCCTGGGAATACCAGGTGCTGTAAGCTATTTTCATTTGGGGTAAAAAAAATCATCCTTTCTCCTGTTTAAAGTCCTGTCTGGTGCCAGGAGCAATTGCTTACGGCCACACCACTGCGAACATGCCCGATCTCGTCTGATCTCGGAAGCTAAGCACGGTCAGGCCTGGATAGTACTTGGATGGGAGACCGCCTGGCAATACCAGGTGCTGTAATCTATTTTCATTTGGGGTAAAAAAAATGATCCTTTCTCCTGTTTAAAGTCCTGTCTGGTGCCAGGAGCAATTGCTTAAGGCAACACCACTGCGAACACGCCCGATCTCGTCTGATCTCGGAAGCTAAGCACGGTCGGGCCTGGTTAGTACCTGGATGGGAGACCGCCTGGGAATACCAGGTGCTGTGAGATATTTTCATTTGGGGTAAAAAAAAATGATCCTTTCTCCTGTTTAAAGTCCTGTCTGGTGCCAGGAGCAATTGCTTACGGCCACACCACTGCGAACACGTCTGATCTCGGAAGCTAAGCACGGTCGGGGCTGGTTAGTACCTGGATGGGAGACCGCCTGGGAATACCAGGTGCTGTAAGCTATTTTCATTTGGGGTAAAAAAAATCATCCTTTCTCATGTTTAAAGTCCTGTCTGGTGCCAGGAGCAATTGCTTACGGCCACACCACCGGGAACACGCCCGATCTCCTCTGATCTCGGAAGCTAACCACGGTCGGGCCTGGTTTGTACTTGGGTGGGAGACTGCCTGGGAATACCAGGTGCTGTAAGCTATTTTCATTTGGGGTAAAAAAATTATCCTTTCTCCTGTTTAAAGTCCTGTCTGGTGCCAGGAGCAATTGCTTACGGCCACACCACCGTGAACACGCTCGATCTCGTCTGATCTCGGAAGCTAAGCACGGTCGGGCCTGGTTAGTACCTGGATGGGAGACCGCCTGGGACTACCAGGTGCTGTAAGCTATTTTCATTTGGGGTAAAAAAAAATCATCCTTTCTCCTGTTTAAAGTCCTGTCTGGTGCCAGGAGCAATTGCTTACGGCCACACCACTGCGAACACGCCCGATCTCGTCTGATCTCGGAAGCTAAGCACGGTCGGGCCTGGTTAGTACCTGGATGGGAGACCGCCTGGGAATACCAGGTGCTGTAAGCAATTTTCATTTGGGGTAAAAAAAATCATCCTTTCTCCTGTTTAAAGTCCTGTCTGGTGCCCGAAGCAATTGCTTACGGCCACACCACAGTGAACACGCCCGATCTCGTCTGATCTCGGAAGGTAAGCACGGTCAGGCCTGGATAGTACTTGGATGGGAGACCGCCTGGCAATACCAGGTGCTGTAATCTATTTTCATTTGGGGTAAAAAAAAATGATCCTTTCTCCTGTTTAAAGTCCTGTCTGGTGCCAGGAGCAATTGCTTACGGCCACACCACTGCAAACACGCCCGATCTCGTCTGATCTCGGAAGCTAAGCACGGTCGGGCCTGGTTAGTACCTGGATGGGAGACCGCCTGGGAATACCAGGTGCTGTAAGCTATTTTCATTTGGGGTAAAAAAAATGATCCTTTCTCCTGTTTAAAGTCCTGTCTGGTGCCAGGAGCAATTGCTTACGGCCACACCACTGCGAACACGCCCGATCTCGTCTGATCTCGGAAGCTAAGCACGGTCGGGCATGGTTAGTACCTGGATTGGAGACCGCCTGGGAATACCAGGTGCTGTAAGCTATTTTCATTTGGGGTAAAAAAAATCATCCTTTCTCCTGTTTAAAGTCCTGTCTGGTGCCAGGAGCAATTGCTTACGGCCACACCACTGCGAACACGCCCGATCTCGTCTGATCTCGGAAGCTAAGCACGGTCGGGGCTGGTTAGTACCTGGATGGGAGACCGCCTGGGAATACCAGGTGCTGTAAGCTATTTTCATTTGGGGTAAAAAAAATCATCCTTTCTCCTGTTTAAAGTCCTGTCTGGTGCCCGAAGCAATTGCTTACGGCCACACCACCGTGAACACGCCCGATCTCGTCTGATCTCGGAAGCTAAGCACGGTCAGGCCTGGATAGTACTTGGATGGGAGACCGCCTGGCAATACCAGGTGCTGTAATCTATTTTCATTTGGGGTAAAAAAAATGATCCTTTCTCCTGTTTAAAGTCCTGTCTGGTGCCAGGAGCAATTGCTTAAGGCAACACCACTGCGAACACGCCCGATCTCGTCTGATCTCGGAAGCTAAGCACGGTCGGGCCTGGTTAGTACCTGGATGGGAGACCGCCTGGGAATACCAGGTGCTGTAAGATATTTTCATTTGGGGTAAAAAAAAATGATCCTTTCTCCTGTTTAAAGTCCTGTCTGGTGCCAGGAGCAATTGCTTACGGCCACACCACTGCGAACACGTCTGATCTCGGAAGCTAAGCACGGTCGGGGCTGGTTAGTACCTGGATGGGAGACCGCCTGGGAATACCAGGTGCTGTAAGCTATTTTCATTTGGGGTAAAAAAAATCATCCTTTCTCATGTTTAAAGTCCTGTCTGGTGCCAGGAGCAATTGCTTACGGCCACACCACCGGGAACACGCCCGATCTCCTCTGATCTCGGAAGCTAAGCACGGTCGGGCCTGGTTTGTACTTGGGTGGGAGACCGCCTGGGAATACCAGGTGCTGTAAGCTATTTTCATTTGGGGTAAAAAAATTATCCTTTCTCCTGTTTAAAGTCCTGTCTGGTGCCAGGAGCAATTGCTTACGGCCACACCACCGTGAACACGCTCGATCTCGTCTGATCTCGGAAGCTAAGCACGGTCGGGCCTGGTTAGTACCTGGATGGGAGACCGCCTGGGACTACCAGGTGCTGTAAGCTATTTTCATTTGGGGTAAAAAAAAATCATCCTTTCTCCTGTTTAAAGTCCTGTCTGGTGCCAGGAGCAATTGCTTACGGCCACACCACTGCGAACACGCCCGATCTCGTCTGATCTCGGAAGCTAAGCACGGTCGGGCCTGGTTAGTACCTGGATGGGAGACCGCCTGGGAATACCAGGTGCTGTAAGCAATTTTCATTTGGGGTAAAAAAAATCATCCTTTCTCCTGTTTAAAGTCCTGTCTGGTGCCCGAAGCAATTGCTTACGGCCACACCACAGTGAACACGCCCGATCTCGTCTGATCTCGGAAGGTAAGCACGGTCAGGCCTGGATAGTACTTGGATGGGAGACCGCCTGGCAATACCAGGTGCTGTAATCTATTTTCATTTGGGGTAAAAAAAAATGATCCTTTCTCCTGTTTAAAGTCCTGTCTGGTGCCAGGAGCAATTGCTTACGGCCACACCACTGCAAACACGCCCGATCTCGTCTGATCTCGGAAGCTAAGCACGGTCGGGCCTGGTTAGTACCTGGATGGGAGACCGCCTGGGAATACCAGGTGCTGTAAGCTATTTTCATTTGGGGTAAAAAAAATGATCCTTTCTCCTCTTTAAAGTCCTGTCTGGTGCCAGGAGCAATTGCTTACGGCCACACCACTGCGAACACGCCCGATCTTGTCTGATCTCGGAAGCTAAGCACGGTCGGGCATGGTTAGTACCTGGATGGGAGACCGCCTGGGAATACCAGGTGCTGTAAGCTATTTTCATTTGGGGTAAAAAAAATCATCCTTTCTCCTGTTTAAAGTCCTGTCTGGTGCCAGGAGGAATTGCTTACGGCCACACCACTGCGAACACGCCCGATCTTGTCTGATCTCGGAAGCTAAGCACGGTCGGGCCTGGTTAGTACCTGGATGGGAGACCGCCTGGGAATACCAGGTGCTGTAAGCTATTTTCATTTGGGGTAAAAAAAATCATCCTTTCTCCTGTTTAAAGTCCTGTCTGGTGCCCGAAGCAATTGCTTACGGCCACACCACAGTGAACACGCCCGATCTCGTCTGATCTCGGAAGGTAAGCACGGTCAGGCCTGGATAGTACTTGGATGGGAGACCGCCTGGCAATACCAGGTGCTGTAATCTATTTTCATTTGGGGTAAAAAAAAATGATCCTTTCTCCTGTTTAAAGTCCTGTCTGGTGCCAGGAGCAATTGCTTACGGCCACACCACTGCAAACACGCCAGATCTCGTCTGATCTCGGAAGCTAAGCACGGTCGGGCCTGGTTAGTACCTGGATGGGAGACCGCCTGGGAATACCAGGTGCTGTAAGCTATTTTCATTTGGGGTAAAAAAAATCATCCTTTCTCCTGTTTAAAGTCCTGTCTGGTGCCAGGAGCAATTGCTTACGGCCACACCACTGCGAACACGCCCGATCTCGTCTGATCTCGGAAGCTAAGCACGGTCGGGCATGGTTAGTACCTGGATGGGAGACCGCCTGGGAATACCAGGTGCTGTAAGCTATTTTCATTTGGGGTAAAAAAAATCATCCTTTCTCCTGTTTAAAGTCCTGTCTGGTGCCAGGAGCAATTGCTTACGGCCACACCACTGCGAACACGCCCGATCTTGTCTGATCTCGGAAGCTAAGCACGGTCGGGCCTGGTTAGTACCTGGATGGGAGACCGCCTGGGAATACCAGGTGCTGTAAGCTATTTTCATTTGGGGTAAAAAAAATCATCCTTTCTCCTGTTTAAAGTCCTGTCTGGTGCCCGAAGCAATTGCTTACGGCAACACCACCGTGAACACGCCCGATCTCGTCTGATATCGGAAGCTAAGCACGGTCAGGCCTGGATAGTACTTGGATGGGAGACCGCCTGGGAATACCAGGTGCTGTAAAATATTTTCATTTGGGGTAAAAAAAATGATCCTTTCTCCTGTTTAAAGTCCTGTCTGGTGCCAGCAGCAATTGCTTACGGCCACACCACTGCGAACACGCCCGATCTCGGCTGATCTCGGAAGCTAAGCAAGGTCGGGCCTGGTTAGTACCTGGATGGGAGACCGCCTGGGAATACCAGGTGCTGTAATCTATTTTCATTTGGGGTAAAAAAAATGATCCTTTCTCCTGTTTAAAGTCCTGTCTGGTGCCAGGAGCAATTGCTTACGGCCACACCACTGCGAACACGCCCGATCTCGTCTGATCTCGGAAGCTAAGCACGGTCGGGGGTGGTTAGTACCTGGATGGGAGACCGCCTGGGAATACCAGGTGCTGTAAGCTATTTTCATTTGGGGTAAAAAAAATCATCCTTTCTCCTGTTTAAAGTCCTGTCTGGTGCCCGAAGCAATTGCTTACGGCCACACCACCGTGAACACGCCCGATCTCGTCTGATCTCGGAAGCTAAGCACGGTCAGGCCTGGATAGTACTTGGATGGGAGACCGCCTGGCAATACCAGGTGCTGTAATCTATTTTCATTTGGGGTAAAAAAAATGATCCTTTCTCCTGTTTAAAGTCCTGTCTGGTGCCAGGAGCAATTGCTTACGGCCACACCACTGCGAACACGTCTGATCTCGGAAGCTAAGCACGGTCGGGGCTGGTTAGTACCTGGATGGGAGACCGCCTGGGAATACCAGGTGCTGTAAGCTATTTTCATTTGGGGTAAAAAAAATCATCCTTTCTCATGTTTAAAGTCCTGTCTGGTGCCAGGAGCAATTGCTTACGGCCACACCACCGGGAACACGCCCGATCTCCTCTGATCTCGGAAGCTAACCACGGTCGGGCCTGGTTTGTACTTGGGTGGGAGACTGCCTGGGAATACCAGGTGCTGTAAGCTATTTTCATTTGGGGTAAAAAAATTATCCTTTCTCCTGTTTAAAGTCCTGTCTGGTGCCAGGAGCAATTGCTTACGGCCACACCACCGTGAACACGCTCGATCTCGTCTGATCTCGGAAGCTAAGCACGGTCGGGCCTGGTTAGTACCTGGATGGGAGACCGCCTGGGACTACCAGGTGCTGTAAGCTATTTTCATTTGGGGTAAAAAAAAATCATCCTTTCTCCTGTTTAAAGTCCTGTCTGGTGCCAGGAGCAATTGCTTACGGCCACACCACTGCGAACACGCCCGATCTCGTCTGATCTCGGAAGCTAAGCACGGTCGGGCCTGGTTAGTACCTGGATGGGAGACCGCCTGGGAATACCAGGTGCTGTAAGCAATTTTCATTTGGGGTAAAAAAAATCATCCTTTCTCCTGTTTAAAGTCCTGTCTGGTGCCCGAAGCAATTGCTTACGGCCACACCACAGTGAACACGCCCGATCTCGTCTGATCTCGGAAGGTAAGCACGGTCAGGCCTGGATAGTACTTGGATGGGAGACCGCCTGGGAATACCAGGTGCTGTAAAATATTTTCATTTGGGGTAAAAAAAATGATCCTTTCTCCTGTTTAAAGTCCTGTCTGGTGCCAGCAGCAATTGCTTACGGCCACACCACTGCGAACACGCCTGATCTCGGAAGCTAAGCAAGGTCGGGCCTGGTTGGTACCTGGATGGGAGACCGCCTGGGAATACCAGGTGCTGTAAGCTATTTTCATTTGGGGTAAAAAAAATGATCCTTTCTCCTGTTTAAAGTCCTGTCTGGTGCCAGGAGCAATTGCTTACGGCCACACCACTGCGAACACGCCCGATCTCGTCTGATCTCGGAAGCTAAGCACGGTCGGGCCTGGTTAGTACCTGGATGGGAGACCGCCTGGGAATACCAGGTGCTGTAAAATATTTTCATTTGGGGTAAAAAAAATGATCCTTTCTCCTGTTTAAAGTCCTGTCTGGTGCCAGCAGCAATTGCTTACGGCCACACCACTGCGAACACGCCCGATCTCGTCTGATCTCGGAAGCTAAGCAAGGTCGGGCCTGGTTGGTACCTGGATGGGAGACCGCCTGGGAATACCAGGTGCTGTAAGCTATTTTCATTTGGGGTAAAAAAAATGATCCTTTCTCCTGTTTAAAGTCCTGTCTGGTGCCAGGAGCAATTGCTTACGGCCACACCACTGCGAACACGCCCGATCTCGTCTGATCTCGGAAGCTAAGCACGGTCGGGCCTGGTTAGTACCTGGATGGGAGACCGTCTGGGAATACCAGGTGCTGTAAGCTATTTTCATTTGGGGTAAAAAAAATCATCCTTTCTCCTGTTTAAAGTCCTGTCTGGTGCCAGGAGCAATTGCTTACGGCCACACCACTGCGAACACGCCCGATATCGTCTGATCTCGGAAGCTAAGCACGGTCGGGACTGGTTATACCTGGATGGGAGACCGCCTGGGAATACCAGGTGCTGTAAGCTATTTTCATTTGGGGTAAAAAAAATCATCCTTTCTCCTGTTTAAAGTCCTGTCTGGTGCCAGGAGCAGTTGCTTACGGCCACACCACCGTGAACACGCCCGATCTCGTCTGATCTCGGAAGCTAAGCACGGTCGGGCCTGGTTAGTACTTGGATGGGAGACCGCCTGGGAATACCAGGTGCTGTAATCTATTTTCATTTGGGGTAAAAAAAATGATCCTTTCTCCTGTTTAAAGTCCTGTCTGGTGCCAGGAGCAATTGCTTACGGCCACACCACTGCGAACACGCCCGATCTCGGCTGATCTCGGAAGCTAAGCAAGGTCGGGCCTGGTTAGTACCTGGATGGGAGACCGCCTGGGAATACCAGGTGCTGTAATCTATTTTCATTTGGGGTAAAAAAAATGATCCTTTCTCCTGTTTAGAGTCCTGTCTGGTGCCAGGAGTAATTGCTTACGGCCACACCACTGCGAACACGCCCGATCTCGTCTGATCTCGGAAGCTAAGCAAGGTCGGGCCTGGTAAGTACCTGGATGGGAGACCGCCTGGGAATACCAGGTGCTGTAAGCTATTTTCATTTGGGGCAAAAAAATTCATCCTTTCTCCTGTTTAAAGTCCTGTCTGGTGCCAGGAGTAATTGCTTACGGCCACACCACCGTGAACACGCCCGATCTCGTCTGATCTTGGAAGCTGAGCACGGTCGGGCCTGGTTAGTACTTGGATGGGAGACCGCCTGGGAATACCAGGTGCTGTAATCTATTTTCATTTGGGGTAAAAAAAATCATCCTTTCTCCTGTTTAAAGTCCTGTCTGGTGCCAGGAGGAATTGCTTACGGCCACACCACTGCGAACACACCCGATCTCGTCTGATCTCGGAAGCTAAGCTCGGTCGGGCCTGGTTAGTACCTGGATGGGAGACCGCCTGGGAATACCAGGTGCTGTAAGCATTTTCATTTGGGGTAAAAAAAAATCATCCTTTCTCCTGTTTAAAGTCCTGTCTGGTGCCAGGAGCAATTGCTTACGGCCACACCACTGCGAACACGCCCGATATCGTCTGATCTCGGAAGCTAAGCACGGTCGGGCCTGGTTAGTACTTGGATGGGAGACCGCCTGGGAATACCAGGTGCTGTAATCTATTTTCATTTGGGGTAAAAAAAAATCATCCTTTCTCCTGTTTAAAGTCCTGTCTGGTGCCAGGAGCAATTGCTTACGGCCACACCACTGCGAACACGCCCGATCTCGTCTGATCTCGGAAGCTAGGCACGGTCGGGCCTGGTTAGTACCTGGATGGGAGACCGCCTGGGAATACCAGGTGCTGTAAGCTATTTTCATTTGGGGTAAAAAAAATCATCCTTTGTCCTGTTTAAAGTCCTGTCTGGTGCCCGAAGAAATTGCTTACGGCCACACCACAGTGAACACGCCCGATCTCGTCTGATCTCGGAAGGTAAGCACGGTCAGGCCTGGATAGTACTTGGATGGGAGACCGCCTGGCAATACCAGGTGCTGTAATCTATTTTCATTTGGGGTAAAAAAAAATGATCCTTTCTCCTGTTTAAAGTCCTGTCTGGTGCCAGGAGCAATTGCTTACGGCCATACCACTGCAAACACGCCCGATCTCGTCTGATATCGGAAGCTAAGCACGGTCGGGCCTGGTTAGTACCTGGATGGGAGACCGCCTGGGAATACCAGGTGCTGTAAGCTATTTTCATTTGGGGTAAAAAAAATGATCCTTTCTCCTGTTTAAAGTCCTGTCTGGTGCCAGGAGCAATTGCTTACGGCCACACCACTGCGAACACGCCCGATCTCGTCTGATCTCGGAAGCTAAGCACGGTGGGGCCTGGTTAGTACCTGGATGGGAGACCGCCTGGGAATACCAGGTGCTGTAAGCTATTTTCTTTTGGGGTAAAAAAAATCATCCTTTCTCCTGTTTAAAGTCCTGTCTGGTGCCAGGAGCAATTGCTTACGGCCACACCACTGCGAACACGCCCGATCTCGTCTGATCTTGGAAGCTAAGCACGGTCGGGCCTGGTTAGTACCTGGATGGGAGACCGCCTGGGAATACCAGGTGCTGTAAGCTATTTTCATTTGGGGCAAAAAAATTCATCCTTTCTCCTGTTTAAAGTCCTGTCTGGTGCCAGGAGCAATTGCTTACAGCCACACCACTGCGAACACGCCCGATCTCGTCTGATCTTGGAAGCTAAGCACGGTCGGGCCTGGTTAGTACCTGGATGGGAGACCGCCTGGGAATACCAGGTGCTGTAAGCTATTTTCATTTGGGGCAAAAAAATTCATCCTTTCTCCTGTTTAAAGTCCTGTCTGGTGCCAGGTGCAATTGCTTACGGCCACACCACTGCGAACACGCCCGATCTCGTCTGATTTCGGAAGCTAAGCACGGTCGGGCCTGGTTAGTACCTGGATGGGAGACCGCCTGGGAATACCAGGTGCTGTAAGCTATTTTCATTTGGGGTAAAAAAAATCATCCTCTCTCCTGTTTAAAGTCCTGTCTGGTGCCAGGAGCAATTGCTTACGGCCACACCACTGCGAACACGCCTGATCTCGTCTGAGCTCGGAAGCTAAGCACGGTCGGGCATGGTTAGTACCCGGATGGGAGACCGCCTGGGAATACCAGGTGCTGTAATCTATTTTCATTTGGGGTAAAAAAAATTATCCTTTCTCCTGTTTAAAGTCCTGTCTGGTGCCAGGAGCAATTGCTTACGGCCTCACAACTGCGAACACGCCCGATCTCGTCTGATCTCGGAAGCTAAGCACGGTCGGGCCTGGTTAGTACCTGGATGGGAGACCGCCTGGGAATACAAGGTGCTGTAAGCTATTTTCATTTGGGGTAAAAAAAATCATCCTTTCTCCTGTTTAAAGTCCTGTCTGGTGCCAAGGAGCAATTGCTTACGGCCACACCACCGTGAACACGCCCGATCTCATCTGATCTCGGAAGCTAAGCACGGTCAGGCCTGCTTAGTACTTGGATGGGAGACCGCCTGGGAATACCAGGTGCTGTAATCTATTTTCATTTGGGGTAAAAAAAATGATCCGTTCTCCTGTTTAAAGTCATGTCTGGTGCCAGGATTAATTGCTTACGGGCACACCACTGCGAACACGCCCGATCTCGTCTGATCTCGGAATCTAAGCACGGTCGGGCCTGGTTAGTACCTGGATGGGAGACCGCCTGGGAATACCAGGTGCTGTAAGCTATTTTCATTTGGGGTAAAAAAAAATGATCGTTTCTCCTGTTTAAAGTCCTGTCTGGTGCCAGGAGCAATTGCTTACGGCCACACCACTGCGAACACGCCCGATCTCGTCTGATCTCGGAAGCTAAGCACGGTCAGGCCTGGTTAGTACCTGGATGGGAGACCGCCTGGGAATACCAGGTGCTGTAAGCTATTTTCATTTGGGGTAAAAAAAATCATCCTTTCTCCTGTTTAAAGTCCTGTCTGGTGCCAGGAGCAATTGCTTACGGCCACACCACCGTGAACACGCCCGATCCCGTCTGATCTCGGAAGCTAAGCACAGTCGGGCCTGATTAGTACTTGGATGGGAGACCGCCTGGGAATACCAGGTGCTGTAATCTATTTTCATTTGGGGTAAAAAAAATGATCCTTTCTCCTGTTTAAAGTCCTGTCTGGTGCCAGGAGCAATTGCTTACGGCCACACCACTGCGAACACGCCCGATCTCGTCTGATCTCGGAAGCTAAGCACGGTCGGGCCTGGTTAGTACCTGGATGGGAGACCGCCTGGGAATACCAGGTGCTGTAAGCTATTTTCATTTGGGGTAAAAAAAATCATCCTTTCTCCTGTTTAAAGTCCTGTCTGGTGCCAGGAGCAATTGCTTACGGCCACACCACCGGGAACACGTCTGATCTCGGAAGCTAAGCACGGTCGGGCCTGGTTAGTACTTGGATGGGAGACCGCCTGGGAATACCAGGTGCTGTAATCTATTTTCATTTGGGGTAAAAAAAATTATCCTTTCTCCTGTTTAAAGTCCTGTCTGGTGCCAGGAGCAATTGCTTACGGCCCCACAACTGCGAACACGCCCGATCTCGTCTGATCTCGGAAGCTAAGCACGGTCGGGCCTGGTTAGTACCTGGATGGGAGACCGCCTGGGAATACAAGGTGCTGTAAGCTATTTTCATTTGGGGTAAAAAAAATCATCCTTTCTCCTGTTTAAAGTCCTGTCTGGTGCCAAGAGCAATTGCTTACGGCCACACCACCGTGAACACGCCCGATCTCATCTGATCTCGGAAGCTAAGCACGGTCGGGCCTGCTTAGTACTTGGATGGGAGACCGCCTGGGAATACCAGGTGCTGTAATCTATTTTCATTTGGGGTAAAAAAAATGATCCGTTCTCCTGTTTAAAGTCATGTCTGGTGCCAGGATTAATTGCTTACGGGCACACCACTGCGAACACGCCCGATCTCGTCTGATCTCGGAAGCTAAGCACGGTCGGGCCTGGTTAGTACCTGGATGGGAGACCGCCTGGGAATACCAGGTGCTGTAAGCTATTTTCATTTGGGGTAAAAAAAAATGATCCTTTCTCCTGTTTAAAGTCCTGTCTGGTGCCAGGAGCAATT
This sequence comes from Micromesistius poutassou, assembly GCF_964030765.1. Taxonomy (NCBI): domain Eukaryota; kingdom Metazoa; phylum Chordata; class Actinopteri; order Gadiformes; family Gadidae; genus Micromesistius; species Micromesistius poutassou. Next base: position 29,067,176 of record NC_140271.1, read on the forward strand.
GCTTACGGCCACACCACTGCGAACACGCCCGATCTCGTCTGATCTCGGAAGCTAAGCACGGTCAGGCCTGGTTAGTACCTGGATGGGAGACCGCCTGGGAATACCAGGTGCTGTAAGCTATTTTCATTTGGGGTAAAAAAAATCATCCTTTCTCCTGTTTAAAGTCCTGTCTGGTGCCAGGAGCAATTGCTTACGGCCACACCACCGTGAACACGCCCGATCCTGTCTGATCTCGGAAGCTAAGCACAGTCGGGCCTGATTAGTACTTGGATGGGAGACCGCCTGGGAATACCAGGTGCTGTAATCTATTTTCATTTGGGGTAAAAAAAATGATCCTTTCTCCTGTTTAAAGTCCTGTCTGGTGCCAGGAGCAATTGCTTACGGCCACACCACTGCGAACACGCCCGATCTCGTCTGATCTCGGAAGCTAAGCACGGTCGGGCCTGGTTAGTACCTGGATGGGAGACCGCCTGGGAATACCAGGTGCTGTAAGCTATTTTCATTTGGGGTAAAAAAAATCATCCTCTCTCCTGTTTAAAGTCCTGTCTGGTGCCAGGAGCAATTGCTTACGGCCACACCACTGCGAACACGCCCAATCTCGTCTGAGCTCGGAAGCTAAGCACGGTCGGGAATGGTTAGTACCCGGATGGGAGACCGCCTGGGAATACCAGGTGCTGTAAGCTATTTTCATTTGGGGTAAAAAAAATCATCCTTTCTCCTGTTTAAAGTCCTGTCTGGTGCCAGGAGCAATTGCTTACGGCCACACCACCGGGAACACGTCTGATCTCGGAAGCTAAGCACGGTCGGGCCTGGTTAGTACTTGGATGGGAGACCGCCTGGGAATACCAGGTGCTGTAATCTGTTTTCATTTGGGGTACCTGGTATTCCCAGGCGGGAATACCAGGGAATACCAGGTGCTGTAAGCTATTTTCATTTGGGGTAAAAAAAATCATCCTTTCTCCTGTTTAAAGTCCTGTCTGGTGCCAGGAGCAATTGCTTACGGCCACACCACTGCGAACACGCCCGATCTCGTCTGATCTCGGAAGCTAAGCACGGTCGGGCCTGGTTAGTACCTGGATGGGACACCGCCTGGGAATACCAGGTGCTGTAAGCTATTTTCATTTGGGGTAAAAAAAATCATCCTTTCTCCTGTTTAAAGTCCTGTCTGGTGCCAGGAGCAATTGCTTACGGCCACACCACTGCGAACACGCCCGATCTCGTCTGATCTCGGAAGCTAGGCACGGTCGGGCCTGGTTAGTACCTGGATGGGAGACCGCCTGGGAATACCAGGTGCTGTAAGCTATTTTCATTTGGGGTAAAAAAAATCATCCTTTCTCCTGTTTAAAGTCCTGTCTGGTGCCCGAAGCAATTGCTTACGGCCACACCACAGTGAACACGCCCGATCTCGTCTGATCTCGGAAGGTAAGCACGGTCAGGCCTGGATAGTACTTGGATGGGAGACCGCCTGGCAATACCAGGTGCTGTAATCTATTTTCATTTGGGGTAAAAAAAAATGATCCTTTCTCCTGTTTAAAGTCCTGTCTGGTGCCAGGAGCAATTGCTTACGGCCATACCACTGCAAACACGCCCGATCTCGTCTGATATCGGAAGCTAAGCACGGTCGGGCCTGGTTAGTACCTGGATGGGAGACCGCCTGGGAATACCAGGTGCTGTAAGCTATTTTCATTTGGGGTAAAAAAAATGATCCTTTCTCCTGTTTAAAGTCCTGTCTGGTGCCAGGAGCAATTGCTTACGGCCACACCACTGCGAACACGCCCGATCTCGTCTGATCTCGGAAGCTAAGCACGGTGGGGCCTGGTTAGTACCTGGATGGGAGACCGCCTGGGAATACCAGGTGCTGTAAGCTATTTTCATTTGGGGTAAAAAAAATCATCCTTTCTCCTGTTTAAAGTCCTGTCTGGTGCCAGGAGCAATTGCTTACGGCCACACCACTGCGAACACGCCCGATCTCGTCTGATCTTGGAAGCTAAGCACGGTCGGGCCTGGTTAGTACCTGGATGGGAGACCGCCTGGGAATACCAGGTGCTGTAAGCTATTTTCATTTGGGGTAAAAAAAATCATCCTCTCTCCTGTTTAAAGTCCTGTCTGGTGCCAGGAGCAATTGCTTACGGCCACACCACTGCGAACACGCCCGATATCGTCTGATCTCGGAAGCTAAGCACGGTCTGGCCTGGTTAGTACCTGGATGGGAGACCGCCTGGGAATACCAGGTGTTGTAAGCTATTTTCATTTGGGGTAAAAAAAAACATCCTTTCTCCTGTTTAAAGTCCTGTCTGGTGCCAGGAGCAGTTGCTTACGGCCACACCACCGTGAACACGCCCGATCTCGTCTGATCTCGGAAGCTAAGCACGGTCGGGCCTGGTTAGTACTTGGATGGGAGACCGCCTGGGAATACCAGGTGCTGTAATCTATTTTCATTTGGGGTAAAAAAAATGATCCTTTCTCCTGTTTAAAGTCCTGTCTGGTGCCAGGAGCAATTGCTTACGGCCACACCACTGCGAACACGCCCGATCTCGTCTGATCTTGGAAGCTAAGCACGGTCGGGCCTGGTTAGTACCTGGATGGGAGACCGCCTGGGAATACCAGGTGCTGTAAGCTATTTTCATTTGGGGTAAAAAAAATCATCCTCTCTCCTGTTTAAAGTCCTGTCTGGTGCCAGGAGCAATTGCTTACGGCCACACCACTGCGAACACGCCCGATCTCGTCTGATCTTGGAAGCTAAGCACGGTCGGGCCTGGTTAGTACCTGGATGGGAGACCGCCTGGGAATACCAGGTGCTGTAAGCTATTTTCATTTGGGGTAAAAAAAATCATCCTCTCTCCTGTTTAAAGTCCTGTCTGGTGCCAGGAGCAATTGCTTACGGCCACACCACTGCGAACACGCCCGATCTCGTCTGAGCTCGGAAGCTAAGCACGGTCGGGAATGGTTAGTACCCGGATGGGAGACCGCCTGGGAATACCAGGTGCTGTAAGCTGTTTTCATTTGGGGTAAAAAAAATGATCCGTTCTCCTGTTTAAAGTCATGTCTGGTGCCAGGATTAATTGCTTACGGGCACACCACTGCGAACACGCCCGATCTCGTCTGATCTCGGAAGCTAAGCACGGTCGGGCCTGGTTAGTACCTGGATGGGAGACCGCCTGGGAATACCAGGTGCTGTAAGCTATTTTCATTTGGGGTAAAAAAAATGATCCCTTCTCCTGTTTAAAGTCCTGTCTGGTGCCAGGAGCAATTGCTTACGGCCACACCACTGCGAACACAACCGATCTCGTCTGATCTCGGAAGCTAAGCTCGGTCGGTCCTGGTTAGTACCTGGATGGGAGACCGCCTGGGAATACCAGGTGCTGTAAGCTATTGTCATTTGGGGTAAAAAAAATCATCCTTTCTCCTGTTTAAAGTCCTGTCTGGTGCCAGGAGCAATTGCTTACGGCCACACCACTGCGAACACGCCCGATCTCGTCTGATCTCGGAAGCTAAGCACGGTCGGGCCTGGTTAGTACCTGGATGGGAGACCGCCTGGGAATACCAGGTGCTGTAAGCTATTTTCATTTGGGGCAAAAAAAATCATCCTTTCTCCTGTTTAAAGTCCTGTCTGGTGCCAGGAGCAATTGCTTACGGCCACACCACCGTGAACACGCCCAATCTCGTCTGATCTCGGAAGCTAAGCACGGTCGGGCCTGGGTAGTACTTGGATGGGGGACCGCCTGGGAATACCAGGTGCTGTGATCTATTTTCATTTTGGGTAAAAAAAATGATCCGTTCTCCTGTTTAAAGTCATGTCTGGTGCCAGGATTAATTGCTTACGGGCACACCACTGCGAACACGCCCGATCTCGTCTGATCTCGGAAGCTAAGCACGGTCGGGCCTGGTTAGTACCTGGATGGGAGACCGCCTGGGAATACCAGGTGCTGTAAGCTATTTTCATTTGGGGTAAAAAAAATGATCCCTTCTCCTGTTTAAAGTCCTGTCTGGTGCCAGGAGCAATTGCTTACGGCCACACCACTGCGAACACAACCGATCTCGTCTGATCTCGGAAGCTAAGCTCGGTCGGTCCTGGTTAGTACCTGGATGGGAGACCGCCTGGGAATACCAGGTGCTGTAAGCTATTGTCATTTGGGGTAAAAAAAATCATCCTTTCTCCTGTTTAAAGTCCTGTCTGGTGCCAGGAGCAATTGCTTACGGCCACACCACTGCGAACACGCCCGATCTCGTCTGATCTCGGAAGCTAAGCACGGTCGGGCCTGGTTAATACCTGGATGGGAGACCGCCTGGGAATACCAGGTGCTGTAAGCTATTTTCATTTGGGGTAAAAAAAATCATCCTTTCTCCTGTTTAAAGTCCTGTCTGGTGCCAGGAGCAATTGCTTACGGCCACACCACCGTGAACACGCCCAATCTCGTCTGATCTCCGAAGCTAAGCACGGTCGGGCCTGGGTAGTACTTGGATGGGGGACCGCCTGGGAATACCAGGTGCTGTGATCTATTTTCATTTTGGGTAAAAAAAATGATCCTTTCTCCTGTTTAAAGTCCTGTCTGGTGCCAGGAGCAATTGCTTACGGCCACACCACTGCGAACACGCCCGATCTTGTCTGATCTCGGAAGCTAAGCACGGTCGGGCCTGGTTAGTACCTGGATGGGAGACCGCCTGGGAATACCAGGTGCTGTAAGCTATTTTCATTTGGGGTAAAAAAAATCATTCTTTCTCCTGTTTAAAGTCCTGTCTGGTGCCCGAAGCAATTGCTTACGGCCACACCACCGTGAACACGCCCGATCTCGTCTGATATCGGAAGCTAAGCAGGGTCAGGCCTGGATAGTACTTGGATGGGAGACCGCCTGGGAATACCAGGTGCTGTAATCTATTTTCATTTGGGGTAAAAAAAATGATCCTTTCTCCTGTTTAAAGTCCTGTCTGGTGCCAGGAGCAATTGCTTACGGCCACACCACTGCGAACACGCCCGATCTCGTCTGATCTCGGAAGCTAAGCACGGTCAGGCCTGGTTAGTACCTGGATGGGAGACCGCCTGGGAATACCAGGTGCTGTAAGCTATTTTTATTTGGGGTAAAAAAAATGATCCTTTCTCCTGTTTAAAGTCCTGTCTGGTGCCAGGAGCAATTGCTTACGGCCACACCACTGCGAACACGCCCGATCTCGTCTGATCTCGGAAGCTAAGCACGGTCGGGCCTGGTTAGTACCTGGATGGGACACCGCCTGGGAATACCAGGTGCTGTAAGCTATTTTCATTTGGGGTAAAAAAAATCATCCTTTCTCCTGTTTAAAGTCCTGTCTGGTGCCAGGAGCAATTGCTTACGGCCACACCACTGCGAACACGCCCGATATCGTCTGATCTCGGAAGCTAAGCACGGTCGGGCCTGGTTAGTACCTGGATGGGAGACCGCCTGGGAATACCAGGTGCTGTAAGCTATTTTCATTTGGGGTAAAAAAAATCATCCTTTCTCCTGTTTAAAGTCCTGTCTGGTGCCAGGAGCAGTTGCTTACGGCCACACCACCGTGAACACGACCGATCTCGTCTGATCTCGGAAGCTAAGCACGGTCGGGCCTGGTTAGTACTTGGATGGGAGACCGCCTGGGAATACCAGGTGCTGTAATCTATTTTCATTTGGGGTAAAAAAAATGATCCTTTCTCCTGTTTAAAGTCCTGTCTGGTGCCAGGAGCAATTGCTTACGGCCACACCACTGCGAACACGCCCGATCTCGTCTGATCTCGGAAGCTAAGCACGGTCGGGCCTGGTTAGTACCTGGATGGGAGACCGCCTGGGAATACCAGGTGCTGTAAGCTATTTTCATTTGGGGCAAAAAAATTCATCCTTTCTCCTGTTTAAAGTCCTGTCTGGTGCCAGGAGTAATTGCTTACGCCCACACCACCGTGAACACGCCCGATCTCGTCTGATCTCGGAAGCTGAGCACGGTCGGGCCTGGTTAGTACTTGGATGGGAGACCGCCTGGGAATACCAGGTGCTGTAATCTATTTTCATTTGGGGTAAAAAAAATCATCCTTTCTCCTGTTTAAAGTCCTGTCTGGTGCCAGGAGTAATTGCTTACGGCCACACCACCGTTAAAACGCCCGATCTCGTCTGATCTCGGAAGCTAAGCACGGTCGGGCCTGGTTAGTACTTGGATGGGAGACCGCCTGGGAACACCAGGTGCTGTAATCTATTTTCATTTGGGGTAAAAAAAATGATCCTTTCTCCTGTTTAAAGTCCTGTCTGGTGCCAGGAGCAATTGCTTACGGCTATACCACTGCGAACACGCCAGATCTCGTCTGATCTCGGAAGCTAAGCACGGTCGGGCCTGGTTAGTACTTGGATGGGAGACCGCTTGGGAATACCAGGTGCTGTAATCTATTTTCATTTGGGGTAAAAAAAATTATCCTTTCTCCTGTTTAAAGTCCTGTCTGGTGCCAGGAGCAATTGCTTACGGCCACACCACTGCGAACACACCCGATCTCGTCTGATCTCGGAAGCTAAGCTCGGTCGGGCCTGGTTAGTACCTGGATGGGAGACCGCCTGGGAATACCAGGTGCTGTAAGCTATTTTCATTTGGGGTAAAAAAAATCATCCTTTCTCCTGTTTAAAGTCCTGTCTGGTGCCAGGAGCAATTGCTCACGGCCACACCACTGCGAACACGCCCGATCTCGTCTGATCTCGGAAGCTAAGCACGGTCGGCCTGGTTAGTACCTGGATGGGAGACCGCCTGGGAATACCAGGTGCTGTAAGCTATTTTCATTTGGGGTAAAAAAAATCATCCTTTCTCCTGTTTAAAGTCCTGTCTGGTGCCCGAAGCAATTGCTTACGGCCACACCACAGTGAACACGCCCGATCTCGTCTGATCTCGGAAGGTACGCACGGTCAGGCATGGATAGTACTTGGATGGGAGACCGCCTGGCAATACCAGGTGCTGTAATCTATTTTCATTTGGGGTAAAAAAAAATGATCCTTTCTCCTGTTTAAAGTCCTGTCTGGTGCCAGGAGCAATTGCTTACGGCCACACCACTGCAAACACGCCCGATATCGTCTGATCTAGGAAGCTAAGCACGGTCGGGCCTGGTTAGTACCTGGATGGGAGACCGCCTGGGAATACCAGGTGCTGTAAGCTATTTTTATTTGGGGTAAAAAAAATGATCCTTTCTCCTGTTTAAAGTCCTGTCTGGTGCCAGGAGCAATTGCTTACGGCCACACCACTGCGAACACGCCCGATCTCGTCTGATCTCGGAAGCTAAGCACGGTCGGGCCTGGTTAGTACCTGGATGGGACACCGCCTGGGAATACCAGGTGCTGTAAGCTATTTTCATTTGGGGTAAAAAAAATCATCCTTTCTCCTGTTTAAAGTCCTGTCTGGTGCCAGGAGCAATTGCTGACGGCCACACCACTGCGAACACGCCCGATATCGTCTGATCTCGGAAGCAAAGCACGGTCGGGCCTGGTTAGTACCTGGATGGGAGACCGCCTGGGAATACCAGGTGCTGTAAGCTATTTTCATTTGGGGTAAAAAAAATCATCCTTTCTCCTGTTTAAAGTCCTGTCTGGTGCCAGGAGCAGTTGCTTACGGACACACCACCGTGAACACGACCGATCTCGTCTGATCTCGGAAGCTAAGCACGGTCGGGCCTGGTTAGTACTTGGATGGGAGACCGCCTGGGAATACCAGGTGCTGTAATCTATTTTCATTTGGGGTAAAAAAAATGATCCTTTCTCCTGTTTAAAGTCCTGTCTGGTGCCAGGAGCAATTGCTTACGGCCACACCACTGCGAACACGCCCGATCTCGTCTGATCTCGGAAGCTAAGCACGGTCGGGCCTGGTTAGTACCTGGATGGGAGACCGCCTGGGAATACCAGGTGCTGTAAGCTATTTTCATTTGGGGCAAAAAAATTCATCCTTTCTCCTGTTTAAAGTCCTGTCTGGTGCCAGGAGTAATTGCTTACGGCCACACCACCGTGAACACGCCCGATCTCGTCTGATCTCGGAAGCTGAGCACGGTCGGGCCTGGTTAGTACTTGGATGGGAGACCGCCTGGGAATACCAGGTGCTGTAATCTATTTTCATTTGGGGTAAAAAAAATCATCCTTTCTCCTGTTTAAAGTCCTGTCTGGTGCCAGGAGCAATTGCTTACGGCCACACCACCGTTAAAACGCCCGATCTCGTCTGATCTCGGAAGCTAAGCACGGTCGGGCCTGGTTAGTACTTGGATGGGAGACCGCCTGGGAACACCAGGTGCTGTAATCTATTTTCATTTGGGGTAAAAAAAATGATCCTTTCTCCTGTTTAAAGTCCTGTCTGGTGCCAGGAGCAATTGCTTACGGCTATACCACTGCGAACACGCCAGATCTCGTCTGATCTCGGAAGCTAAGCACGGTCGGGCCTGGTTAGTACTTGGATGGGAGACCGCTTGGGAATACCAGGTGCTGTAATCTATTTTCATTTGGGGTAAAAAAAATTATCCTTTCTCCTGTTTAAAGTCCTGTCTGGTGCCAGGAGCAATTGCTTACGGCCACACCACTGCGAACACACCCGATCTCGTCTGATCTCGGACTCTAAGCTCGGTCGGGCCTGGTTAGTACCTGGATGGGAGACCGCCTGGGAATACCAGGTGCTGTAAGCTATTTTCATTTGGGGTAAAAAAAATCATCCTTTCTCCTGTTTAAAGTCCTGTCTGGTGCCCGAAGCAATTGCTTACGGCCACACCAAAGTGAACACGCCCGATCTCGTCTGATCTCGGAAGGTACGCACGGTCAGGCATGGATAGTACTTGGATGGGAGACCGCCTGGCAATACCAGGTGCTGTAATCTATTTTCATTTGGGGTAAAAAAAAATGATCCTTTCTCCTGTTTAAAGTCCTGTCTGGTGCCAGGAGCAATTGCTTACGGCCACACCACTGCAAACACGCCCGAAATCGTCTGATCTCGGAAGCTAAGCACGGTCGGGCCTGGTTAGTACCTGGATGGGAGACCGCCTGGGAATACCAGGTGCTGTAAGCTATTTTTATTTGGGGTAAAAAAAATGATCCTTTCTCCTGTTTAAAGTCCTGTCTGGTGCCAGGAGCAATTGCTTACGGCCACACCACTGCGAACACGCCCGATCTCGTCTGATCTCGGAAGCTAAGCACGGTCGGGCCTGGTTAGTACCTGGATGGGACACCGCCTGGGAATACCAGGTGCTGTAAGCTATTTTCATTTGGGGTAAAAAAAATCATCCTTTCTCCTGTTTAAAGTCCTGTCTGGTGCCAGGAGCAATTGCTTACGGCCACACCACTGCGAACACGCCCGATCTCGTCTGATCTCGGAAGCTAAGCACGGTCGGGCCTGGTTAGTACCTGGATGGGAAACCGCCTGGGAATACCAGGTGCTGTAAGCTATTTTCATTTGGGGCAAAAAAATTCATCCTTTCTCCTGTTTAAAGTCCTGTCTGGTGCCAGGAGTAATTGCTTACGGCCACACCACCGTTAAAACGCCCGATCTCGTCTGATCTCGGAAGCTAAGCACGGTCGGGCCTGGTTAGTACTTGGATGGGAGACCGCCTGGGAACACCAGGTGCTGTAATCTATTTTCATTTGGGGTAAAAAAAATGATCCTTTCTCCTGTTTAAAGTCCTGTCTGGTGCCAGGAGCAATTGCTTACGGCTATACCACTGCGAACACGCCAGATCTCGTCTGATCTCGGAAGCTAAGCACGGTCGGGCCTGGTTAGTACTTGGATGGGAGACCGCTTGGGAATACCAGGTGCTGTAATCTATTTTCATTTGGGGTAAAAAAAATTATCCTTTCTCCTGTTTAAAGTCCTGTCTGGTGCCAGGAGCAATTGCTTACGGCCACACCACTGCGAACACACCCGATCTCGTCTGATCTCGGACTCTAAGCTCGGTCGGGCCTGGTTAGTACCTGGATGGGAGACCGCCTGGGAATACCAGGTGCTGTAAGCTATTTTCATTTGGGGTAAAAAAAATCATCCTTTCTCCTGTTTAAAGTCCTGTCTGGTGCCCGAAGCAATTGCTTACGGCCACACCAAAGTGAACACGCCCGATCTCGTCTGATCTCGGAAGGTACGCACGGTCAGGCATGGATAGTACTTGGATGGGAGACCGCCTGGCAATACCAGGTGCTGTAATCTATTTTCATTTGGGGTAAAAAAAAATGATCCTTTCTCCTGTTTAAAGTCCTGTCTGGTGCCAGGAGCAATTGCTTACGGCCACACCACTGCAAACACGCCCGAAATCGTCTGATCTCGGAAGCTAAGCACGGTCGGGCCTGGTTAGTACCTGGATGGGAGACCGCCTGGGAATACCAGGTGCTGTAAGCTATTTTTATTTGGGGTAAAAAAAATGATCCTTTCTCCTGTTTAAAGTCCTGTCTGGTGCCAGGAGCAATTGCTTACGGCCACACCACTGCGAACACGCCCGATCTCGTCTGATCTCGGAAGCTAAGCACGGTCGGGCCTGGTTAGTACCTGGATGGGACACCGCCTGGGAATACCAGGTGCTGTAAGCTATTTTCATTTGGGGTAAAAAAAATCATCCTTTCTCCTGTTTAAAGTCCTGTCTGGTGCCAGGAGCAATTGCTTACGGCCACACCACTGCGAACACGCCCGATCTCGTCTGATCTCGGAAGCTAAGCACGGTCGGGCCTGGTTAGTACCTGGATGGGAAACCGCCTGGGAATACCAGGTGCTGTAAGCTATTTTCATTTGGGGCAAAAAAATTCATCCTTTCTCCTGTTTAAAGTCCTGTCTGGTGCCAGGAGTAATTGCTTACGGCCACACCACCGTGAACACGCCCGATCTCGTCTGATCTCGGAAGCTGAGCACGGTCGGGCCTGGTTAGTACTTGGATGGGAGACCGCCTGGGAATACCAGGTGCTGTAATCTATTTTCATTTGGGGTAAAAAAAATCATCCTTTCTCCTGTTTAAAGTCCTGTCTGGTGCCAGGAGCAATTGCTTACGGCCACACCACCGTTAAAACGCCTGATCTCGGAAGCTAAGCACGGTCGGGCCTGGTTAGTACTTGGATGGGAGACCGCCTGGGAACACCAGGTGCTGTAATCTATTTTCATTTGGGGTAAAAAAAATGATCCTTTCTCATGTTTAAAGTCCTGTCTGGTGCCAGGAGCAATTGCTTACGGCTATACCACTGCGAACACGCCAGATCTCGTCTGATCTCGGAAGCTAAGCACGGTCGGGCCAGGTTAGTACTTGGATGGGAGACCGCTTGGGAATACCAGGTGCTGTAATCTATTTTCATTTGGGGTAAAAAAAATTATCCTTTCTCCTGTTTAAAGTCCTGTCTGGTGCCAGGAGCAATTGCTTACGGCCACACCACTGCGAACACACCCGATCTCGTCTGATCTCGGAAGCTAAGCTCGGTCGGGCCTGGTTAGTACCTGGATGGGAGACCGCCTGGGAATACCAGGTGCTGTAAGCTATTTTCATTTGGGGTAAAAAAAATCATCCTTTCTCCTGTTTAAAGTCCTGTCTGGTGCCAGGAGCAATTGCTCACGGCCACACCACTGCGAACACGCCCGATCTCGTCTGATCTCGGAAGCTAAGCACGGTCGGCCTGGTTAGTACCTGGATGGGAGACCGCCTGGGAATACCAGGTGCTGTAAGCTATTTTCATTTGGGGTAAAAAAAATCATCCTTTCTCCTGTTTAAAGTCCTGTCTGGTGCCCGAAGCAATTGCTTACGGCCACACCACAGTGAACACGCCCGATCTCGTCTGATCTCGGAAGGTACGCACGGTCAGGCATGGATAGTACTTGGATGGGAGACCGCCTGGCAATACCAGGTGCTGTAATCTATTTTCATTTGGGGTAAAAAAAAATGATCCTTTCTCCTGTTTAAAGTCCTGTCTGGTGCCAGGAGCAATTGCTTACGGCCACACCACTGCAAACACGCCCGATATCGTCTGATCTCGGAAGCTAAGCACGGTCGGGCCTGGTTAGTACCTGGATGGGAGACCGCCTGGGAATACCAGGTGCTGTAAGCTATTTTTATTTGGGGTAAAAAAAATGATCCTTTCTCCTGTTTAAATTCCTGTCTGGTGCCAGGAGCAATTGCTTACGGCCACACCACTGCGAACACGCCAGATCTCGTCTGATCTCGGAAGCTAAGCACGGTCGGGCCTGGTTAGTACTTGGATGGGAGACCGCTTGGGAATACCAGGTGCTGTAATCTATTTTCATTTGGGGTAAAAAAAATTATCCTTTCTCCTGTTTAAAGTCCTGTCTGGTGCCAGGAGCAATTGCTTACGGCCACACCACTGCGAACACACCCGATCTCGTCTGATCTCGGAAGCTAAGCTCGGTCGGGCCTGGTTAGTACCTGGATGGGAGACCGCCTGGGAATACCAGGTGCTGTAAGCTATTTTCATTTGGGGTAAAAAAAATCATCCTTTCTCCTGTTTAAAGTCCTGTCTGGTGCCAGGAGCAATTGCTTACGGCCACACCACTGCGAACACGCCAGATCTCGTCTGATCTCGGAAGCTAAGCACGGTCGGGCCTGGTTAGTACCTGGATGGGAGACCGACTGGGAATACCAGGTGCTGTAATCTATTTTCATTTAGGGTAAAAAAAATCATCCTTTCTCCTGTTTAAAGTCCTGTCTGGTGCCAGGAGCAATTGCTTACGGCCACACCACCGTGAACACGCCCAATCTCGTCTGATCTCGGAAGCTAAGCACGGTCGGGCCTGGTTAGTACTTGGATGGGAGACCGCCTGGGAATACCAGGTGCTGTAAACTATTTTCATTTGGGGTAAAAAAAATCATCCTTTCTCCTGTTTAAAGTCCTGTCTGGTGCCAGGAGCAATTGCTTACGGCCACACCACTGCGAACACGCACGATCTCGTCTGATCTCGGAAGCTAAGCACGGTCGGGCCTGGTTAGTACCTGGATGGGAGACCGCCTGGGAATACCAGGTGCTGTGAGCTATTTTCATTTGGGGTAAAAAAAATCATCCTTTCTCCTGTTTAAAGTCCTGTCTGGTGCCCGAAGCAATTGCTTACGGCCACACCACCGTGAACACGCCCGATCTCGTCTGATATCGGAAGCTAAGCAGGGTCAGGTCTGGATAGTACTTGGATGGGAGACCGCCTGGGAATACCAGGTGCTGTAATCTATTTTCATTTGGGGTAAAAAAAATGATCCTTTCTCCTGTTTAAAGTCCTGTCTGGTGCCAGGAGAAAATGCTTACGGCCACACCACTGCGAACACGCCCGATCTCGTCTGATCTCGGAAGCTAAGCACGGTCGGGCCTGGTTAGTACCTGGATGGGAGACCGCCTGGGAATACCAGGTGCTGTAAGCTATTTTCATTTGGGGTAAAAAAAATGATCCTTTCTCCTGTTTAAAGTCCTGTCTGGTGCCAGGAGCAATTGCTTACGGCCACACCACTGCGAACACGCTCGATCTCGTCTGATCTCGGAAGCTAAGCACGGTCGGGCGTGGTTAGTACCTGGATGGGAGACCGCCTGGGAATACCAGGTGCTGTAAGCTATTTTCATTTGGGGTAAAAAAAACCATCCTTTCTCCTGTTTAAAGTCCTGTCTGGTGCCAGGAGCAATTGCTTACGGCCACACCACTGCGAACACGCCCGATATCGTCTGATCTCGGAAGCTAAGCACGGTCGGGCCTGGTTAGTACCTGGATGGGAGACCGCCTGGGAATACCAGGTGCTGTGAGCTATTTTCATTTGGGGTAAAAAAAATCATCCTTTCTCCTGTTTAAAGTCCTGTCTGGTGCCCGAATAAATTGCTTACGGCCACACCACAGTGAACACGCCCGATCTCGTCTGATCTCGGAAGGTAAGCACGGTCGGGCCTGGGTAGTACATGGATGGGGGACCGCCTGGGAATACCAGGTGCTGTGATCTATTTTCATTTGGGGTAAAAAAAATGATCCTTTCTCCTGTTTAAAGTGCTGTCTGGTGCCAGGAGCAATTGCTTACGGCCACACCACTGCGAACACTCCCGATCTTGTCTGATCTCGGAAGCTAAGCACGGTCGGGCCTGGTTAGTACCTGGATGGGAGACCGCCTGGGAATACCAGGTGCTGTAAGCTATTTTCATTTGGGGTAAAAAAAATCATCCTTTCTCCTGTTTAAAGTCCTGTCTGGTGCCCGAAGCAATTGCTTACGGCCACACCACCGTGAACACGCCCGATCTCGTCTGATATCGGAAGCTAAGCAGGGTCAGGCCTGGATAGTACTTGGATGGGAGACCGCCTGGGAATACCAGGTGCTGTAATCTATTTTCATTTGGGGTAAAAAAAATGATCCTTTCTCCTGTTTAAAGTCCTGTCTGGTGCCAGGAGCAAATGCTTACGGCCACACCACTGCGAACACGCCCGATCTCGTCTGATCTCGGAAGCTAAGCACGGTCGGGCCTGGTTAGTACCTGGATGGGAGACCGCCTGGGAATACCAGGTGCTGTAAGCTATTTTCATTTGGGGTAAAAAAAATGATCCTTTCTCCTGTTTAAAGTCCTGTCTGGTGCCAGGAGCAATTGCTTACGGCCACACCACTGCGAACACGCCCGATCTCGTCTGATCTCGGAAGCTAAGCACGGTCGGGCCTGGTTAGTACCTGGATGGGAGACCGCATGGGAATACCAGGTGCTGTAAGCTATTTTCATTTGGGGTAAAAAAAATCATCCTTTCTACTGTTTAAAGTCCTGTCTGGTGCCAGGAGCAATTGCTTACGGCCACACCACTGCGAACACGCCCGATCTCGTCTGATCTCGGAAGCTAAGCACGGTCGGGCCTGGTTAGTACCTGGATGGGAGACCGCCTGGGAATACCAGGTGCTGTAAGCTATTTTCATTTGGGGCAAAAAAATTCATCCTTTCTCCTGTTTAAAGTCCTGTCTGGTGCCAGGAGTAATTGCTTACGGCCACACCACCGTGAACACGCCCGATCTTGTCTGATCTCGGAAGCTGAGCACGGTCGGGCCTGGTTAGTACTTGGATGGGAGACCGCCTGGGAATACCAGGTGCTGTAATCTATTTTCATTTGGGGTAAAAAAAATGATCCTTTCTCCTGTTTAAAGTCCTGTCTGGTGCCAGGAGCAATTGCTTACGGCCACACCACCGCGAACACGCCAGATCTCGTCTGATCTCGGAAGCTAAGCACGGTCGGGCCTGGTTAGTACCTGGATGGGAGACCTCCTGGGAATACCAGGTGCTGTAATCTATTTTCATTTGTGGTGAAAAAAATCATCCTTTCTCCTGTTTAAAGTCCTGTCTGGTGCCAGGAGCAATTGCTTACGGCCACACCACTGCGAACACGCCAGATCTCGTCTGATCTCGGAAGCTAAGCACGGTCGGGCCTGGTTAGTACTTGGATGGGAGACCGCCTGGGAATACCAGGTGCTGTAATCTATTTTCATTTGGGGTAAAAAAAAATGATCCTTTCTCCTGTTTAAAGTCCTGTCTGGTGCCAGGAGCAATTGCTTACGGCCACACCACTGCGAACACGCCCGATCTCGTCTGATCTCGGAAGCTAAGCACGGTCGGGCCTGGTTAGTACCTGGATGGGAGACCGCCTGGGAATACCAGGTGCTCTAAGCTATTTTCATTTGGGGCAAAAAAATTCATCCTTTCTCCTGTTTAAAGTCCTGTCTGGTGCCAGGAGTAATTGCTTACGGCCACACCACCGTGAACACGCCCGATCTCGTCTGATCTCGGAAGCTGAGCACGGTCGGGCCTGGTTAGTACTTGGATGGGAGACCGCCTGGGAATACCAGGTGCTGTAATCTATTTTCATTTGGGGTAAAATAAATCATCCTTTCTCCTGTTTAAAGTCCTGTCTGGTGCCAGGAGCAATTGCTTACGGCCACACCACTGCGAACACGCACGATCTCGTCTGATCTCGGAAGCTAAGCACGGTCGGGCCTGGTTAGTACCTGGATGGGAGACCGCCTGGAAATACCAGGTGCTGTAAGCTATTTTCATTTGGGGTAAAAAAAATCATCCTTTCTCCTGTTTAAAGTCCTGTCTGGTGCCCGAAGCAATTCCTTACGGCCACACCACAGTGAACACGCCCGATCTCGTCTGATCTCGGAAGGTAAGCACGGTCGGGCCTGGGTAGTACTTGGATGGGGGACCGCCTGGGAATACCAGGTGCTGTGATCTATTTTCATTTGGGGTAAAAAAAATGATCCTTTCTCCTGTTTAAAGTCCTGTCTGGTGCCAGGAGCAATTGCTTACGGCCACACCACTGCGAACACGCCCGATCTTGTCTGATCTCGGAAGCTAAGCACGGTCGGGCCTGGTTAGTACCTGGATGGGAGACCGCTTGGGAATACCAGGTGCTGTAAGCTATTTTCATTTGGGGTAAAAAAAATCATCCTTTCTCCTGTTTAAAGTCCTGTCTGGTGCCCGAAGTAATTGCTTACGGCCACACCACCGTGAACACGCCCGATCTCGTCTGATATCGGAAGCTAAGCAGGGTCAGGCCTGGATAGTACTTGGATGGGAGACCGCCTGGGAATACCAGGTGCTGTAATCTATTTTCATTTGGGGTAAAAAAAATCATCCTTTCTCCTGTTTAAAGTCCTGTCTGGTGCCAGGAGCAATTGCTTACGGCCACACCACTGCGAACACGCCCGATCTCGTCTGATCTCGGAAGCTAAGCAAGGTCGGGCCTGGTTAGTACCTGGATGGGAGACCGCCTGGGAATACCAGGTGCTGTAAGCTATTTTCATTTGGGGTAAAAAAAATGATCCTTTCTCCTGTTTAAAGTCCTGTCTGGTGCCAGGAGCAATTGCTTACGGCCACACCACTGCGAACACGCCCGATCTCGTCTGATCTCGGAAGCTAAGCACGGTCGGGCCTGGTTAGTACCTGGATGGGAGACCGCCTGGGAATACCAGGTGCTGTAAGCTATTTTCATTTGGGGTAAAAAAAATCATCCTTTCTCCTGTTTAAAGTCCTGTCTGGTGCCAGGAGCAATTGCTTACGGCCACACCACTGCGAACACGCCCGATATCGTCTGATCTCGGAAGCTAAGCACGGTCGGGCCTGGTTAGTACCTGGATGGGAGACCGCCTGGGAATACCAGGTGCTGTAAGCTATTTTCATTTGGGGTAAAAAAAATCATCCTTTCTCCTGTTTAAAGTCCTGTCTGGTGCCAGGAGCAGTTGCTTACGGCCACACCACCGTGAACACGACCGATCTCGTCTGATCTCGGAAGCTAAGCATGGTCGGGCCTGGTTAGTACTTGGATGGGAGACCGCCTGGGAATACCAGGTGCTGTAATCTATTTTCATTTGGGGTGAAAAAAAATGATCCTTTCTCCTGTTTAAAGTCCTGTCTGGTGCCAGGAGCAATTGCTTACGGCCACACCACTGCGAACACGCCCGATATCGTCTGATCTCGGAAGCTAAGCACGGTCGGGCCTGGTTAGTACCTGGATGGGAGTCCGCCTGGGAATACCAGGTGCTGTAAGCTATTTTCATTTGGGGCAAAAAAATTCATCCTTTCTCCTGTTTAAAGTCCTGTCTGGTGCCAGGAGTAATTGCTTACGGCCACACCACCGTGAACACGCCCGATCTCGTCTGATCTCGGAAGCTGAGCACGGTCGGGCCTGGTTAGTACTTGGATGGGAGACCGCCTGGGAATACCAGGTGCTGTAATCTATTTTCATTTGGGGTAAAAAAAATCATCCTTTCTCCTGTTTAAAGTCCTGTCTGGTGCCAGGAGCAATTGCTTACGGCCACACCACCGTTAACACGCCCGATCTCGTCTGATCTCGGAAGCTAAGGACGGTCGGGCCTGGTTAGTACTTGGATGGGAGACCGCCTGGGAACACCAGGTGCTGTAATCTATTTTCATTTGGGGTAAAAAAAATGATCCTTTCTCCTGTTTAAAGTCCTGTCTGGTGCCAGGAGCAATTGCTTACGGCCACACCACTGCGAACACGCCAGATCTCGTCTGATCTCGGAAGCTAAGCACGGTCGGGCCTGGTTAGTACTTGGATGGGAGACCGCTTGGGAATACCAGGTGCTGTAATCTATTTTCATTTGGGGTAAAAAAAATTATCCTTTCTCCTGTTTAAAGTCCTGTCTGGTGCCAGGAGCAATTGCTTACGGCCACACCACTGCGAACACACCCGATCTCGTCTGATCTCGGAAGCTAAGCTCGGTCGGGCCTGGTTAGTACCTGGATGGGAGACCGCCTGGGAATACCAGGTGCTGTAAGCTATTTTCATTTGGGGTAAAAAAAATGATCCTTTCTCCTGTTTAAAGTCCTGTCTGGTGCCAGGAGCAATTGCTTACGGCCACACCACTGCGAACACGCCCGATCTCGTCTGATCTCGGAAGCTAAGCACGGTCGGGCCTGGTTAGTACCTGGATGGGAGACCGCCTGGGAATACCAGGTGCTGTAAGCTATTTTCATTTGGGGTAAAAAAAATCATCCTTTCTCCTGTTTAAAGTCCTGTCTGGTGCCAGGAGCAATTGCTTACGGCCACACCACTGCGAACACGCCCGATATCGTCTGATCTCGGAAGCTAAGCACGGTCGGGCCTGGTTAGTACCTGGATGGGAGACCGCCTGGGAATACCAGGTGCTGTAAGCTATTTTCATTTGGGGTAAAAAAAATCATCCTTTCTCCTGTTTAAAGTCCTGTCTGGTGCCAGGAGCAGTTGCTTACGGCCACACCACCGTGAACACGACCGATCTCGTCTGATCTCGGAAGCTAAGCATGGTCGGGCCTGGTTAGTACTTGGATGGGAGACCGCCTGGGAATACCAGGTGCTGTAATCTATTTTCATTTGGGGTAAAAAAAAATGATCCTTTCTCCTGTTTAAAGTCCTGTCTGGTGCCAGGAGCAATTGCTTACGGCCACACCACTGCGAACACGCCCGATCTCGTCTGATCTCGGAAGCTAAGCACGTCGGGCCTGGTTAGTACCTGGATGGGAGTCCGCCTGGGAATACCAGGTGCTGTAAGCTATTTTCATTTGGGGCAAAAAAATTCATCCTTTCTCCTGTTTAAAGTCCTGTCTGGTGCCAGGAGCAATTGCTTACGGCCACACTACTGCAAACACGCCCGATATCGTCTGATCTCGGAAGCTAAGCACGGTCGGGCCTGGTTAGTACCTGGATGGGAGACCGCCTGGGAATACCAGGTGCTGTAAGCTATTTTCATTTGGGGTAAAAAAAATCATCCTTTCTCCTGTTTAAAGTCCTGTCTGGTGCCAGGAGCAGTTGCTTACGGCCACACCACCGTGAACACGACCGATCACGTCTGATCTCGGAAGCTAAGCACGGTCGGGCCTGGTTAGTACTTGGATGGGAGACCGCCTGGGAATACCAGGTGCTGTAATCTATTTTCATTTGGGGTAAAAAAAATCATCCTTTCTCCTGTTTAAAGTCCTGTCTGGTGCCAGGAGCAATTGCTTACGGCCACACCACCGTTAACACACCCAATCTCGTCTGATCTCGGAAGCTAAGCACGGTCGGGCCTGGTTAGTACTTGGATGGGAGACCGCCTGGGAACACCAGGTGCTGTAATCTATTTTCATTTGGGGTAAAAAAAATGATCCTTTCTCCTGTTTAAAGTCCTGTCTTGTGCCAGGAGCAATTGCTTACGGCCACACCACTGCGAACACACCCGATCTCGTCTGATCTCGGAAGCTAAGCTCGGTCGGGCCTGGTTAGTACCTGGATGGG
>NC_140271.1:29089364-29091864 GCF_964030765.1 Micromesistius poutassou
GTCCTGTCTGGTGCCAGGAGCAGTTGCTTACGGCCACACCACCGTGAACACGACCGATCTCGTCTGATCTCGGAAGCTAAGCACGGTCGGGCCTGGTTAGTACTTGGATGGGAGACCGCCTGGGAATACCAGGTGCTGTAATCTATTTTCATTTGGGGTGAAAAAAATGATCCTTTCTCCTGTTTAAAGTCCTGTCTGGTGCCAGGAGCAATTGCTCACGGCCACACCACTGCGAACACGCCCGATCTCGTCTGATCTCGGAAGCTAAGCACGGTCGGGCCTGGTTAGTACCTGGATGGGAGACCGCCTGGGAATACCAGGTGCTGTGAGCTATTTTCATTTGGGGTAAAAAAAATCATCCTTTCTCCTGTTTAAAGTCCTGTCTGGTGCCCGAAGCAATTGCTTACGGCCACACCACAGTGAACACGCCCGATCTCGTCTGATCTCGGAAGGTAAGCACGGTCAGGCCTGAATAGTACTTGGATGGGAGACCGCCTGGCAATACCAGGTGCTGTAATCTATTTTCATTTGGGGTAAAAAAAAATGATCCTTTCTCCTGTTTAAAGTCCTGTCTGGTGCCAGGAGCAATTGCTTACGGCCACACCACTGCAAACACGCCCGATCTTGTCTGATCTCGGAAGCTAAGCACGGTCGGGCCTGGTTAGTACCTGGATGGGAGACCGCCTGGGAATACCAGGTGCTGTAAGCTATTTTCATTTGGGGTAAAAAAAATGATCCTTTCTCCTGTTTAAAGTCCTGTCTGGTGCCAGGAGCAATTGCTTACGGCCACACCACTGCGAACACGCCCGATCTCGTCTGATCTCGGAAGCTAAGCACGGTCGGGCCTGGTTAGTACCTGGATGGGAGACCGCCTGGGATTACCAGGTGCTGTAAGCTATTTTCATTTGGGGTAAAAAAAATCATCCTTTCTCCTGTTTAAAGTCCTGTCTGGTGCCAGGAGCAATTGCTTACGGCCACACCACTGCGAACACGCCCGATCTCGTCTGATCTCGGAAGCTAAGCACGGTCGGGCCTGGTTAGTACCTGGATGGGAGACCGCCTGGGAATACCAGGTGCTGTAAGCTATTTTCATTTTTGGCAAAAAAATTCATCCTTTCTCCTGTTTAAAGTCCTGTCTGGTGCCAGGAGTAATTGCTTACGGCCACACCACCGTGAACACGCCCGATCTCGTCTGATCTCGGAAGCTAAGCATGGTCGGGCCTGGTTAGTACTTGGATGGGAGACCGCCTGGGAATACCAGGTGCTGTAATCTATTTTCATTTGGGGTAAAAAAAATGATCCGTTCTCCTGTTTAAAGTCATGTCTGGTGCCAGGAGCAATTGCTTACGTCCACACCACTGCGAACACGCCCGATCTCGTCTGATCTCGGAAGCTAAGCACGGTCAGGCCTGGTTAGTACCTGGATGGGAGACCGCCTGGGAATACCAGGTGCTGTAAGCTATTTTCATTTGGGGTAAAAAAAATCATCCTTTCTCCTGTTTAAAGTCCTGTCTGGTGCCAGGAGCAATTGCTTACGGCCACACCACTGCGAACACGCCCGATATCGTCTGATCTCGGAAGCTAAGCACGGTCGGGCCTGGTTAGTACCTGGATGGGAGACCGCCTGGGAATACCAGGTGCTGTAAGCTATTTTCATTTGGGGTAAAAAAAATCATCCTTTCTCCTGTTTAAAGTCCTGTCTGGTGCCAGGAGCAGTTGCTTACGGCCACACCACCGTGAACACGACCGATCTCGTCTGATCTCGGAAGCTAAGCATGGTCGGGCCTGGTTAGTACTTGGATGGGAGACCGCCTGGGAATACCAGGTGCTGTAATCTATTTTCATTTGGGGTAAAAAAAAATGATCCTTTCTCCTGTTTAAAGTCCTGTCGGGTGCCAGGAGCAATTGCTTACGGCCACACCACTGCGAACACGCCCGATCTCGTCTGATCTCGGAAGCTAAGCACGTCGGGCCTGGTTAGTACCTGGATGGGAGTCCGCCTGGGAATACCAGGTGCTGTAAGCTATTTTCATTTGGGGCAAAAAAATTCATCCTTTCTCCTGTTTAAAGTCCTGTCTGGTGCCAGGAGCAATTGCTTACGGCCACACTACTGCAAACACGCCCGATATCGTCTGATCTCGGAAGCTAAGCACGGTCGGGCCTGGTTAGTACCTGGATGGGAGACCGCCTGGGAATACCAGGTGCTGTAAGCTATTTTCATTTGGGGTAAAAAAAATCATCCTTTCTCCTGTTTAAAGTCCTGTCTGGTGCCAGGAGCAGTTGCTTACGGCCACACCACCGTGAACACGACCGATCACGTCTGATCTCGGAAGCTAAGCACGGTCGGGCCTGGTTAGTACTTGGATGGGAGACCGCCTGGGAATACCAGGTGCTGTAATCTATTTTCATTTGGGGTAAAAAAAATCATCCTTTCTCCTGTTTAAAGTCCTGTCTGGTGCCAGGAGCAATTGCTTACGGCCACACCACCGTTAACACACCC
>NC_140271.1:29099364-29119364 GCF_964030765.1 Micromesistius poutassou
CCAATCTCGTCTGATCTCCGAAGCTAAGCACGGTCGGGCCTGGGTAGTACTTGGATGGGAGACCGCCTGGGAATACCAGGTGCTGTGATCTATTTTCATTTGGGGTAAAAAAAATGATCCTTTCTCCTGTTTAAAGTCCTGTCTGGTGCCAGGAGCAATTGCTTACGGCCACACCACAGCGAACACGCCCGATCTTGTCTGATCTCGGAAGCTAAGCACGGTCGGGACTGGTTAGTACCTGGATGGGAGACCGCCTGGGAATACAAGGTGCTGTAAGCTATTTTCATTTGGGGTAAAAAAAATCATCCTTTCTCCCGTTTAAAGTCCTGTCTGGTGCCCGAAGCAATTGCTTACGGCCACACCACCCTGACGCCCCCTACAGTGTCGGAGCTAGTTGGTTTCAGGTGCGCAAGCAGGAAGCAGGAAGAGAGAGAGAGCAGTTGAGTTTTTTGTGCTACCTCTAAGCGTGCTTAAGTGCCTTTTTTTCTGTTTGTTTTTTGATTTTCTTCGATACACCTCCCCCAAACAGTGAGGCACTGTTTGGGCGAAGATAATCCTCCCATTTGTTTGGGGAAGGAACATAACACGGACGGACATAATGGAAACGGAAAATGGAAACGGAAAAGGCTTGGAAGGAGTAGATGGCGGAAAGAAAGACCAGAGGGGAGAAGAGGCGGGAGATAACAAGTATGAGAAGGAACTGACCGTGAGTGTGGAACTGATCGGTGAGGATACAATAACGGTGATGGAGCTGTTAAAAGCGACGAGGGAGGTGTGTGGGGAGTTGATGGCATGCCGTAAAACCGGGATGAGGAAGTATGAATTAACAATGGGATATCTCAGCGGGAAAAATAAACTCATGGATGGCTTCAAAATAAAAGGGGTCAGGATAGTCGCTAAAGAGCTCACAAGTGACGAAACGGTGGTGTCATTCCTGGAGCTTCCGGCGTACACCACGGACAATGACGTTTTGCTGAAGCTACAGGGGTGGGGGGTCTCAGCTGCCTCACCGATCAAAAGGAGAATGTGGCCGGGCACGAACATTGCAGACGGGACCAGGTTTTTAAAAGTGAAGTTCAATGACTTGGTCAGGTCGTTGCCGTACTCAACAAAGTTCAGTACAGCTACGGGTCCCCAGTACTTTCGGGTGATTCATGACAGACAGGAGAGGGTATGCAGGATGTGTATCCAACCGGGGCACATCCTGAGGGACTGCCCGGAGTTTAGATGCCACAGGTGCCATGGACAGGGGCACTACGCAAGAGAATGTGGCACAGACGGAGAACAGAGGCGACAAGGAGGAGAAGGCGGGGGCCGGGAGACGGATGTCGACGAGGAGGAGGAGCTACCGAGAGGAGAGGGCGGAGAAGGCGGCAGCGGAGCGGAGGCGACTGATTCGGAAGGAAGTGGCGTGGGAGTCGGCGGGGAAGGAGAGGAGATGGATGAGGACGAGGAGCAGGATGGAGAGGCAGAGGACGAGACGGCAGCGGAAGAGACAACGGAGACAGGAGGAGAGAAGGAAAGGGAGGAGAACGGCTACAGCGTGGACAGTGCGGTGAGAGGGACGGACGAACGAGAGGAGCGGAGAAGCGTGGGTGAGGGAGCGAAAGGAGGGGAGAAGAACGGGGAAAAGAGTGGAATGACTGTGGTGGGACAGGGAGAGGGAAGGTCGGAGGCAAGGGGGAATAAGTGGGGGTGGAGGGCTTCGGATACGACAGAAAGCAGGAGGTGGGTGGGTTCGGATATATCAGACAGAGGGGAGGAAAACATGGAGGTGGTGGGTGGAAATAGGAAAAGACCATCGGGGAGGAAGGAGAGAGAAGATAAGGGGAAAAAAAGTGCGAATTAAGAACATAACGTGTGGAATCTCTTCTCATGTATACTTTTAATGATCAGAATATCTTCTCTTAACGCTAACGGGCTAAGGGACAGGAACAGGAGGCAGCAAACCTTGATGGTGTGTGAGGCTGACATAATATGTTTACAAGAGACACATTGGGATGAGGAGGTTATGAGAGTGGTTGAGAGAGAATGGATGGGGGACATGTATGTGAATAATGGTGGTGTTAAATCTAGAGGGGTAGCAATTTTAGTGAAAAGGGGAGTGGTTGAGAATGTGACGAAGTGTGTGGATGATGGGGATGGGAGGGTGATAGGAATTACCTTTGAGTACTTGGGTAAAATGTGTCGATTGCTGAATGTGTATGCGCCGAATGAGGAGAAGGAGAGAAGGTCTTTTTTGCAAAAGCTGGGGAGAATGTGTGGTGAAGAATGCATAGTAGTGGGTGACTTTAATGTGTGGTGTGGAAGGCTAGATGTGTCTGTGAACATGCAATATAGAAACGACTCATCAAGGGCTGTGCTAAAAGAATTGATGAAGGAGAGAAAGATGTTTGATGTGTGGAGAGAGAGGAATCCGGAGGGCAGGGTTTTTTCAAGAACACAAATGGTGGCAGGCACTTTAAAACAGAGTCGGATAGATTTAATTCTGAGCACAAGGGGTTTGGTGGACAGGATAGGCACAATACAATACAACACAACAGTACTGAGCGATCACAAGGTTTTAAAGTTCAGCATAGTGAGCACAATACAGAGGAGGGGGGGAGGAGTGTGGTGTCTGAATAGTGAATTGCTGAAGGATGAGAAATATAAAAACAGAGTGAGAGAATGTTTGAGAAGGAGAATTGATGAAAGCATGTATGACGAAGACATTGGTGGGTGGTGGGAGAGTGTGAAGGCAGAAATAAAGAAGACAAGCATAGGATACAGCAGGTATAGGAAAAGGTTTGAGTGCGAAAAGGAGAGAAGATTAAAGGAAGAGTTAGATAGAGAGGCTGCTCGTGCTGATGTGGGAGAGAGTGATTTAAAAGAATACGTAAGGATTAAAGGAGAACTAGGGGAAATTGAACAGAGAAGGTGCAATGGGGCAATAGTTAGGAGCAGGGCTAGGTACGTAGTAGAGGGTGAAAAGTGCACAAAATACTTTTTAGGATTAGAAAAAACTAAACAGGAAAGGAATTACTTAGAGAAGGTTGTGGGGAGAGATGGGGAAATAATAACAGACTTTGTAGGGATAGCTGAGAGGGTGCAGGAATTTTACACTGATTTATTTAGGAAAGAAGAGACGGATGATAGAGACCTAGAACTAGTTTTAGATAAGGTGAGAGCTAGACTGAGTGAAGCGGATAAAGAGAGTTGTGAGGGAGAGATAGGGCTAGGAGAAATAGAGGCAGCAATAGCAGGGTTAGGAAGAAACAAAAGTCCAGGGACAGATGGGATAACAGGGGAGTTTTACAGAGAGTTTAGACAGGAGTTAGTGCCAGTGCTAGATAGGGTATTTAGGCAGATAGAGGAGACGGGGGAGTTGTTAGACAGTATGATGATAGGAATAGTTAGCATTATTTATAAGAAAGGGGATAGGGACAGATTAGAGAATTACAGGCCACTGAGTATGCTAAACAATGATTATAAAATACTGGCACGGGTGTTAGCTAATAGGATCAAGGGGGTTATAGGGACGGTGGTGGGAAACACACAGGCATACAGCATACCGGGTAGGGACATAGCAGACACAGTCAGCAGCATCAGGGACACCATACAGCACATGAAGGCACAGAATACAGGGATAGTTTTGAGTTTAGACTTAAATAAAGCATTTGATAGAGTAGACCACAAATATTTATACAGGGTGTTGGAGGCTATGGGTTTTGGGAATAGGTTAATTGGGTGGATTAAGATAATGTATGATAGAGCAGTTAGCAAGGTTAAGGTCAACGGGATAATCACAGACAGTTTTAGATTAGAGAGGTCAGTTAGGCAGGGGTGTCCGATGTCGGCTCTGCTGTACTCACTGTCGGCAGAGCCCTTAGCGGCGCTCCTGGCACAAAATGGTGGCATTAGGGGCATAGGATTACCAGATGGGAACACAAGTCTGATATATCAATACGCAGATGACACCACAGTCACAGTTAAAGATAGGGAAAGTGTAGGGGAAGTATTGAGGTGCGTGGAACAATATGGGAGGGCTTCGGGGGCCAAAGTCAATATAGAGAAATCTGAAATAATGTATGTAGGTGGAGACAGGGTTGAGAGGTGTGAGATTGAGATGAAGGAAAGGAAGGACTATTTTAAGGTGTTAGGGGTTAATTTAGGGATAGCAGATAAAGAAGGGAGAGATGTGCAGTATGAAGGATTATTGAATAGTATAAAGAAAACACTGGGTTTTTGGAAAATGAGAGGTCTAAAATTAAAGGGGAAGACTATTGTAGTGAATGGATTAGTGATGAGCAAATTGGTGTATGTAATGAATGTGTTGGATGTGCCTGTTAAAGTGGGCAAGGAAGTGGAGAGAATGGTGAGTGAGTTTCTGTGGGGAGGGAAGGGAGTCAGAATTGCAAGGGAGGTTTTGGAGAACGATTACAAGGACGGTGGGTTAAAGCTGGTCAACCTAGAGGTGAAAAAGAGAGCACTAAGGGTGAAGATGATGTTAAGGTATCTAAAGAACCCAAAAGATCATGTCTGGAAGCTTTTTCTGAAAGAGGCTATGCACAGATGTGGAGGGTGTGGGGAGAGTGGAGTGTTTATACAAATGAAGAGGGGAATGCTGGGTGATGTGAGTGAGTTTCATAAGGAGATGCTGGTAGCATGGGGAGAGTTTGTCGGCAAGATCAAATATGGATGTAAAAATGTGCAACAGGTATGGCAACAGCCAATATTTATGAATCCGCAAATAACACATGAAGGGGAAACGTTGTACAACAGGGTTATCTGGAGGGCGGGGATCAGGACTATCAGGGATGTTGTATATGAATATGTACCAGGGTTTATGAGGGCACAGGCAATAATGGATGCGGTAAGGGGGAGGGAGGAGGAAATGTGGTTGGGTACAGCAGAAGGAATAATGGAGAAAATAAAGAATGGGATGCCGAGAGAATGGAAGAGTATGATTGAGAATGAGAGTGGATCAAGTGAGGGAGGGGAGGTGGAAATGTACGTTGAGGAAGGTGAGAAAAGGGTATGTGTGTTGAGTATGAAAACTAAAACGATATACGAGTGTCTGCGGGGTAAAGAAGGGAAAAGACCAGCAGGGGAGAAAGTATGGGAGAAAGTGATGCGTGAAAGCGATATGGATATGAGGAAAATCTGGATGAATCTCAGAGTGAAGTGGAACAATGTTGAATGTGAGAACTTTGATTTCCTACTACGTCACAATAGAGTGTTTAACAATTTAGTCATTAGTAAGTTTGATGTGAATGTGAGGAAAGAATGTGATGTTTGTGAAGTAGGTGTGGAAACGTGTATGCATGAGTTTTTTGAGTGTGCTGGACTGAGAGTTTATTTTGGGAAAATCAAGGAATTAATTAATCGATGTTGGAAAGGGGAATGGGTTAAGAAGATGGAATGGAGAGAGTTGTGGTTGTTTGGCGTGAATGGTAAGATGGATGTATGCAATGTGTCACTTCTAAACTACGTGCTGAGCCATGCAAGGTTTGCAGTCAAACTGCGAAGAAACTTGGCCCATTATGAGAAAAAGACAGCTGATGTGTGGGATGTTTTTCAGTGCATGATGAAAAGAGATGTGAGCACTCTGTATAGTTATGTTAGCATGGGAGACTTCCTCAGGAGTTTTGTGGCAGGGAGCACTTTCATTATAATTGGGGAGGATAAGAAGCTAATTTTTGGTTTTGGTTGAATGTATTGCTTATGGGGTGCTGAGACCAGTTTGTGCACTATTTTTTTGTTGTGATACTGGTCTATCTATTTAGATGGAGGCCTGTAGGATGCGGGATCGGTAAAGGTCAGAAGGTGGACTCACTATTTTGTAATTGTTTATTTTTGATCCAGTTTTGTGGTCATAGATGGTGTCTATGAGATTTCTTCAGGCCTACAGGTGCCAGAGACATGGACAGGGTTTGGAATGCAATTTTCTAATGATGGAAACAGGTGATGTCCGCCTTTTTGGTTTAAAAATGAATAACGGAAAGGATGCATGAAATGTTATGTACTGTTGAAAAAAAAAAAAAAAAAAAAAAAAAAACACGCCCGATCTCGTCTGATATCGGAAGCTAAGCACGGTCAGGCCTGGATAGTACTTGGATGGGAGACCGCCTGGGAATACCAGGTGCTGTAAGCTATTTTCATTTGGGGTAAAAAAAATCATCCTTTCTCCTGTTTAAAGTCCTGTCTGGTGCCAGGAGCAATTGCTTACGGCCACACCACTGCGAACACGCCCGATCTCGTCTGATCTCGGAAGCTAAGCACGGTCGGGCATGGTTAGTACCTGGATGGGAGACCGCCTGGGAATACCAGGTGCTGTAAGCTATTTTCATTTGGGGTAAAAAAAATCATCCTTTCTCCTGTTTAAAGTCCTGTCTGGTGCCAGGAGCAATTGCTTACGGCCACACCACTGCGAACACGCCCGATATCGTCTGATCTAGGAAGCTAAGCACGGTCGGGCCTGGTTAGTACCTGGATGGGAGACCGCCTGGGAATACCAGGTGCTGTAAGCTATTTTCATTTGGGGTAAAAAAAATCATCCTTTCTCCTGTTTAAAGTCCTGTCTGGTGCCAGGAGCAGTTGCTTACGGCCACACCACCGTGAACACACCCGATCTCTTCTGATCTCGGAAGCTAAGCACGGTCGGGCCTGGTTAGTACTTGGATGGGAGACCGCCTGGGAATACCAGGTGCTGTAATCTATTTTCATTTGGGGTAAAAAAAATGATCCTTTCTCCTGTTTAAAGTCCTGTCTGGTGCCAGGAGCAATTGCTTACGGCCACACCACTGCGAACACGCCCGATCTAGTCTGATCTCGGAAGCTAAGCACGGTCGGGCCTGGTTAGTACCTGGATGGGAGACCGCCTGGGAATACCAGGTGCTGTAAGCTATTTTCATTTGGGGCAAAAAAATTCATCCTTTCTCCTGTTTAAAGTCCTGTCTGGTGCCAGGAGTAATTGCTTACGGCCACACCACCGTGAACACGCCCGATCTCGTCTGATCTCGGAAGCTGAGCACGGTCGGGCCTGGTTAGTACTTGGATGGGAGACCGCCTGGGAATACCAGGTGCTGTAATCTATTTTCATTTGGGGTAAAAAAAATCATCCTTTCTCCTGTTTAAAGTCCTGTCTGGTGCCAGGAGCAATTGCTTACGGCCACACCACCGTTAACACGCCCCATCTCGTCTGATCTCGGAAGCTAAGCATGGTCGGGCCTGGTTAGTACTTGGATGGGAGACCGCCTGGGAACACCAGGTGCTGTAATCTATTTTCATTTGGGGTAAAAAAAATGATCCTTTCTCCTGTTTAAAGTCCTGTCTGGTGCCAGGAGTAATTGCTTACGGCCACACCACTGCGAACACGCCAGATCTCGTCTGATCTCGGAAGCTAAGCACGGTCGGGCCTGATTAGTACTTGGATGGGAGACCGCTTGGGAATACCAGGTGCTGTAATCTATTTTCATTTGGGGTAAAAAAAATTATCCTTTCTCCTGTTTAAAGTCCTGTCTGGTGCCAGGAGCAATTGCTTACGGCCACACCACTGCAAACACACCCGATCTCGTCTGATCTCGGAAGCTAAGCACGGTCGGGCCTGGTTAGTACCTGGATGGGAGACCGCCTGGGAATACCAGGTGCTGTAAGCTATTTTCATTTGGGGTAAAAAAAATCATCCTTTCTCCTGTTTAAAGTCCTGTCTGGTGCCAGGAGTAACTGCTTACGGCCACACCACCGTGAACACGCCCTATCTCGTCTGATCTCGGAAGCTAAGCACGGTCGGGCCTGGTTAGTACTTGGATGGGAGACCGCCTGGGAATACCAGGTGCTGTAATCTATTTTCATTTGGGGTAAAAAAAATCATCCTTTCTCCTGTTTAAAGTCCTGTCTGGTGCCAGGAGCAATTGCTTACGGCCACACCACCGTGAACACGCCCAATCTCGTCTGATCTCGGAAGCTAAGCACGGTCGGGCCTGGATAGTACTTGGATGGGAGACCGCCTGGCAATACCAGGTGCTGTAATCTATTTTCATTTGGGGTAAAAAAAATGATCCTTTCTCCTGTTTAAAGTCCTGTCTGGTGCCAGGAGCAATTGCTTACGGCCACACCACTGCGAACACGCCAGATCTCGTCTGATCTCGGAAGCTAAGCACGGTCGGGCCTGGTTAGTACCTGGATGGGAGACCGCCTGGGAATACCAGGTGCTGTAAGCTATTTTCATTTGGGGTAAAAAAAATCATCCTTTCTCCTGTTTAAAGTCCTGTCTGGTGCCAGGAGTAACTGCTTACGGCCACACCACCGTGAACACGCCCTATCTCGTCTGATCTCGGAAGCTAAGCACGGTCGGGCCTGGTTAGTACTTGGATGGGAGACCGCCTGGGAATACCAGGTGCTGTAATCTATTTTCATTTGGGGTAAAAAAAATCATCCTTTCTCCTGTTTAAAGTCCTGTCTGGTGCCAGGAGCAATTGCTTACGGCCACACCACCGTGAACACGCCCAATCTCGTCTGATCTCGGAAGCTAAGCACGGTCGGGCCTGGATAGTACTTGGATGGGAGACCGCCTGGCAATACCAGGTGCTGTAATTTTTTTCATTTGGGGTAAAAAAAATGATCCTTTCTCCTGTTTAAAGTCCTGTCTGGTGCCAGGAGCAATTGCTTACAGCCACACCACTGCGAACACGCCCGATCTCGTCTGATCTCGGAAGCTAAGCACGGTCGGGCCTGGTTAGTACATGGATGGGAGACCGCCTGGGAATACCAGGTGCTGTAAGCTATTTTCATTTGGGGTAAAAAAAATCATCCTGTCTCCTGTTTAAAGTCCTGTCTGGTGCCAGGAGCAATTGCTTACTGCCACACCACCGTGAACACGCCCGATCTCGTCTGATCTCGGAAGCTAAGCACGGTCGGGCATGGTTAGTACCTGGATGGGAGACCGCCTGGGAATACCAGGTGCTGTGAGCTATTTTCATTTGGGGAAAAAAAAATCATCCTTTCTCCTGTTTAAAGTCCTGTCTGGTGCCAGGAGCAATTTCTTACGGCCACACCACCGGGAACACGCCCGATCTCGTCTGATCTCGGAAGCTAAGCATGGTCGGGCCTGGATGGGAGACCGCCTGGGAATACCAGGTGCTGTAATCTATTTTCATTTGGGGTAAAAAAAATCATCCTTTCTCCTGTTTAAAGTCCTGTCTGGTGCCCGGAGCAATTGCTTACGGCCACACCACCGTGAACACGCCCGATCTCGTCTGATCTCGGAAGCTAAGCACGGTCGGGCCTGGTTAGTACTTGGATGGGAGACCGCCTGGGAATACCAGGTGCTGTAATCTATTTTCATTTGGGGTAAAAAAAATCATCCTTTCTCCTGTTTATAGTCCTGTCTGGTGCCAGGAGCAATTGCTTACGGCCACACCACTGCGAACACGCCCGATCTCGTCTGATCTCGGAAGCTAAGCATGGTCGGCCATGGTTAGTACCTGGATGGGAGACTGCCTGGGAATACCAGGTGCTGTAATCTATTTTCATTTGGGGTAAAAAAAATGATCCTTTCTCCTGTTTAAAGTCCTGTCTGGTGCCAGGAGCACTTGGTTACGGCCACACCACTGCGAACACACCCGAACTCGTCTGATCTCGGAAGCTAAGCACGGTCGGGCCTGGTTAGTACCTGGATGGGAGACCGCCTGGGAATACCAGGTGCTGTAAGCTATTTTCATTTGGGGTAAAAAAAATGATCCTTTCTCCTGTTTAAAGTCCTGTCTGGTGCCAGGAGCAATTGCTTACGGTCACACCACTGCGAACACGCCCGATCTCGTCTGATCTCGGAAGCTAAGCACAGTCGGGCCTGGTTAGTACCTGGATGGGAGACCGCCTGGGAATACCAGGTGCTGTAAGCTATTTTCATTTGGTGTAAAAAAAATCGTCCTTTCTCCTGTTTAAAGTCCTGTCTGGTGCCAGGAGCAATTTCTTACGGCCACACCACCGGGAACACGCCCGATCTCGTCTGATCTTGGAAGCTAAGCACGGTCGGGCATGGTTAGTACTTGGATGGGAGACCGCCTGGGAATACCAGGTGCTGTAATCTATTTTCATTTGGGGTAAAAAAAAAGATCCTTTCTCCTGTTTAAAGTCCTGTCTGGTGCCAGGAGCAATTGCGTACGGTCTCACCACTGAGAACACGCCCGATCTCGTCTGATCTCGGAAGCTAAGCACGGTCGGGCCTGGTTAGTACCTGGATGGGAGACCGCCTGGGAATACCAGGTGCTGTAAGCTTTTTTCATTTGTGGTAAAAAAAATCATCCTTTCTCCTGTTTAAAGTCCTGTCTGGTGCCAGGAGCAGTTGCTTACGGCCACACCACCGTGAACACGCCCGATATCGTCTGATCTCGGAAGCTAAGCACGGTCGGGCCTGGTTAGTACCTGGATGGGAGACCGCCTGGGAATACCAGGTGCTGTAAGCTATTTTCATTTGGGGTAAAAAAAATCATCCTTTCTCCTGTTTAAAGTCCTGTCTGGTGCCAGGAGTAACTGCTTACGGCCACACCACCGTGAACACGCCCTATCTCGTCTGATCTCGGAAGCTAAGCACGGTCGGGCCTGGTTAGTACTTGGATGGGAGACCGCCTGGGAATACCAGGTGCTGTAATCTATTTTCATTTGGGGTAAACAAAATCATCCTTTCTCCTGTTTAAAGTCCTGTCTGGTGCCAGGAGCAATTGCTTACGGCCACACCACCGTGAACACGCCCAATCTCGTCTGATCTCGGAAGCTAAGCACGGTCGGGCCTGGATAGTACTTGGATGGGAGACCGCCTGGCAATACCAGGTGCTGTAATCTATTTTCATTTGGGGTAAAAAAAATGATCCTTTCTCCTGTTTAAAGTCCTGTCTGGTGCCAGGAGCAATTGCTTACGGCCACACCACTGCGAACACGCCCGATCTCGTCTGATCTCGGAAGCTAAGCACGGTCGGGCCTGGTTAGTACCTGGATGGGAGACCGCCTGGGAATACCAGGTGCTGTAAGCTATTTTCATTTGGGGTAAAAAAAATCATCCTTTCTC
Source organism: Micromesistius poutassou (assembly GCF_964030765.1). NCBI lineage: Eukaryota > Metazoa > Chordata > Actinopteri > Gadiformes > Gadidae > Micromesistius > Micromesistius poutassou. The sequence goes on from NC_140271.1 coordinate 29,110,409, forward strand.
CTGTTTAAAGTCCTGTCTGGTGCCAGGAGCAATTGCTTACGGCCACACCACTGCGAACACGCCAGATCTCGTCTGATCTCGGAAGCTAAGCACGGTCGGGCCTGGTTAGTACCTGGATGGGAGACCGCCTGGGAATACCAGGTGCTGTAAGCTATTTTCATTTGGGGTAAAAAAAATCATCCTTTCTCCTGTTTAAAGTCCTGTCTGGTGCCAGGAGTAACTGCTTACGGCCACACCACCGTGAACACGCCCTATCTCGTCTGATCTCGGAAGCTAAGCACGGTCGGGCCTGGTTAGTACTTGGATGGGAGACCGCCTGGGAATACCAGGTGCTGTAATCTATTTTCATTTGGGGTAAAAAAAATCATCCTTTCTCCTGTTTAAAGTCCTGTCTGGTGCCAGGAGCAATTGCTTACGGCCACACCACCGTGAACACGCCCAATCTCGTCTGATCTCGGAAGCTAAGCACGGTCGGGCCTGGATAGTACTTGGATGGGAGACCGCCTGGCAATACCAGGTGCTGTAATCTATTTTCATTTGGGGTAAAAAAAATGATCCTTTCTCCTGTTTAAAGTCCTGTCTGGTGCCAGGAGCAATTGCTTACGGCCACACCACTGCGAACACGCCCGATCTCGTCTGATCTCGGAAGCTAAGCACGGTCGGGCCTGGTTAGTACCTGGATGGGAGACCGCCTGGGAATACCAGGTGCTGTAAGCTATTTTCATTTGGGGTAAAAAAAATCATCCTTTCTCCTGTTTAAAGTCCTGTCTGGTGCCAGGATCAATTGCTTACGGCCACACCACCGTGAACACGCCCGATCTCGTCTGATCTCGGAAGCTAAGCACGGTTGGGCCTGGTTGGTACCTGGATGGGAGACCGCCTGGGAATACCAGGTGCTGTAAGCTATTTTCATTTGGGGTAAAAAAAATGATCCTTTCTCCCGTTTAAAGTCCTGTCTGGTGCCAGGAGCAATTGCTTACGGCCACACCACTGCGAACACGCCCGATCTCGTCTGATCTCGGAAGCTAAGCACGGTCGGGCCTGGTTAGTACCTGGATGGGAGACCGCATGGGAATACCAGGTGCTGTAAGCTATTTTAATTTGGGGTAAAAAAAATTCATCCTTTCTCCTGTTTAAAGTCCTGTCTGGTGCCAGGAGCAATTGCTTACGGCCACACCACTGCGAACACGCCCGATCTCGTCTGATCTCGGAAGCTAAGCACGGTCGGGCATGGTTAGTACCTGGTTGGGAGACCGCCTGGGAATACCAGGTGCTGTGAGCTATTTTCATTTGGGGAAAAAAAAATCATCCTTTCTCCTGTTTAAAGTCCTGTCTGGTGCCAGGAGCAATTGCTTACGGCCACACCACTGCGAACACGCCCGATCTCGTCTGATCTCGGAAGCTAAGCACGGTCGGGCATGGTTAGTACCTGGTTGGGAGACCGCCTGGGAATACCAGGTGCTGTGAGCTATTTTCATTTGGGGTAAAAAAAAAGATCCTTTCTCCTGTTTAAAGTCCTGTCTGGTGCCAGGAGCAATTGCGTACGGTCTCACCACTGAGAACACGCCCGATCTCGTCTGATCTCGGAAGCTAAGCACGGTCGGGCCTGGTTAGTACCTGGATGGGAGACCGCGTGGGAATACCAGGTGCTGTAATCTATTTTCATTTGGGGTAAAAAAAATCATCCTTTCTCCTGTTTAAAGTCCTGTCTGGTGCCCGGAGCAATTGCTTACGGCCACACCACCGTGAACACGCCCGATCTCGTCTGATCTCGGAAGCTAAGCAAGGTCGGGCCTGGTTAGTACTTGGATGGGAGACCGCCTGGGAATACCAGGTGCTGTAATCTATTTTCATTTGGGGTAAAAAAAATGATCCTTTCTCCTGTTTATAGTCCTGTCTGGTGCCAGGAGCAATTTCTTACGGCCACACCACCGGGAACACGCCCGATCTCGTCTGATCTTGGAAGCTAAGCACGGTCGGGCATGGTTAGTACTTGGATGGGAGACCGCCTGGGAATACCAGGTGCTGTAATCTATTTTCATTTGGGGTAAAAAAAAAGATCCTTTCTCCTGTTTAAAGTCCTGTCTGGTGCCAGGAGCAATTGCTTACGGCCACACCACTGCGAACACGCCCGATCTCGTCTGATCTCGGAAGCTAAGCACGGTCGGGCCTGGTTAGTACCTGGATGGGAGACCTCCTGGGAATACCAGGTGCTCTAAGCTATTTTCATTTGGGGTAAAAAAAATGATCCTTTCTCCTGTTTAAAGTCCTGTCTGGTGCCAGGAGCAATTGCTTACGGCCACACCACTGCGAACACGCCCGGTATCGTCTGATCTCGGAAGCTAAGCACGGTCGGGGCTGGTTAGTACCTGGATGGGAGACCGCCTGGGAATACCAGGTGCTGTAAGCTATTTTCATTTGGGGTAAAAAAAATCATTCTTTCTCCTGTTTAAAGTCCTGTCTGGTGCCAGGAGCAATTGCTTACGGCCACACCACTGCGAACACGCCCGATCTCGTCTGATCTCGGAAGCTAAGCACGGTCGGGCCTGGTTAGTACTTGGATGGGAGACCGCCTGGGAATACCAGGTGCTGTAATTTTTTTCATTTGGGGTAAAAAAAATGATCCTTTCTCCTGTTTAAAGTCCTGTCTGGTGCCAGGAGCAATTGCTTACAGCCACACCACTGCGAACACGCCCGATCTCGTCTGATCTCGGAAGCTAAGCACGGTCGGGCCTGGTTAGTACCTGGATGGGAGACCGCCTGGGAATACCAGGTGCTGTAAGCTATTTTCATTTGGGGTAAAAAAAATCATCCTGTCTCCTGTTTAAAGTCCTGTCTGGTGCCAGGAGCAATTTCTTACGGCCACACCACCGGGAACACGCCCGATCTCGTCTGATCTCGGAAGCTAAGCATGGTCGGGCCTGGATGGGAGACCGCCTGGGAATACCAGGTGCTGTAATCTATTTTCATTTGGGGTAAAAAAAATCATCCTTTCTCCTGTTTAAAGTCCTGTCTGGTGCCCGGAGCAATTGCTTACGGCCACACCACCGTGAACACGCCCGATCTCGTCTGATCTCGGAAGCTAAGCACGGTCGGGCCTGGTTAGTACTTGGATGGGAGACCGCCTGGGAATACCAGGTGCTGTAATCTATTTTCATTTGGGGGAAAAAAAAATCATCCTTTCTCCTGTTTATAGTCCTGTCTGGTGCCAGGAGCAATTGCTTACGGCCACACCACTGCGAACACGCCCGATCTCGTCTGATCTCGGAAGCTAAGCATGGTCGGCCATGGTTAGTACCTGGATGGGAGACCGCCTGGGAATACCAGGTGCTGTAATCTATTTTCATTTGGGGTAAAAAAAATGATCCTTTCTCCTGTTTAAAGTCCTGTCTGGTGCCAGGAGCACTTGGTTACGGCCACACCACTGCGAACACACCCGAACTCGTCTGATCTCGGAAGCTAAGCACGGTCGGGCCTGGTTAGTACCTGGATGGGAGACCGCCTGGGAATACCAGGTGCTGTAAGCTATTTTCATTTGGGGTAAAAAAAATGATCCTTTCTCCTGTTTAAAGTCCTGTCTGGTGCCAGGAGCAATTGCTTACGGTCACACCACTGCGAACACGCCCGATCTCGTCTGATCTCGGAAGCTAAGCACAGTCGGGCCTGGTTAGTACCTGGATGGGAGACCGCCTGGGAATACCAGGTGCTGTAATCTATTTTCATTTGGGGTAAAAAAAAAGATCCTTTCTCCTGTTTAATGTCCTGTCTGGTGCCAGGAGCAATTGCGTACGGTCTCACCACTGAGAACACGCCCGATCTCGTCTGATCTCGGAAGCTAAGCACGGTCGGGCCTGGTTAGTACCTGGATGGGAGACCGCCTGGGAATACCAGGTGCTTTAAGATATTTTCATTTGGGGTAAAAAAAATCATCCTTTCTCCTGTTTAAAGTCCTGTCTGGTGCCAGGAGCAATTGCTTACGGCCACACCACCGTGAACACGCCCGATCTTGTCTGATCTCGGAAGCAAAGTACGGTCGGGCCTGGTTAGTACTTGGATGGGAGTCCGCCTGGGAAAACCAGGTGCTGTAAGCTATTTTCATTTGGGGTAAAAAAAATGATCCTTTCTCCTGTTTAAAGTCCTTTCTGGTGCCAGGAGCAATTGCTTACGGCCACACCACTGCGAACACGTCCGATCTCGTCTGATCTCGGAAGCTAAGCATGGTCAGGCCTGGTTAGCACCTGGATGGGAGACCTCCTGGGAATACCAGGTGCTGTAAGCTATTTTCATTTGGGGTAAAAAAAATGATCCTTTCTCCTGTTTAAAGTCCTGTCTGGTGCCAGGAGGAATTGCTTATGGCCACACCACTGCGAACACGCCCGATCTCGTCTGATCCCGGAAGCTAAGCACGGTCGGGCCTGCTTAGTACCTGGATGGGAGACCGCCTGGGAATACCAGGTGCTGTAAGCTATTTTCATTTGGGGTAAAAAAAATCATCTTTTCTCCTGTTTAAAGTCCTGTCTGGTGCCAGGAGCAATTGCTTACGGCCACACCACCGTGAACACGCTCGATCTCGTCTGATCTCGGAAGCTAAGCACGGTCGGGCCTGGTTAGTACCTGGATGGGAGACCGCCTGGGACTACCAGGTGCTGTAAGCTATTTTCATTTGGGGTAAAAAAAATTATCCTTTCTCCTGTTTAAAGTCCTGTCTGGTGCCAGGAGCAATTAGTTACAGCCACACCACTGCGAACACGCCAGATCTCGTCTGATCTCTGAAGCTAAGCACGGTCGGGCCTGGTTAGTACCTGGATGGGAGACCGCCTGGGAATACCAGGTGCTGTAAGCTATTTTCATTTGGGGTAAAAAAAATCATCCTTTCTCCTGTTTAAAGTCCTGTCTGGTGCCAGGAGCAATTGCTTACGGCCACACCACCGTGAACACGCTCGATCTCGTCTGATCTCGGAAGCTAAGCACGGTCGGGCCTGGTTAGTACCTGGATGGGAGACCGCCTGGGACTACCAGGTGCTGTAAGCTATTTTCATTTGGGGTAAAAAAAATTATCCTTTCTCCTGTTTAAAGTCCTGTCTGGTGCCAGGAGCCATTAGTTACGGCCACACCACTGCGAACACGCCAGATCTCGTCTGATCTCGGAAGCTAAGCACGGTCGGGCCTGGTTAGTACCTGGATGGGAGACCGCCTGGGAATACCAGGTCCTGTAAGCTATTTTCATTTGGGGTAAAAAAAATCATCTTTTCTCCTGTTTAAAGTCCTGTCTGGTGCCAGGAGCAATTGCTTACGGCCACACCACCGTGAACACGCTCGATCTCGTCTGATCTCGGAAGCTAAGCACGGTCGGGCCTGGTTAGTACCTGGATGGGAGACCGCCTGGGACTACCAGGTGCTGTAAGCTATTTTCATTTGGGGTAAAAAAAATTATCCTTTCTCCTGTTTAAAGTCCTGTCTGGTGCCAGGAGCAATTAGTTACAGCCACACCACTGCGAACACGCCAGATCTCGTCTGATCTCTGAAGCTAAGCACGGTCGGGCCTGGTTAGTACCTGGATGGGAGACCGCCTGGGAATACCAGGTGCTGTAAGCTATTTTCATTTGGGGTAAAAAAAATCATCCTTTCTCCTGTTTAAAGTCCTGTCTGGTGCCAGGAGCAATTGCTTACGGCCACACCACCGTGAACACGCTCGATCTCGTCTGATCTCGGAAGCTAAGCACGGTCGGGCCTGGTTAGTACCTGGATGGGAGACCGCCTGGGACTACCAGGTGCTGTAAGCTATTTTCATTTGGGGTAAAAAAAATTATCCTTTCTCCTGTTTAAAGTCCTGTCTGGTGCCAGGAGCCATTAGTTACGGCCACACCACTGCGAACACGCCAGATCTCGTCTGATCTCGGAAGCTAAGCACGGTCGGGCCTGGTTAGTACCTGGATGGGAGACCGCCTGGGAATACCAGGTCCTGTAAGCTATTTTCATTTGGGGTAAAAAAAATGATCCTTTCTCCTGTTTAAAGTCCTTTCTGGTGCCAGGAGCAATTGCTTACGGCCACACCACTGCGAACACGCCCGATCTCGTCTGATCTCGGAAGCTAAGCACGGTCGGGCATGGTTAGTACCTGGATGGGAGACCGCCTGGGAATACCAGGTGCTGTGAGCTATTTTCATTTGGGGTAAAAAAAATGATCCTTTCTCCTGTTTAAAGTCCTGTCTGGTGCCAGGAGCAATTGCTTACGGCCACACCACTGCGAACACGCCCGATCTCGTCTGATCTCGGAAGCTAAGCACGGTCGGGCATGGTTAGTACCTGGATGGGAGACCGCCTGGGAATACCAGGTGCTGTGAGCTATTTTCATTTGGGGAAAAAAAAATCATCCTTTCTCCTGTTTAAAGTCCTGTCTGGTGCCAGGAGTAATTGCTTACGGCCACACCACCGGGAACACGCCCGATCTCGTCTGATCTCGGCAGCTAAGCATGGTCGGGCCTGGTTAGTACCTGGATGGGAAACCGCCTGGGAATACCAGGTGCTGTAATCTATTTTCATTTGGGGTAAAAAAAATCATCCTTTCTCCTGTTTAAAGTCCTGTCTGGTGCCCGGAGCAATTGCTTACGGCCACACCACCGTGAACACGCCCGATCTCGTCTGATCTCGGAAGCTAAGCACGGTCGGGCCTGGTTAGTACTTGGATGGGGGACCGCCTGGGAATACCAGGTGCTGTAATCTATTTTCATTTGGGGTAAAAAAAATGATCCTTTCTCCTGTTTAAAGTCCTGTCTGGTGCCAGGAGCAATTGCTTACGGCCACACCACTGCGAACACGCCCGATCTCGTCTGATCTCGGAAGCTAAGCACGGTCGGGCCTGGTTAGTACCTGGATGGGAGACCGCCTGGGAATAACAGGTGCTGTAAGCTATTTTCATTTGGGGTAAAAAAAATCATCCTTTCTCCTGTTTAAAGTCCTGTCTGGTGCCAGGAGTAATTGCTTACGGCCACACCACCATGAACACGCCCGATCTCGTCTGATCTCGGAAGCTAAGCACGGTCGGGCCTGGTTAGTACATGGATGGGAGACCGCCTGGGAATACCAGGTGCTGTAAGCTATTTTCATTTGGGGTAAAAAAAATGATCCTTTCTCCTGTTTAAAGTCCTGTCTGGTGCCATGAGCAAATGCTTACGGCCACACCACTGCGAACACGCCCGATCTCTTCTGATCTCGGAAGCTAAGCACGGTCGGGCCTGGTTAGTACCTGGATGGGAGACCGCCTGGGAATGCCAGGTGCTGTAAGCTATTTTCATTTGGGGTAAAAAAAATGATCCTTTCTCCTGTTTAAAGTCCTGTCTGGTGCCCGCAGCAATTGCTTACGGCCACACCACCGTGAACACGACCGATCTCGTCTGATCTCGGAAGCTAAGCAAGGTCGGGCCTGGTTAGTACCTGGATGGGAGACCGCCTGGGAATACCAGGTGCTGTAAGATATTTTCATTTGGGGTAAAAAAAATGATCCTTTCTCCTGTTTAAAGTCCTGTCTGGTGCCCGCAGCAATTGCTTACAGCCACACCACCGTGAACACGCCCGATCTCGTCTGATCTCGGAAGCTAAGCAAGGTCGGCCCTGGTTAGTACCTGGATGGGAGACCGCCTGGGAATACCAGGTGCTGGAGAAATTGCTTACGGACACGCCCGATCTCGTCTGATCTCGGAAGCTAAGCACGGTCGGGCCTGGTTAGTACCTGGATGGGAGACCGCCTGGGAATACCAGGTGCTGTAAGCTATTTTCATTTGGGGTAAAAAAAATCATCCTTTCTCCTGTTTAAAGTCCTGTCTGGTGCCACGAGAAATTGCTTACGGCCACACCACCGTGAACACGCCCGATCTCGTCTGATATCGGAAGCCAAGCACGGTCGGGCCTGGTTAGTACTTGGATGGGAGACCGCCTGGGAATACCAGGTGCTGTAATCTATTTTCATTTGGAGTAAAAAAAATGATCCTTTCTCCTGTTTAAAGTCCTGTCTGGTGCCATGAGCAATTGCTTACGGCCACACCACTGCGAACACGCCCGATCTCTTCTGATCTCGGAAGCTAAGCACGGTCGGGCCTGGTTAGTACCTGGATGGGAGACCGCCTGGGAATGCCAGGTGCTGTAAGCTATTTTCATTTGGGGTAAAAAAAATGATCCTTTCTCCTGTTTAAAGTCCTGTCTGGTGCCCGCAGAAATTGCTTACAGCCACACCACCGTGAACACGCCCGATCTCGTCTGATCTCGGAAGCTAAGCAAGGTCGGGCCTGGTTAGTACCTGGATGGGAGACCGCCTGGGAATACCAGGTGCTGTAAGATATTTTCATTTGAGGTAAAAAAAATGATCCTTTCTCCTGTTTAAAGTCCTGTCTGGTACCAGGAGTAATTGCTTACGGCCACACCACTGTGAACACGCCCAATCTCGTATGATCTTGGAAGCTAAGCACGGTCGGGCCTGGTTAGTACTTGGATGGGAGACCGCCTGGGAATTCCAGGTGCTGTAATCTTTTTTCATTTGGGGTAAAAAAAATGATCCTTTATCCTGTTTAAAGTCCTGTCTGGTGCCAGGAGCAATTGCTTACAGCCACACCACTGCGAACACGCCCGATCTCGTCTGATCTCGGATGCTAAGCACGGTCGGGCCTGGTTAGTACTTGGATGGGAGACCGCCTGGGAATACCAGGTGCTGTAAGCTATTTTCATTTGGGGTAAAAAAAATCATCCTTTCTCCTGTTTAAAGTCCTGTCTGGTGCCAGGAGTAATTGCTTTCGGCCACACCACCGTGAACACGCCCGATCTCGTCTGATCTCGGAAGCTAAGCACGGTCGGGCCTGGTTAGTACTTGGAGGGGAGACCGCCTGGGAATACCAGGTGCTGTAATCTATTTTCATTTGGGGTAAAAAAAAATGTTCCTTTCTCCTGTTTAAAGTCCTGTCTGGTG
>NC_140271.1:29124364-29126864 GCF_964030765.1 Micromesistius poutassou
CATTTGGGGTAAAAAAAATCATCCTTTCTCCTGTTTAAAGTCCTGTCTGGTGCCAGGAGAAATTGCTTACGGCCACACCACTGCGAACACGCCCGATCTCGTCTGATCTCGGAAGCTAAGCACGGTCGGGCCTGGTTAGTACCTGGATGGGAGACCGCCTGGGAATACCAGGTGCTGTAAGCTATTTTCATTTGGGGTAAAAAAAATCATCCTTTCTCCTGTTTAAAGTCCTGTCTTGTGCCCGAAGCAATTGCTTACGGCCACACCACAGTCTCGTCTGATCTCGGAAGGTAAGCACGGTCAGGCCTGGATAGTACTTGGATGGGAGACCGCCTGGCAATACCAGGTGCTGTAATCTATTTTCATTTGGGGTAAAAAAAATCATCCTTTCTCCTGTTTAAAGTCCTGTCTGGTGCCAGGAGCAATTGCTTACTGCCACACCACTGCGAACACGCCTGAGCTCGTCTGATCTCGGAAGCTAAGCACGGTCGGGCCTGGTTAGTACCTGGATGGGAGACCGCCTGGGAATACCAGGTGCTGTAAGCTATTTTCATTTGGGGTAAAAAAAAAGATCCTTTCTCCTGTTTAAAGTCCTGTCTGGTGCCAGGAGCAATTGCTTACGGCCACACCACTGCGAACACGCCCGATCTCGTCTGATCTCGGAAGCTAAGCACGGTCGGGCCTGGTTAGTACCTGGATGGGAGACCGCCTGGGAATACCAGGTGCTTTAAGATATTTTCATTTGGGGTAAAAAAAATCATCCTTTCTCCTGTTTAAAGTCCTGTATGGTGCCAGGAGCAATTGCTTACGGCCACACCACCGTGAACACGCCCGATCTCGTCTGATCTCGGAAGCTAAGCACGGTCGGGCCTGGTTAGTACTTGGATGGGAGACCGCCTGGGAATACCAGGTGCTGTAATCTATTTTCATTTGGGGTAAAAAAAATCATCCTGTCTCCTGTTTAAAGTCCTGTCTGGTGCCAGGAGTAATTGCTTACGGCCACACCACCGTGAACACGCCCGATCTCGTCTGATCTCGGAAGCTAAGCACGGTCGGGCCTGGTTAGTACTTGGATGGGAGACCACCTGGGAATACCAGGTGCTGTAAGCTATTTTCATTTGGGGTAAAAAAAATGATCCTTTCTCCTGTTTAAAGTCCTGTCTGGTGCCAGGAGCAATTACTTACGGTCACACCACTGCGAACACGCCCGATCTCGTCTGATCTCGGAAGCTAAGCACAGTCGGGCCTGGTTAGTACCTGGATGGGAGACCGCCTGGGAATACCAGGTGCTGTAATCTATTTTCATTTGGGGTAAAAAAAAAGATCCTTTCTCCTGTTTAAAGTCCTGTCTGGTGCCAGGAGCAATTGCTTACGGCCACACCACTGCGAACACGCCCGATCTCGTCTGATCTCGGAAGCTAAGCACGGTCGGGCCTGGTTAGTACCTGGATGGGAGACCGCCTGGGAATACCAGGTGCTGTAAGCTATTTTCATTTGGGGTAAAAAAAATCATCCTTTCTCCTGTTTAAAGTCCTGTCTGGTGCCAGGAGCAATTGCTTACGGCCACACCACTGCGAACACGCCCGATCTCGTCTGATCTCGGAAGCTAAGCACGGTCGGGCCTGGTTAGTACCTGGATGGGAGACCGCCTGGGAATACCAGGTGCTTTAAGATATTTTCATTTGGGGTAAAAAAAAATCATCCTTTCTCCTGTTTAAAGTCCTGTCTGGTGCCAGGAGCAATTGCTTACGGCCACACCACCGTGAACACGCCCGATCTTGTCTGATCTCCGAAGCTAAGCACGGTCGGGCCTGGTTAGTACTTGGATGGGAGACCGCCTGGGAATACCAGGTGCTGTAAGCTATTTTCATTTGGGGTAAAAAAAATGATCCTTTCTCCTGTTTAAAGTCCTTTCTGGTGCCAGGAGCAATTGCTTACGGCCACACCACTGCGAACACGCCCGATCTCGTCTGATCTCGGAAGCTAAGCATGGTCAGGCCTGGTTAGCACCTGGATGGGAGACCGCCTGGGAATACCAGGTGCTGTAAGCTATTTTCATTTGGGGTAAAAAAAATGATCCTTTCTCCTGTTTAAAGTCCTGTCTGGTGCCAGGAGCAATTGCTTACGGCCACACCACTGCGAACACGCCCGATCTCGTCTGATCTCGGAAGCTAAGCACGGTCGGGCCTGGTTAGTACCTGGATGGGAGACCGCCTGGGAATAACAGGTGCTGTAAGCTATTTTCATTTGGGGTAAAAAAAATCATCCTTTCTCCTGTTTAAAGTCCTGTCTGGTGCCAGGAGTAATTGCTTACGGCCACACCACCATGAACACGCCCGATCTCGTCTGATCTCGGAAGCTAAGCACGGTCGGGCCTGGTTAGTACCTGGATGGGAGACCGCCTGGGAATACCAGGTGCTGTAAGCTATTTTCATTTGGGGTAAAAAAAATGATCCTTTCTCCTGTTTAAAGTCCTGTCTGGTGCCATGAGCAAATGCTT
>NC_140271.1:29139364-29196864 GCF_964030765.1 Micromesistius poutassou
GCCTGGGAATACCAGGTGCTGTAATCTATTTTCATTTGGGGTAAAAAAAATCATCCTTTCTCCTGTTTATAGTCCTGTCTGGTGCCAGGAGCAATTGCTTACGGCCACACCACTGCGAACACGCCCGATCTCGTCTGATCTCGGAAGCTAAGCATGGTCGGCCATGGTTAGTACCTGGATGGGAGACCGCCTGGGAATACCAGGTGCTGTAATCTATTTTCATTTGGGGTAAAAAAAATGATCCTTTCTCCTGTTTAAAGTCCTTTCTGGTGCCAGGAGCAATTGCTTACGGCCACACCACTGCGAACACGCCCGATCTCGTCTGATCTCGGAATCTAAGCATGGTCAGGCCTGGTTAGCACCTGGATGGGAGACCTCCTGGGAATACCAGGTGCTGTAAGCTATTTTCATTTGGGGTAAAAAAAATGATCCTTTCTCCTGTTTAAAGTCCTGTCTGGTGCCAGGAGGAATTGCTTATGGCCACACCACTGCGAACACGCCCGATCTCGTCTGATCCCGGAAGCTAAGCACGGTCGGGCCTGGTTAGTACCTGGATGGGAGACCGCCTGGGAATACCAGGTGCTGTAAGCTATTTTCATTTGGGGTAAAAAAAATCATCCTTTCTCCTGTTTAAAGTCCTGTCTGGTGCCAGGAGCAATTGCTTACGGCCACACCACCGTGAACACGCTCGATCTCGTCTGATCTCGGAAGCTAAGCACGGTCGGGCCTGGTTAGTACCTGGATGGGAGACCGCCTGGGACTACCAGGTGCTGTAAGCTATTTTCATTTGGGGTAAAAAAAATTATCCTTTCTCCTGTTTAAAGTCCTGTCTGGTGCCAGGAGCCATTAGTTACGGCCACACCACTGCGAACACGCCAGATCTCGTCTGATCTCGGAAGCTAAGCACGGTCGGGCCTGGTTAGTACCTGGATGGGAGACCGCCTGGGAATACCAGGTGCCTGTAAGCTATTTTCATTTGGGGTAAAAAAAATCATCCTTTCTTCTGTTTAAAGTCCTGTCTGGTGCCAGGAGTAATTGCTTACGGCCACACCACCGTGAACACGCCCGATCTCGTCTGATCTCGGAAGCTAAGCACGGTCGGGCCTGGTTAGTACTTGGATGGGAGACCGCCTGGGAATACCAGGTGCTGTAATCTATTTTCATTTGGGGTAAAAAAAATCATCCTTTCTCCTGTTTAAAGTCCTGTCTGGTGCTAGGAGCAATTGCTTACGGCCACACCACCGTGAACACGCCCAATCTCGTCTGATATCGGAAGCTAAGCACGGTCGGGCCTGGTTAGTACTTGGATGGGAGACCGCCTGGGAATACCAGGTGCTGTAATCTATTTTCATTTGGGGTAAAAAAAATGATCCTTTCTCCCGTTTAAAGTCCTGTCTGGTGCCAGGAGCAATTGCTTACAGCCACACCACTGCGAACACGCCCGATCTCGTCTGATCTCGGAAGCTAAGCACGGTCGGGCCTGGTTAGTACCTGGATGGGAGACCGCCTGGGAATACCAGGTGCTGTAAGCTATTTTCATTTGGGGTAAAAAAAATCATCCTTTCTCCTGTTTAAAGTCCTGTATGGTGCCAGGAGCAATTGCTTACGGCCACACCACCGTGAACACGCCCGATCTCGTCTGATCTCGGAAGCTAAGCACGGTCGGGCCTGGTTAGTACTTGGATGGGAGACCACCTGGGAATACCAGGTGCTGTAAGCTATTTTCATTTGGGGTAAAAAAAATGATCCTTTCTCCTGTTTAAAGTCCTGTCTGGTGCCAGGAGCAATTGCTTACGGCCACACCACTGCGAACACGCCCGATCTCGTCTGATCTCGGAAGCTAAGCACGGTCGGGCCTGGTTAGTACCTGGATGGGAGACCGCCTGGGAATACCAGGTGCTTTAAGATATTTTCATTTGGGGTAAAAAAAAATCATCCTTTCTCCTGTTTAAAGTCCTGTCTGGTGCCAGGAGCAATTGCTTACGGCCACACCACCGTGAACACGCCCGATCTTGTCTGATCTCCGAAGCTAAGCACGGTCGGGCCTGGTTAGTACTTGGATGGGAGACCGCCTGGGAATACCAGGTGCTGTAAGCTATTTTCATTTGGGGTAAAAAAAATGATCCTTTCTCCTGTTCAAAGTCCTTTCTGGTGCCAGGAGCAATTGCTTACGGCCACACCACTGCGAACACGCCCGATCTCGTCTGATCTCGGAAGCTAAGCATGGTCAGGCCTGGTTAGCACCTGGATGGGAGACCGCCTGGGAATACCAGGTGCTGTAAGCTATTTTCATTTGGGGTAAAAAAAATTATCCTTTCTCCTGTTTAAAGTCCTGTCTGGTGCCAGGAGCAATTGCTTATGGCCACACCACTGCGAACACGCCCGATCTCGTCTGATCTCGGAAGCTAAGCACGGTCGGGCCTGGTTAGTACCTGGATGGGAGACCGCCTGGGAATACCAGGTGCTGTAAGCTATTTTCATTTGGGGTAAAAAAAATCATCCTTTCTCCTGTTTAAAGTCCTGTCTGGTGCCAGGAGCAAATGCTTACGGCCACACCACTGCGAACACGCCCGATATCGTCTGTTCTCGGAAGATAAGCACGGTCGGGCCTGGTTAGTACCTGCATGGGAGACCGCCTGGGAATACCAGGTGCTGTAAGCTATTTTCATTTGGGGTTAAAAAAATCATCCTTTCTCCTGTTTAAAGTCCTGTCTGGTGCCAGGAGCAATTGCTTACGGCCACACCACCGTGAACACGCTCGATCTCGTCTGATCTCGGAAGCTAAGCACGGTCGGGCCTGGTTAGTACCTGGATGGGAGACAGCCTGGGACTACCAGGTGCTGTAAGCTATTTTCATTTGGGGTAAAAAAAATCATCCTTTCTCCGGTTTAAAGTCCTGTCTGGTGCCAGGAGTAATTGCTTACGGCCACACCACCGTGAACACGCCCGATCTCGTCTGATCTCGGAAGCTAAGCACGGTCGGGCCTGGTTAGTACTTGGATGGGAGACCGCCTGGGAATACCAGGTGCTGTAATCTATTTTCATTTGGGGTAAAAAAAATGATCCTTTCTCCTGTTTAAAGTCCTGTCTGGTGCCAGGAGCAATTGCTTACGGCCACACCACTGCGAACACGCCCGATCTCGTCTGATCCCGGAAGCTAAGCACGGTCGGGCCTGGTTAGTACCTGGATGGGAGACCGCCTGGGAATACCAGGTGCTGTAAGCTATTTTCATTTGGGGTAAAAAAAATGATCCTTTCTCCTGTTTAAAGTCCTGTCTGGTGCCAGGAGCAATTGCTTACGGCCACAACACTGCGAACACGCCCGATCTCGTCTGATCTCGGAAGCTAAGCACGGTCGGGCCTGGTTAGTACCTGGATGGGAGACCTCCTGGGAATACCAGGTGCTGTAAGCTATTTTCATTTGGGGTAAAAAAAATCATCCTTTCTCCTGTTTAAAGTCCTGTCTGGTGCCAGGAGCAATTGCTTACGGCCACACCACTGCGAACACGCCCGGTATCATCTGATCTCGGAAGCTAAGCACGGTCGGGCCTGATTAGTACCTGGATGGGAGACCGCCTGGGAATACCAGGTGCTGTGATCTATTTTCATTTGGGGTAAAAAAAATGATCCTTTCTCCTGTTTAAAGTCCTGTCTGGTGCCAGGAGCAATTGCTTACGGCCGCACCACTGCGAACACGCCAGATCTCGTCTGATCTCGGAAGTTAAGCACGGTCGGGCCTGGTTAGTACTTGGATGGGAGACCGCCTGGGAATACCAGGTGCTGTAATCTATTTTCATTTGGGGTAAAAAAAATGATCCTTTCTCCTGTTTAAAGACCTGTCTGGTGCCAGGAGTAATTGCTTACGGCCACACCACTGCGAACACGCCCGACCTCGTCTGATCTCGGAAGCTAAGCACGGTCGGGCCTGGTTAGTACCTGGATGGGAGACCGCCTGGGAATACCAGGTGCTGTAAGCTATTTTCATTTGGGGTAAAAAAAATCATCCTTTCTCCTGTTTAAAGTCCTGTCTGGTGCCAGGAGCAATTGCTTACGGCCACACCACTGCGAACACGCCAGATCTCGTCTGATCTCGGAAGTTAAGCACGGTCGGGCCTGGTTAGTACTTGGATGGGAGACCGCCTGGGAATACCAGGTGCTGTAATCTATTTTCATTTGGGGTAAAAAAAATGATCCTTTCTCCTGTTTAAAGTCCTGTCTGGTGCCAGGAACAATTGCTTACAGCCACACCACTGCGAACACGCCCGATCTCGTCTGATCTCGGAAGCTAAGCACGGTCGGGCCTGGTTAGTACCTGGATGGGAGACCGCCTGGGAATACCAGGTGCTGTAAGCTATTTTCATTTGGGGTAAAAAAAATCATCCTGTCTCCTGTTTAAAGTCCTGTCTGGTGCCAGGAGCAATTGCTTACGGCCACACCACCGTGAACACGCCCGATCTCGTCTGATCTCGGAAGCTAAGCACGGTCGGGCCTGGTTAGTACTTGGATGGGAGACCACCTGGGAATACCAGGTGCTGTAATCTATTTTCATTTGGGGTAAAAAAAATGATCCTTTCTCCTGTTTAAAGTCCTGTCTGGTGCCAGGAGCAATTGCTTACGGCCACACCACTGCGAACACGCCCAATCTCGTCTGATCTCGGAAGCTAAGCACGGTCGGGCCTGGTTAGTACCTGGATGGGAGACCGCCTGGGAATACCAGGTGCTGTAAGCTATTTTCATTTGGGGTAAAAAAATTCATCCTTTCTCCTGTTTAAAGTCCTGTCTGGTGCCAGGAGTAATTGCTTACGGCCACACCACTGCGAACACGCCCGATCTCGTCTGATCCCGGAAGCTGAGCACGGTCGGGCCTGGTTAGTACTTGGATGGGAGACCGCCTGGGAATACCAGGTGCTGTAATCTATTTTCATTTGGGGTAAAAAAAATGATCCTTTCTCCTGTTTAAAGTCCTGTCTGGTGCCAGGAGCAAATGCTTACGGCCACACCACTGCGAACACGCCCGATCTCGTCTGATCTCGGAAGCTAAGCACGGTCGGGCATGGTTAGTACCTGGATGGGAGACCGCCTGGGAATACCAGGTGCTGTGAGCTATTTTCATTTGGGGAAAAAAAAATCATCCTTTCTCCTGTTTAAAGTCCTGTCTGGTGCCAGGAGTAATTGCTTACGGCCACACCACCGGGAACACGCCCGATCTCGTCTGATCTCGGAAGCTAAGCAAGGTCGGCCCTGGTTAGTACCTGGATGGGAGACCGCCTGGGAATACCAGGTGCTGTAAGATATTTTCATTTGGGGTAAAAAAAATGATCCTTTCTCCTGTTTAAAGTCCTGTCTGGTACCAGGAGTAATTGCTTACGGCCACACCACCGTGAACACGCCCAATCTCGTCTGATCTTGGAAGCTAAGCACGGTCGGGCCTGGTTAGTACTTGGATGGCAGACCGCCTGGGAATACCAGGTGCTGTAATCTTTTTTCATTTGGGGTAAAAAAAATGATCCTTTATCCTGTTTAAAGTCCTGTCTGGTGCCAGGAGCAATTGCTTACGGCCACACCACCATGAACACGCCCGATCTCGTCTGATCTCGGAAGCTAAGCACGGTCGGGCCTGGTTAGTACCTGGATGGGAGACCGCCTGGGAATACCAGGTGCTGTAAGCTATTTTCATTTGGGGTAAAAAAAATCATCCTTTCTCCTGTTTAAAGTCCTGTCTGGTGCTAGGAGCAATTGCTTACGGCCACACCACTGCGAACACGCCCGATCTCGTCTGATCTCGGAAGCTAAGCATGGTCGGGCCTGGATGGGAGACCGCCTGGGAATACCAGGTGCTGTAATCTATTTTCATTTGGGGTAAAAAAAATCATCCTTTCTCCTGTTTAAAGTCCTGTCTGGTGCCCGGAGCAATTGCTTACGGCCACACCACCGTGAACACGCCCGATCTCGTCTGATCTCGAAAGCTAAGCACGGTCGGGCCTGGTTAGTACTTGGATGGGAGACCGCCTGGGAATACCAGGTGCTGTAATCTATTTTCATTTGGGGTAAAAAAAATCATCCTTTCTCCTGTTTATAGTCCTGTCTGGTGCCAGGAGCAATTGCTTACGGCCACACCACTGCGAACACGCCCGATCTCGTCTGATCTCGGAAGCTAAGCATGGTCGGCCATGGTTAGTACCTGGATGGGAGACCGCCTGGGAATACCAGGTGCTGTAATCTATTTTCATTTGGGGTAAAAAAAATGATCCTTTCTCCTGTTTAAAGTCCTTTCTGGTGCCAGGAGCAATTGCTTACGGCCACACCACTGCGAACACGCCCGATCTCGTCTGATCTCGGAATCTAAGCATGGTCAGGCCTGGTTAGCACCTGGATGGGAGACCTCCTGGGAATACCAGGTGCTGTAAGCTATTTTCATTTGGGGTAAAAAAAATGATCCTTTCTCCTGTTTAAAGTCCTGTCTGGTGCCAGGAGGAATTGCTTATGGCCACACCACTGCGAACACGCCCGATCTCGTCTGATCCCGGAAGCTAAGCACGGTCGGGCCTGGTTAGTACCTGGATGGGAGACCGCCTGGGAATACCAGGTGCTGTAAGCTATTTTCATTTGGGGTAAAAAAAATCATCCTTTCTCCTGTTTAAAGTCCTGTATGGTGCCAGGAGCAATTGCTTACGGCCACACCACCGTGAACACGCCCGATCTCGTCTGATCTCGGAAGCTAAGCACGGTCGGGCCTGGTTAGTACTTGGATGGGAGACCACCTGGGAATACCAGGTGCTGTAAGCTATTTTCATTTGGGGTAAAAAAAATGATCCTTTCTCCTGTTTAAAGTCCTGTCTGGTGCCAGGAGCAATTGCTTACGGTCACACCACTGCGAACACGCCCGATCTCGTCTGATCTCGGAAGCTAAGCACAGTCGGGCCTGGTTAGTACCTGGATGGGAGACCGCCTGGGAATACCAGGTGCTGTAATCTATTTTCATTTGGGGTAAAAAAAAAGATCCTTTCTCCTGTTTAAAGTCCTGTCTGGTGCCAGGAGCAATTGCTTACGGCCACACCACTGTGAACACGCCCGATCTCGTCTGATCTCGGAAGCTAAGCACGGTCGGGCCTGGTTAGTACCTGGATGGGAGACCGCCTGGGAATACCAGGTGCTGTAAGCTATTTTCATTTGGGGTAAAAAAAATCATCCTTTCTCCTGTTTAAAGTCCTGTCTGGTGCCAGGAGCAATTGCTTACGGCCACACCACTGCGAACACGCCCGATCTCGTCTGATCTCGGAAGCTAAGCACGGTCGGGCCTGGTTAGTACCTGGATGGGAGACCGCCTGGGAATACCAGGTGCTTTAAGATATTTTCATTTGGGGTAAAAAAAAATCATCCTTTCTCCTGTTTAAAGTCCTGTCTGGTGCCAGGAGCAATTGCTTACGGCCACACCACCGTGAACACGCCCGATCTTGTCTGATCTCCGAAGCTAAGCACGGTCGGGCCTGGTTAGTACTTGGATGGGAGACCGCCTGGGAATACCAGGTGCTGTAAGCTATTTTCATTTGGGGTAAAAAAAATGATCCTTTCTCCTGTTCAAAGTCCTTTCTGGTGCCAGGAGCAATTGCTTACGGCCACACCACTGCGAACACGCCCGATCTCGTCTGATCTCGGAAGCTAAGCATGGTCAGGCCTGGTTAGCACCTGGATGGGAGACCGCCTGGGAATACCAGGTGCTGTAAGCTATTTTCATTTGGGGTAAAAAAAATTATCCTTTCTCCTGTTTAAAGTCCTGTCTGGTGCCAGGAGCAATTGCTTATGGCCACACCACTGCGAACACGCCCGATCTCGTCTGATCTCGGAAGCTAAGCACGGTCGGGCCTGGTTAGTACCTGGATGGGAGACCGCCTGGGAATACCAGGTGCTGTAAGCTATTTTCATTTGGGGTAAAAAAAATCATCCTTTCTCCTGTTTAAAGTCCTGTCTGGTGCCAGGAGCAAATGCTTACGGCCACACCACTGCGAACACGCCCGATATCGTCTGTTCTCGGAAGATAAGCACGGTCGGGCCTGGTTAGTACCTGCATGGGAGACCGCCTGGGAATACCAGGTGCTGTAAGCTATTTTCATTTGGGGTTAAAAAAATCATCCTTTCTCCTGTTTAAAGTCCTGTCTGGTGCCAGGAGCAATTGCTTACGGCCACACCACCGTGAACACGCTCGATCTCGTCTGATCTCGGAAGCTAAGCACGGTCGGGCCTGGTTAGTACCTGGATGGGAGACAGCCTGGGACTACCAGGTGCTGTAAGCTATTTTCATTTGGGGTAAAAAAAATCATCCTTTCTCCGGTTTAAAGTCCTGTCTGGTGCCAGGAGTAATTGCTTACGGCCACACCACCGTGAACACGCCCGATCTCGTCTGATCTCGGAAGCTAAGCACGGTCGGGCCTGGTTAGTACTTGGATGGGAGACCGCCTGGGAATACCAGGTGCTGTAATCTATTTTCATTTGGGGTAAAAAAAATGATCCTTTCTCCTGTTTAAAGTCCTGTCTGGTGCCAGGAGCAATTGCTTACGGCCACACCACTGCGAACACGCCCGATCTCGTCTGATCCCGGAAGCTAAGCACGGTCGGGCCTGGTTAGTACCTGGATGGGAGACCGCCTGGGAATACCAGGTGCTGTAAGCTATTTTCATTTGGGGTAAAAAAAATGATCCTTTCTCCTGTTTAAAGTCCTGTCTGGTGCCAGGAGCAATTGCTTACGGCCACAACACTGCGAACACGCCCGATCTCGTCTGATCTCGGAAGCTAAGCACGGTCGGGCCTGGTTAGTACCTGGATGGGAGACCTCCTGGGAATACCAGGTGCTGTAAGCTATTTTCATTTGGGGTAAAAAAAATCATCCTTTCTCCTGTTTAAAGTCCTGTCTGGTGCCAGGAGCAATTGCTTACGGCCACACCACTGCGAACACGCCAGATCTCGTCTGATCTCGGAAGTTAAGCACGGTCGGGCCTGGTTAGTACTTGGATGGGAGACCGCCTGGGAATACCAGGTGCTGTAATCTATTTTCATTTGGGGTAAAAAAAATGATCCTTTCTCCTGTTTAAAGTCCTGTCTGGTGCCAGGAACAATTGCTTACAGCCACACCACTGCGAACACGCCCGATCTCGTCTGATCTCGGAAGCTAAGCACGGTCGGGCCTGGTTAGTACCTGGATGGGAGACCGCCTGGGAATACCAGGTGCTGTAAGCTATTTTCATTTGGGGTAAAAAAAATCATCCTGTCTCCTGTTTAAAGTCCTGTCTGGTGCCAGGAGCAATTGCTTACGGCCACACCACCGTGAACACGCCCGATCTCGTCTGATCTCGGAAGCTAAGCACGGTCGGGCCTGGTTAGTACTTGGATGGGAGACCACCTGGGAATACCAGGTGCTGTAATCTATTTTCATTTGGGGTAAAAAAAATGATCCTTTCTCCTGTTTAAAGTCCTGTCTGGTGCCAGGAGCAATTGCTTACGGCCACACCACTGCGAACACGCCCAATCTCGTCTGATCTCGGAAGCTAAGCACGGTCGGGCCTGGTTAGTACCTGGATGGGAGACCGCCTGGGAATACCAGGTGCTGTAAGCTATTTTCATTTGGGGTAAAAAAATTCATCCTTTCTCCTGTTTAAAGTCCTGTCTGGTGCCAGGAGTAATTGCTTACGGCCACACCACTGCGAACACGCCCGATCTCGTCTGATCCCGGAAGCTGAGCACGGTCGGGCCTGGTTAGTACTTGGATGGGAGACCGCCTGGGAATACCAGGTGCTGTAATCTATTTTCATTTGGGGTAAAAAAAATGATCCTTTCTCCTGTTTAAAGTCCTGTCTGGTGCCAGGAGCAAATGCTTACGGCCACACCACTGCGAACACGCCCGATCTCGTCTGATCTCGGAAGCTAAGCACGGTCGGGCATGGTTAGTACCTGGATGGGAGACCGCCTGGGAATACCAGGTGCTGTGAGCTATTTTCATTTGGGGAAAAAAAAATCATCCTTTCTCCTGTTTAAAGTCCTGTCTGGTGCCGGGAGTAATTGCTTACGGCCACACCACCGGGAACACGCCCGATCTCGTCTGATCTCGGAAGCTAAGCAAGGTCGGCCCTGGTTAGTACCTGGATGGGAGACCGCCTGGGAATACCAGGTGCTGTAAGATATTTTCATTTGGGGTAAAAAAAATGATCCTTTCTCCTGTTTAAAGTCCTGTCTGGTACCAGGAGTAATTGCTTACGGCCACACCACCGTGAACACGCCCAATCTCGTCTGATCTTGGAAGCTAAGCACGGTCGGGCCTGGTTAGTACTTGGATGGCAGACCGCCTGGGAATACCAGGTGCTGTAATCTTTTTTCATTTGGGGTAAAAAAAATGATCCTTTATCCTGTTTAAAGTCCTGTCTGGTGCCAGGAGCAATTGCTTACGGCCACACCACCATGAACACGCCCGATCTCGTCTGATCTCGGAAGCTAAGCACGGTCGGGCCTGGTTAGTACCTGGATGGGAGACCGCCTGGGAATACCAGGTGCTGTAAGCTATTTTCATTTGGGGTAAAAAAAATCATCCTTTCTCCTGTTTAAAGTCCTGTCTGGTGCTAGGAACAATTGCTTACGGCCACACCACTGCGAACACGCCCGATCTCGTCTGATCTCGGAAGCTAAGCACGGACGGGCCTGGTTAGTACCTGGATGGGAGACCGCCTAGGAATACCAGGTGCTGTAAGCTATTTTCATTTGTGGTAAAAAAAATCATCCTTTCTCCTGTTTAAAGTCCTGTCTGGTGCCAGGAGCAATTGTTTACGGCCACACCACCGTGAACACGCCCGATCTCGTCTGATCTCGGAAGCTAAGCACAGTCGGGCCTGGTTAGGACTCGAATGGGAGACCGCCTGGGAATACCAGGTGCTGTAATCTTTTTTCATTTGGGGTAAAAAAAAAAGATCCTTTCTCCTGTTTAAAGTCCTGTCTGGTGCCAGGAGCAATTGCTTACGGCCACACCACTGCGAACATGCCCGATCTCGTCTGATCTCGGAAGCTAAGCACGGTCGGGCTTGGTTAGTACTTGGATGGGAGACCGCCTGGGAATACCAGGTGCTGTAATCTATTTTCATTTGGGGTAAAAAAAATGATCCTTTATCCTGTTTAAAGTCCTGTCTGGTGCCAGGAGCAATTGCTTACGGCCACACCACCATGAACACGCCCGATCTCGTCTGATCTCGGAAGCTAAGCACGGTCGGGCCTGGTTAGTACCTGGATGGGAGACCGCCTGGGAATACCAGGTGCTGTAAGCTATTTTCATTTGGGGTAAAAAAAATCATCCTTTCTCCTGTTTAAAGTCCTGTCTGGTGCTAGGAACAATTGCTTACGGCCACACCACTGCGAACACGCCCGATCTCGTCTGATCTCGGAAGCTAAGCACGGACGGGCCTGGTTAGTACCTGGATGGGAGACCGCCTAGGAATACCAGGTGCTGTAAGCTATTTTCATTTGTGGTAAAAAAAATCATCCTTTCTCCTGTTTAAAGTCCTGTCTGGTGCCAGGAGCAATTGTTTACGGCCACACCACCGTGAACACGCCCGATCTCGTCTGATCTCGGAAGCTAAGCACAGTCGGGCCTGGTTAGGACTCGAATGGGAGACCGCCTGGGAATACCAGGTGCTGTAATCTTTTTTCATTTGGGGTAAAAAAAAATGATCCTTTCTCCTGTTTAAAGTCCTGTCTGGTGCCAGGAGCAATTGCTTACGGCCACACCACTGCGAACATGCCCGATCTCGTCTGATCTCGGAAGCTAAGCACGGTCGGGCTTGGTTAGTACTTGGATGGGAGACCGCCTGGGAATACCAGGTGCTGTAATCTATTTTCATTTGGGGTAAAAAAAATCATCCTTTCTCCTGTTTAAAGTCCTGTCTGGTGCCAGGAGCAATTGCTTACGGCCACACCACCGTGAACACGCCCGATTTTGTCTGATCTTGGAAGCTAAGCACGGTCGGGGCTGGTTAGCACTTGGATGGGAGACCGCCTGGGAATACCAGGTGCTGGAGAAATTGCTTACGGCCACACCACCGGGAACACGCCCGATCTCGTCTGATCTCGGAAGCTAAGCACGGTCGGGCCTGGTTAGTACCTGGATGGGAGACCGCCTGGGAATAACAGGTGCTGTAAGCTATTTTCATTTGGGGTAAAAAAAATGATCCTTTCTCCTGTTTAAAGTCCTGTCTGGTGCCAGGAGAAATTGCTTACGGCCACACCACTGCGAACACGCCCGATCTCGTCTGATCTCGGAAGCTTAGCACGGTCGGGCCTGGTTAGTACTTGGATGGGGGACCGCCTGGGAATACCAGGTGCTGTAATCTATTTTCATTTGGGGTAAAAAAAATGATCCTTTCTCCTGTTTAAAGTCCTGTCTGGTGCCAGGAGCAATTGCTTACGGCCACACCACTGCGAACACGCCCGATCTCGTCTGATCTCGGAAGCTAAGCACGGTCGGGCCTGGTTAGTACCTGGATGGGAGACCGCCTGGGAATACCAGGTGCTGTAAGCTATTTTCATTTGGGGTAAAAAAAATCATCCTTTCTCCTGTTTAAAGTCCTGTCTGGTGCCACGAGAAATTGCTTACGGCCACACCACCGTGAACACGCCCGATCTCGTCTGATATCGGAAGCTAAGCACGGTCGGGCCTGGTTAGTACTTGGATGGGAGACCGCCTGGGAATACCAGGTGCTGTAATCTATTTTCATTTGGAGTAAAAAAAATGATCCTTTCTCCTGTTTAAAGTCCTGTCTGGTGCCATGAGCAATTGCTTACGGCCACACCACTGCGAACACGCCCGATCTCTTCTGATCTCGGAAGCTAAGCACGGTCGGGCCTGGTTAGTACCTGGATGGGAGACCGCCTGGGAATGCCAGGTGCTGTAAGCTATTTTCATTTGGGGTAAAAAAAATGATCCTTTCTCCTGTTTAAAGTCCTGTCTGGTGCCCGCAGCAATTGCTTACGGCCACACCACCGTGAACACGCCCGATCTCGTCTGATCTCGGAAGCTAAGCAAGGTCGGGCCTGGTTAGTACCTGGATGGGAGACCGCCTGGGAATACCAGGTGCTGTAAGATATTTTCATTTGAGGTAAAAAAAATGATCCTTTCTCCTGTTTAAAGTCCTGTCTGGTACCAGGAGTAATTGCTTACGGCCACACCACCGTGAACACGCCCAATCTCGTATGATCTTGGAAGCTAAGCACGGTCGCGCCTGGTTAGTACTTGGATGGGAGACCGCCTGGGAATACCAGGTGCTGTAATCTTTTTTCATTTGGGGTAAAAAAAATGATCCTTTATCCTGTTTAAAGTCCTGTCTGGTGCCAGGAGCAATTGCTTACGGCCACACCACTGCGAACACGCCCGATCTCGTCTGATCTCGGATGCTAAGCACGGTCGGGCCTGGTTAGTACTTGGATGGGAGACCGCCTGGGAATACCAGGTGCTGTAAGCTATTTTCATTTGGGGTAAAAAAAATCATCCTTTCTCAGGTTTAAAGTCCTGTCTGGTGCCAGGAGTAATTGCTTTCGGCCACACCACCGTGAACACGCCCGATCTCGTCTGATCTCGGAAGCTAAGCACGGTCGGGCCTGGTTAGTACTTGGAGGGGAGACCGCCTGGGAATACCAGGTGCTGTAATCTATTTTCATTTGGGGTAAAAAAAAATGTTCCTTTCTCCTGTTTAAAGTCCTGTCTGGTGCCAGGAGTAATTGCTTACGGCCACACCACCGTGAACACGCCCGATCTCGTCTGATCTCGGAAGCTAAGCACGGTCGGGCCTGCTTAGTACTTGGATGGGAGACCGCCTGGGAATACCAGGTGCTGTAATCTATTTTCATTTGGGGTAAAAAAAATGATCCTTTCTCCTGTTTAAAGTCCTGTCTGGTGCCAGGAGCAATTGCTTACGGCCACACCACTGCGAACACGCCCGATCTCGTCTGATCTCGGAAGCTAAGCACGGTTGGGCCTGGTTAGTACCTGGATTGGAGACCGCTTGGGAATACCAGGTGCTGTAAGCTTTTTTCATTTGGGTTAAAAAAAAATGATCCTTTTTCCTGTTTAAAGTCCTGTCTGGTGCCAGGAGCAATTGCTTACGGCCACACCACCGTGAACACGCCCGATCTCGTCTGATCTCGGGAGGTAAGCACGGTCGGGCCTGGTTAGTACTTGGAGGGGAGACCGCCTGGGAATACCAGGTGCTGTGATCTATTTTCATTTGGGGTAAAAAAAATGATCCTTTCTCCTGTTTAAAGTCCTGTCTGGTGCCAGGAGCAATTGCTTACGGCCACACCACTGCGAACACGTCAGATCTCGTCTGATCTCGGAAGCTAAGCACGGTCGGGCCTGGTTAGTACTTGGATGGGAGACCGCCTGGGAATACCAGGTGCTGTAATCTATTTTCATTTGGGGTAAAAAAAATGATCCTTTCTCCTGTTTAAAGTCCTGTCTGGTGCCAGGAGTAATTGCTTACGGCCACACCACTGCGAACACGCCCGATCTCGTCTGATCTCGGAAGCTAAGCACGGTCGGGCCTGGTTAGTACCTCGATGGGAGACCGCCTGGGAATACTAGGTGCTGTAAGCTATTTTCATTTGGGGTAAAAAAAATCATCCTTTATCCTGTTTAAAGTCCTGTCTGGTGCCAGGAGTAATTGCTTACGGCCACACCACCGTGAACACGCCCAATCTCGTCTGATCTCGGAAGGTAAGCACGGTCGGGCCTGGTTAGTACTTGGATGGGAGACCGCCTGGGAATACCAGGTGCTGTAAGCTATTTTCATTTGGGGTAAAAAAAATCATCCTTTCTCCTGTTTAAAGTCCTGTCTGGTGCCAGGAGCAATTGCTTTCGGCCACACCACCGTGAACACGCCCGATCTCGTCTGATCTCGGAAGCTAAGCACGGTCGGGCCTGGTTAGTACTTGGAGGGGAGACCGCCTGGGAATACCAGGTGCTGTAATCTATTTTCATTTGGGGTAAAAAAAATGGTCCTGTCTGGTGCCAGGAGCAATCGCTTACGGCCACACCACTGCGAACACGCCCGATCTCGTCTGATCTCGGAAGCTAAGCACGGTCGGGCCTGGTTAGGACTTGAATGGGAGACCGCCTGGGAATACCAGGTGCTGTAATCTTTTTTCATTTGGGGTAAAAAAAAATGATCCTTTCTCCTGTTTAAAGTCCTGTCTGGTGCCAGGAGCAATTGCTTACGGCCACACCACTGCGAACATGCCCGATCTCGTCTGATCTCGGAAGCTAAGCACGGTCGGGCTTGGTTAGTACTTGGATGGGAGACCGCCTGGGAATACCAGGTGCTGTAATCTATTTTCATTTGGGGTAAAAAAAATCATCCTTTCTCCTGTTTAAAGTCCTGTCTGGTGCCAGGAGCAATTGCTTACGGCCACACCACCGTGAACACGCCCGATTTCGTCTGATCTTGGAAGCTAAGCACGGTCGGGGCTGGTTAGCACTTGGATGGGAGACCGCCTGGGAATACCAGGTGCTGGAGAAATTGCTTACGGCCACACCACCGGGAATACGCCCGATCTCGTCTGATCTCGGAAGCTAAGCACGGTCGGGCCTGGTTAGTACCTGGATGGGAGACCGCCTGGGAATACCAGGTGCTGTAAGCTATTTTCATTTGGGGTAAAAAAAATCATCCTTTCTCCTGTTTAAAGTCCTGTCTGGTGCCACGAGAAATTGCTTACGGCCACACCACCGTGAACACGCCCGATCTCGTCTGATATCGGAAGCTAAGCACGGTCGGGCCTGGTTAGTACTTGGATGGGAGACCGCCTGGGAATACCAGGTGCTGTAATCTATTTTCATTTGGAGTAAAAAAAATGATCCTTTCTCCTGTTTAAAGTCCTGTCTGGTGCCATGAGCAATTGCTTACGGGCACCCCACTGCGAACACGCCCGATCTCTTCTGATCTCGGAAGCTAAGCACGGTCGGGCCTGGTTAGTACCTGGATGGGAGACCGCCTGGGAATGCCAGGTGCTGTAAGCTATTTTCATTTGGGGTAAAAAAAATGATCCTTTCTCCTGTTTAAAGTCCTGTCTGGTGCCCGCAGCAATTGCTTACGGCCACACCACCGTGAACACGCCCGATCTCGTCTGATCTCGGAAGCTAAGCAAGGTCGGGCCTGGTTAGTACCTGGATGGGAGACCGCCTGGGAATACCAGGTGCTGTAAGATATTTTCATTTGAGGTAAAAAAAATGATCCTTTCTCCTGTTTAAAGTCCTGTCTGGTACCAGGAGTAATTGCTTACGGCCACACCACCGTGAACACGCCCAATCTCGTATGATCTTGGAAGCTAAGCACGGTCGCGCCTGGTTAGTACTTGGATGGGAGACCGCCTGGGAATACCAGGTGCTGTAATCTTTTTTCATTTGGGGTAAAAAAAATGATCCTTTATCCTGTTTAAAGTCCTGTCTGGTGCAGGAGCAATTGCTTACGGCCACACCACTGCGAACACGCCCGATCTCGTCTGATCTCGGATGCTAAGCACGGTCGGGCCTGGTTAGTACTTGGATGGGAGACCGCCTGGGAATACCAGGTGCTGTAAGCTATTTTCATTTGGGGTAAAAAAAATCATCCTTTCTCCTGTTTAAAGTCCTGTCTGGTGCCAGGAGTAATTGCTTTCGGCCACACCACCGTGAACACGCCCGATCTCGTCTGATCTCGGAAGCTAAGCACGGTCGGGCCTGGTTAGTACTTGGAGGGGAGACCGCCTGGGAATACCAGGTGCTGTAATCTATTTTCATTTGGGGTAAAAAAAAATGTTCCTTTCTCCTGTTTAAAGTCCTGTCTGGTGCCAGGAGCAATTGCTTACGGCCACACCACTGCGAACACGCCCGATCTCGTCTGATCTCGGAAGCTAAGCACGGTCGGGCCTGGTTAGTACTTGGATGGGAGACCGCCTGGGAATACCATGTGCTGTAATCTATTTTCATTTGGGGTAAAAAAAATGATCCTTTCTCCTGTTTAAAGTCCTTTCTGGTGCCAGGAGTAATTGCTTACGGCCACACCACTGCGAACACGCCCGATCTCGTCTGATCTCGGAAGCTAAGCACGGTCGGGCCTGGTTAGTACCTGGATGGGAGACCGCCTGGGAATACCAGGTGCTGTAAGCTATTTTCATTTGGGGTAAAAAAAATCATCCTTTCTCCTGTTTAAAGTCCTGTCTGGTGCCAGGAGCAATTGCTTACGGCCACACCACTGCGAACACGCCCGATCTCGTCTGATCTCGGAAGCTTAGCACGGTCGAGCATGGTTAGTACCTCGATGGGAGACCGCCTGGGAATACTAGGTGCTGTAAGCTATTTTCAATTGGGGTAAAAAAAATCATCCTTTATCCTGTTTAAAGTCCTGTCTGGTGCCAGGAGTAATTGCTTACGGCCACACCACCGTGAACACGCCCGATCTCGTCTGATCTCGGAAGCTAAGCACGGTCGGGCCTGCTTAGTACTTGGATGGGAGACCGCCTGGGAATACCAGGTGCTGTAATCTATTTTCATTTGGGGTAAAAAAAATGATCCTTTCTCCTGTTTAAAGTCCTGTCTGGTGCCAGGAGCAATTGCTTACGGCCACACCACTGCGAACACGTCAGATCTCGTCTGATCTCGGAAGCTAAGCACGGTCGGGCCTGGTTAGTACTTGGATGGGAGACCGCCTGGGAATACCAGGTGCTGTAATCTATTTTCATTTGGGGTAAAAAAAATGATCCTTTCTCCTGTTTAAAGTCCTGTCTGGTGCCAGGAGTAATTGCTTACGGCCACACCACTGCGAACACGCCCGATCTCGTCTGATCTCGGAAGCTAAGCACGGTCGGGCCTGGTTAGTACCTCGATGGGAGACCGCCTGGGAATACTAGGTGCTGTAAGCTATTTTCATTTGGGGTAAAAAAAATCATCCTTTATCCTGTTTAAAGTCCTGTCTGGTGCCAGGAGTAATTGCTTACGGCCACACCACCGTGAACACGCCCAATCTCGTCTGATCTCGGAAGGTAAGCACGGTCGGGCCTGGTTAGTACTTGGATGGGAGACCGCCTGGGAATACCAGGTGCTGTAAGCTATTTTCATTTGGGGTAAAAAAAATCATCCTTTCTCCTGTTTAAAGTCCTGTCTGGTGCCAGGAGCAATTGCTTTCGGCCACACCACCGTGAACACGCCCGATCTCGTCTGATCTCGGAAGCTAAGCACGGTCGGGCCTGGTTAGTACTTGGAGGGGAGACCGCCTGGGAATACCAGGTGCTGTAATCTATTTTCATTTGGGGTAAAAAAAATGGTCCTGTCTGGTGCCAGGAGCAATCGCTTACGGCCACACCACTGCGAACACGCCCGATCTCGTCTGATCTCGGAAGCTAAGCACGGTCGGGCCTGGTTAGTACCTCGATGGGAGACCGCCTGGGAATACTAGGTGCTGTAAGCTATTTTCATTTGGGGTAAAAAAAATCATCCTTTATCCTGTTTAAAGTCCTGTCTGGTGCCAGGAGTAATTGCTTACGGCCACACCACCGTGAACAAGCCCGATCTCGTCTGATCTCGGAAGCTAAGCACGGTCGGGCCTGGTTAGTACTTGGATGGGAGACCGCCTGGGAATACCAGGTGCTGTAATCTTTTTTCATTTGGGGTAAAAAAAATGATCCTTTCTCCTGTTTAAAGTCCTGTCTGGTGCCAGGAGCAATTGCTTACGGCCACACCACTGCGAACACGCCCGATCTCGTCTGATCTCGGAAGCTAAGCACGGTCGGGCCTGGTTAGTACCTGGATGGGAGACCGCCTGGGAATACCAGGTGCTGTAAGCTTTTTTCATTTGGGGTAAAAAAAAATGATCCTTTCTCCTGTTTAAAGTCCTGTCTGGTGCCAGGAGCAATTGCTTACGGCCACACCACTGCGAACACGCCCGATCTCGTCTGATCTCGGAAGCTAAGCACGGTCGGGCCTGGTTAGTACCTGGATGGGAGACCGCCTGGGAATACCAGGTGCTGTAAGCTATTTTCATTTGGGGTAAAAAAAATCATCCTTTCTCCTGTTTAAAGTCCTGTCTGGTGCCAGGAGCAATTGCTTACGGCCACACCACCGTGAACACGCCCGATCTCGTCTGATTTCGGAAGCTAAGCACGGTCGGGCCTGGTTAGTACTTGGATGGGAGACCGCCTGGGAATACCAGGTGCTATAATCTATTTTCATTTGGGGTAAAAAAAATGATCCTTTATCTTGTTTAAAGTCCTGTCTGGTGCCAGGAGCAATTGCTTACGGCCACACCACCGTGAACACGCCCGATCTCGTCTGATTTCGGAAGCTAAGCACGGTCGGGCCTGGTTAGTACTTGGATGGGAGACCGCCTGGGAATACCAGGTGCTGTAATCTATTTTCATTTGGGGTAAAAAAAAATGATCCTTTCTCCTGTTTAAAGTCCTGTCTGGTGCCAGGAGCAATTGCTTTCGGCCACACCACCGTGAACACGTCCGATCTCGTCTGATCTCGGAAGCTAAGCACGGTCGGGCCTGGTTAGTACTTGGATGGGAGACCGCCTGGGAATACCAGGTGCTGTAAGCTATTTTCATTTGGGGTAAAAAAAATCATCCTTTCTCCTGTTTAAAGTCCTGTCTGGTGCCAGGAGCACTTGCTTTCGGCCACACCACCGTGAACACGCCCGATCTCGTCTGATCTCGGAAGCTAAGCACGGTCGGGCCTGGTTAGTACTTGGAGGGGAGACCGCCTGGGAATACCAGGTGCTGTAATCTATTTTCATTTGGGGTAAAAAAAATGATCCTTTCTCCTGTTTAAAGTCCTGTCTGGTGCCAGGAGCAATTGCTTACGGCCACACCACTGCGAACACGCCCGATCTCGTCTGATCTCGGAAGCTAAGCACGGTCGGGCCTGGTTAGTACTTGGATGGGAGACCGCCTGGGAATACCAGGTGCTGTAATCTATTTTCATTTGGGGTAAAAAAAATGATCCTTTCTCCTGTTTAAAGTCCTGTCTGGTGCCAGGAGTAATTGGTTACGGCCACACCACTGCGAACACGCCCGATCTCGTCTGATCTCGGAAGCTAAGAACGGTCGGGCCTGGTTAGTACCTGGATGGGAGACCGCCTGGGAATACCAGGTGCTGTAATCTATTTTCATTTGGGGTAAAAAAAAAAGATCCTTTCTCCTGTTTAAAGTCCTGTCTGGTGCCAGGAGCAATTGCTTACGGCCACACCACTGCGAACACGTCTGATCTCGGAAGCTAAGCACGGTCGGGCCTGGTTAGTACTTGGATGGGAGACCGCCTGGGAATACCAGGTGCTGTAATCTATTTTCATTTGGGGTAAAAAAAAATGATCCTTTCTCCTGTTTAAAGTCCTGTCTGGTGCCAGAAGCAATTGCTTACGGCCACACCACCGTGAACACGCCCGATCTCGTCTGATTTCGGAAGCTAAGCATGGTCGGGCCTGGTTAGTACCTGGATGGGAGACCGCCTGGGAATACCAGGTGCTGTATTCATTTGGGGTAAAAAAAATCATCCTTTCTCCTGTTTAAAGTCCTGTCTGGTGCCAGGAGTAATTGCTTACGGCCACACCACTGCGAACACGCCCGATCTCGTCTGATCTCGGAAGCTAAGCACGGTCGGGCCTGGTTAGTACCTGGATGGGAGACCGCCTGGGAATACCAGGTGCTGTAAGCTATTTTCATTTGGGGTAAAAAAAATCATCCTTTCTCCTGTTTAAAGTCCTGTCTGGTGCCAGGAGTAATTGCTTTCGGCCACACCACCGTGAACACGCCCGATCTCGTCTGATCTCGGAAGCTAAGCACGGTCGGGCCTGGTTAGTACTTGGAGGGGAGACCGCCTGGGAATACCAGGTGCTGTAATCTATTTTCATTTGGGGTAAAAAAAAATGTTCCTTTCTCCTGTTTAAAGTCCTGTCTGGTGCCAGGAGCAATTGCTTACGGCCACACCACTGCGAACACGCCCGATCTCGTCTGATCTCGGAAGCTAAGCACGGTCGGGCCTGGTTAGTACTTGGATGGGAGACCGCCTGGGAATACCATGTGCTGTAATCTATTTTCATTTGGGGTAAAAAAAATGATCCTTTCTCCTGTTTAAAGTCCTTTCTGGTGCCAGGAGTAATTGCTTACGGCCACACCACTGCGAACACGCCCGATCTCGTCTGATCTCGGAAGCTAAGCACGGTCGGGCCTGGTTAGTACCTGGATGGGAGACCGCCTGGGAATACCAGGTGCTGTAAGCTATTTTCATTTGGGGTAAAAAAAATCATCCTTTCTCCTGTTTAAAGTCCTGTCTGGTGCCAGGAGCAATTGCTTACGGCCACACCACTGCGAACACGCCCGATCTCGTCTGATCTCGGAAGCTTAGCACGGTCGAGCATGGTTAGTACCTCGATGGGAGACCGCCTGGGAATACTAGGTGCTGTAAGCTATTTTCAATTGGGGTAAAAAAAATCATCCTTTATCCTGTTTAAAGTCCTGTCTGGTGCCAGGAGTAATTGCTTACGGCCACACCACCGTGAACACGCCCGATCTCGTCTGATCTCGGAAGCTAAGCACGGTCGGGCCTGCTTAGTATTTGGATGGGAGACCGCCTGGGAATACCAGGTGCTGTAATCTATTTTCATTTGGGGTAAAAAAAATGATCCTTTCTCCTGTTTAAAGTCCTGTCTGGTGCCAGGAGCAATTGCTTACGGCCACACCACTGCGAACACGTCAGATCTCGTCTGATCTCGGAAGCTAAGCACGGTCGGGCCTGGTTAGTACTTGGATGGGAGACCGCCTGGGAATACCAGGTGCTGTAATCTATTTTCATTTGGGGTAAAAAAAATGATCCTTTCTCCTGTTTAAAGTCCTGTCTGGTGCCAGGAGTAATTGCTTACGGCCACACCACTGCGAACACGCCCGATCTCGTCTGATCTCGGAAGCTAAGCACGGTCGGGCCTGGTTAGTACCTCGATGGGAGACCGCCTGGGAATACTAGGTGCTGTAAGCTATTTTCATTTGGGGTAAAAAAAATCATCCTTTATCCTGTTTAAAGTCCTGTCTGGTGCCAGGAGTAATTGCTTACGGCCACACCACCGTGAACACGCCCAATCTCGTCTGATCTCGGAAGGTAAGCACGGTCGGGCCTGGTTAGTACCTCGATGGGAGACCGCCTGGGAATACTAGGTGCTGTAAGCTATTTTCATTTGGGGTAAAAAAAATGGTCCTGTCTGGTGCCAGGAGCAATCGCTTACGGCCACACCACTGCGAACACGCCCGATCTCGTCTGATCTCGGAAGCTAAGCACGGTCGGGCCTGGTTAGTACCTCGATGGGAGACCGCCTGGGAATACTAGGTGCTGTAAGCTATTTTCATTTGGGGTAAAAAAAATCATCCTTTATCCTGTTTAAAGTCCTGTCTGGTGCCAGGAGTAATTGCTTACGGCCACACCACCGTGAACAAGCCCGATCTCGTCTGATCTCGGAAGCTAAGCACGGTCGGGCCTGGTTAGTACTTGGATGGGAGACCGCCTGGGAATACCAGGTGCTGTAATCTTTTTTCATTTGGGGTAAAAAAAATGATCCTTTCTCCTGTTTAAAGTCCTGTCTGGTGCCAGGAGCAATTGCTTACGGCCACACCACTGCGAACACGCCCGATCTCGTCTGATCTCGGAAGCTAAGCACGGTCGGGCCTGGTTAGTACCTGGATGGGAGACCGCCTGGGAATACCAGGTGCTGTAAGCTTTTTTCATTTGGGGTAAAAAAAAATGATCCTTTCTCCTGTTTAAAGTCCTGTCTGGTGCCAGGAGCAATTGCTTACGGCCACACCACTGCGAACACGCCCGATCTCGTCTGATCTCGGAAGCTAAGCACGGTCGGGCCTGGTTAGGACTTGAATGGGAGACCGCCTGGGAATACCAGGTGCTGTAATCTTTTTTCATTTGGGGT
Organism: Micromesistius poutassou; assembly: GCF_964030765.1. NCBI lineage: Eukaryota > Metazoa > Chordata > Actinopteri > Gadiformes > Gadidae > Micromesistius > Micromesistius poutassou. Next base: position 29,162,326 of record NC_140271.1, read on the forward strand.
AAAAAAAAATGATCCTTTCTCCTGTTTAAAGTCCTGTCTGGTGCCAGGAGCAATTGCTTACGGCCACACCACTGCGAACATGCCCGATCTCGTCTGATCTCGGAAGCTAAGCACGGTCGGGCTTGGTTAGTACTTGGATGGGAGACCGCCTGGGAATACCAGGTGCTGTAATCTATTTTCATTTGGGGTAAAAAAAATCATCCTTTCTCCTGTTTAAAGTCCTGTCTGGTGCCAGGAGCAATTGCTTACGGCCACACCACCGTGAACACGCCCGATTTCGTCTGATCTTGGAAGCTAAGCACGGTCGGGGCTGGTTAGCACTTGGATGGGAGACCGCCTGGGAATACCAGGTGCTGGAGAAATTGCTTACGGCCACACCACCGGGAATACGCCCGATCTCGTCTGATCTCGGAAGCTAAGCACGGTCGGGCCTGGTTAGTACCTGGATGGGAGACCGCCTGGGAATACCAGGTGCTGTAAGCTATTTTCATTTGGGGTAAAAAAAATCATCCTTTCTCCTGTTTAAAGTCCTGTCTGGTGCCACGAGAAATTGCTTACGGCCACACCACCGTGAACACGCCCGATCTCGTCTGATATCGGAAGCTAAGCACGGTCGGGCCTGGTTAGTATTTGGATGGGAGACCGCCTGGGAATACCAGGTGCTGTAATCTATTTTCATTTGGAGTAAAAAAAATGATCCTTTCTCCTGTTTAAAGTCCTGTCTGGTGCCATGAGCAATTGCTTACGGGCACCCCACTGCGAACACGCCCGATCTCTTCTGATCTCGGAAGCTAAGCACGGTCGGGCCTGGTTAGTACCTGGATGGGAGACCGCCTGGGAATGCCAGGTGCTGTAAGTTATTTTCATTTGGGGTAAAAAAAATGATCCTTTCTCCTGTTTAAAGTCCTGTCTGGTGCCCGCAGCAATTGCTTACGGCCACACCACCGTGAACACGCCCGATCTCGTCTGATCTCGGAAGCTAAGCAAGGTCGGGCCTGGTTAGTACCTGGATGGGAGACCGCCTGGGAATACCAGGTGCTGTAAGATATTTTCATTTGAGGTAAAAAAAATGATCCTTTCTCCTGTTTAAAGTCCTGTCTGGTACCAGGAGTAATTGCTTACGGCCACACCACCGTGAACACGCCCAATCTCGTATGATCTTGGAAGCTAAGCACGGTCGCGCCTGGTTAGTACTTGGATGGGAGACCGCCTGGGAATACCAGGTGCTGTAATCTTTTTTCATTTGGGGTAAAAAAAATGATCCTTTATCCTGTTTAAAGTCCTGTCTGGTGCAGGAGCAATTGCTTACGGCCACACCACTGCGAACACGCCCGATCTCGTCTGATCTCGGATGCTAAGCACGGTCGGGCCTGGTTAGTACTTGGATGGGAGACCGCCTGGGAATACCAGGTGCTGTAAGCTATTTTCATTTGGGGTAAAAAAAATCATCCTTTCTCCTGTTTAAAGTCCTGTCTGGTGCCAGGAGTAATTGCTTTCGGCCACACCACCGTGAACACGCCCGATCTCGTCTGATCTCGGAAGCTAAGCACGGTCGGGCCTGGTTAGTACTTGGAGGGGAGACCGCCTGGGAATACCAGGTGCTGTAATCTATTTTCATTTGGGGTAAAAAAAAATGTTCCTTTCTCCTGTTTAAAGTCCTGTCTGGTGCCAGGAGCAATTGCTTACGGCCACACCACTGCGAACACGCCCGATCTCGTCTGATCTCGGAAGCTAAGCACGGTCGGGCCTGGTTAGTACTTGGATGGGAGACCGCCTGGGAATACCATGTGCTGTAATCTATTTTCATTTGGGGTAAAAAAAATGATCCTTTCTCCTGTTTAAAGTCCTTTCTGGTGCCAGGAGTAATTGCTTACGGCCACACCACTGCGAACACGCCCGATCTCGTCTGATCTCGGAAGCTAAGCACGGTCGGGCCTGGTTAGTACCTGGATGGGAGACCGCCTGGGAATACCAGGTGCTGTAAGCTATTTTCATTTGGGGTAAAAAAAATCATCCTTTCTCCTGTTTAAAGTCCTGTCTGGTGCCAGGAGCAATTGCTTACGGCCACACCACTGCGAACACGCCCGATCTCGTCTGATCTCGGAAGCTTAGCACGGTCGAGCATGGTTAGTACCTCGATGGGAGACCGCCTGGGAATACTAGGTGCTGTAAGCTATTTTCAATTGGGGTAAAAAAAATCATCCTTTATCCTGTTTAAAGTCCTGTCTGGTGCCAGGAGTAATTGCTTACGGCCACACCACCGTGAACACGCCCGATCTCGTCTGATCTCGGAAGCTAAGCACGGTCGGGCCTGCTTAGTACTTGGATGGGAGACCGCCTGGGAATACCAGGTGCTGTAATCTATTTTCATTTGGGGTAAAAAAAATGATCCTTTCTCCTGTTTAAAGTCCTGTCTGGTGCCAGGAGTAATTGCTTACGGCCACACCACTGCGAACACGCCCGATCTCGTCTGATCTCGGAAGCTAAGCACGGTCGGGCCTGGTTAGTACCTCGATGGGAGACCGCCTGGGAATACTAGGTGCTGTAAGCTATTTTCATTTGGGGTAAAAAAAATCATCCTTTATCCTGTTTAAAGTCCTGTCTGGTGCCAGGAGTAATTGCTTACGGCCACACCACCGTGAACACGCCCAATCTCGTCTGATCTCGGAAGGTAAGCACGGTCGGGCCTGGTTAGTACTTGGATGGGAGACCGCCTGGGAATACCAGGTGCTGTAAGCTATTTTCATTTGGGGTAAAAAAAATCATCCTTTCTCCTGTTTAAAGTCCTGTCTGGTGCCAGGAGCAATTGCTTTCGGCCACACCACCGTGAACACGCCCGATCTCGTCTGATCTCGGAAGCTAAGCACGGTCGGGCCTGGTTAGTACTTGGAGGGGAGACCGCCTGGGAATACCAGGTGCTGTAATCTATTTTCATTTGGGGTAAAAAAAATGGTCCTGTCTGGTGCCCGGAGCAATCGCTTACGGCCACACCACTGCGAACACGCCCGATCTCGTCTGATCTCGGAAGCTAAGCACGGTCGGGCCTGGTTAGTACCTCGATGGGAGACCGCCTGGGAATACTAGGTGCTGTAAGCTATTTTCATTTGGGGTAAAAAAAATCATCCTTTATCCTGTTTAAAGTCCTGTCTGGTGCCAGGAGTAATTGCTTACGGCCACACCACCGTGAACAAGCCCGATCTCGTCTGATCTCGGAAGCTAAGCACGGTCGGGCCTGGTTAGTACTTGGATGGGAGACCGCCTGGGAATACCAGGTGCTGTAATCTTTTTTCATTTGGGGTAAAAAAAATGATCCTTTCTCCTGTTTAAAGTCCTGTCTGGTGCCAGGAGCAATTGCTTACGGCCACACCACTGCGAACACGCCCGATCTCGTCTGATCTCGGAAGCTAAGCACGGTCGGGCCTGGTTAGTACCTGGATGGGAGACCGCCTGGGAATACCAGGTGCTGTAAGCTTTTTTCATTTGGGGTAAAAAAAAATGATCCTTTCTCCTGTTTAAAGTCCTGTCTGGTGCCAGGAGCAATTGCTTACGGCCACACCACTGCGAACACGCCCGATCTCGTCTGATCTCGGAAGCTAAGCACGGTCGGGCCTGGTTAGTACCTGGATGGGAGACCGCCTGGGAATACCAGGTGCTGTAAGCTATTTTCATTTGGGGTAAAAAAAATCATCCTTTCTCCTGTTTAAAGTCCTGTCTGGTGCCAGGAGCAATTGCTTACGGCCACACCACCGTGAACACGCCCGATCTCGTCTGATTTCGGAAGCTAAGCACGGTCGGGCCTGGTTAGTACTTGGATGGGAGACCGCCTGGGAATACCAGGTGCTATAATCTATTTTCATTTGGGGTAAAAAAAATGATCCTTTATCTTGTTTAAAGTCCTGTCTGGTGCCAGGAGCAATTGCTTACGGCCACACCACCGTGAACACGCCCGATCTCGTCTGATTTCGGAAGCTAAGCACGGTCGGGCCTGGTTAGTACTTGGATGGGAGACCGCCTGGGAATACCAGGTGCTGTAATCTATTTTCATTTGGGGTAAAAAAAAATGATCCTTTCTCCTGTTTAAAGTCCTGTCTGGTGCCAGGAGCAATTGCTTTCGGCCACACCACCGTGAACACGTCCGATCTCGTCTGATCTCGGAAGCTAAGCACGGTCGGGCCTGGTTAGTACTTGGATGGGAGACCGCCTGGGAATACCAGGTGCTGTAAGCTATTTTCATTTGGGGTAAAAAAAATCATCCTTTCTCCTGTTTAAAGTCCTGTCTGGTGCCAGGAGCACTTGCTTTCGGCCACACCACCGTGAACACGCCCGATCTCGTCTGATCTCGGAAGCTAAGCACGGTCGGGCCTGGTTAGTACTTGGAGGGGAGACCGCCTGGGAATACCAGGTGCTGTAATCTATTTTCATTTGGGGTAAAAAAAATGATCCTTTCTCCTGTTTAAAGTCCTGTCTGGTGCCAGGAGCAATTGCTTACGGCCACACCACTGCGAACACGCCCGATCTCGTCTGATCTCGGAAGCTAAGCACGGTCGGGCCTGGTTAGTACTTGGATGGGAGACCGCCTGGGAATACCAGGTGCTGTAATCTATTTTCATTTGGGGTAAAAAAAATGATCCTTTCTCCTGTTTAAAGTCCTGTCTGGTGCCAGGAGTAATTGGTTACGGCCACACCACTGCGAACACGCCCGATCTCGTCTGATCTCGGAAGCTAAGAACGGTCGGGCCTGGTTAGTACCTGGATGGGAGACCGCCTGGGAATACCAGGTGCTGTAATCTATTTTCATTTGGGGTAAAAAAAAAAGATCCTTTCTCCTGTTTAAAGTCCTGTCTGGTGCCAGGAGCAATTGCTTACGGCCACACCACTGCGAACACGTCTGATCTCGGAAGCTAAGCACGGTCGGGCCTGGTTAGTACTTGGATGGGAGACCGCCTGGGAATACCAGGTGCTGTAATCTATTTTCATTTGGGGTAAAAAAAATGGTCCTGTCTGGTGCCAGGAGCAATCGCTTACGGCCACACCACTGCGAACACGCCCGATCTCGTCTGATCTCGGAAGCTAAGCACGGTCGGGCCTGGTTAGTACCTCGATGGGAGACCGCCTGGGAATACTAGGTGCTGTAAGCTATTTTCATTTGGGGTAAAAAAAATCATCCTTTATCCTGTTTAAAGTCCTGTCTGGTGCCAGGAGTAATTGCTTACGGCCACACCACCGTGAACAAGCCCGATCTCGTCTGATCTCGGAAGCTAAGCACGGTCGGGCCTGGTTAGTACTTGGATGGGAGACCGCCTGGGAATACCAGGTGCTGTAATCTTTTTTCATTTGGGGTAAAAAAAATGATCCTTTCTCCTGTTTAAAGTCCTGTCTGGTGCCAGGAGCAATTGCTTACGGCCACACCACTGCGAACACGCCCGATCTCGTCTGATCTCGGAAGCTAAGCACGGTCGGGCCTGGTTAGTACCTGGATGGGAGACCGCCTGGGAATACCAGGTGCTGTAAGCTTTTTTCATTTGGGGTAAAAAAAAATGATCCTTTCTCCTGTTTAAAGTCCTGTCTGGTGCCAGGAGCAATTGCTTACGGCCACACCACTGCGAACACGCCCGATCTCGTCTGATCTCGGAAGCTAAGCACGGTCGGGCCTGGTTAGTACCTGGATGGGAGACCGCCTGGGAATACCAGGTGCTGTAAGCTATTTTCATTTGGGGTAAAAAAAATCATCCTTTCTCCTGTTTAAAGTCCTGTCTGGTGCCAGGAGCAATTGCTTACGGCCACACCACCGTGAACACGCCCGATCTCGTCTGATTTCGGAAGCTAAGCACGGTCGGGCCTGGTTAGTACTTGGATGGGAGACCGCCTGGGAATACCAGGTGCTATAATCTATTTTCATTTGGGGTAAAAAAAATGATCCTTTATCTTGTTTAAAGTCCTGTCTGGTGCCAGGAGCAATTGCTTACGGCCACACCACCGTGAACACGCCCGATCTCGTCTGATTTCGGAAGCTAAGCACGGTCGGGCCTGGTTAGTACTTGGATGGGAGACCGCCTGGGAATACCAGGTGCTGTAATCTATTTTCATTTGGGGTAAAAAAAAATGATCCTTTCTCCTGTTTAAAGTCCTGTCTGGTGCCAGGAGCAATTGCTTTCGGCCACACCACCGTGAACACGTCCGATCTCGTCTGATCTCGGAAGCTAAGCACGGTCGGGCCTGGTTAGTACTTGGATGGGAGACCGCCTGGGAATACCAGGTGCTGTAAGCTATTTTCATTTGGGGTAAAAAAAATCATCCTTTCTCCTGTTTAAAGTCCTGTCTGGTGCCAGGAGCACTTGCTTTCGGCCACACCACCGTGAACACGCCCGATCTCGTCTGATCTCGGAAGCTAAGCACGGTCGGGCCTGGTTAGTACTTGGAGGGGAGACCGCCTGGGAATACCAGGTGCTGTAATCTATTTTCATTTGGGGTAAAAAAAATGATCCTTTCTCCTGTTTAAAGTCCTGTCTGGTGCCAGGAGCAATTGCTTACGGCCACACCACTGCGAACACGCCCGATCTCGTCTGATCTCGGAAGCTAAGCACGGTCGGGCCTGGTTAGTACTTGGATGGGAGACCGCCTGGGAATACCAGGTGCTGTAATCTATTTTCATTTGGGGTAAAAAAAATGATCCTTTCTCCTGTTTAAAGTCCTGTCTGGTGCCAGGAGTAATTGGTTACGGCCACACCACTGCGAACACGCCCGATCTCGTCTGATCTCGGAAGCTAAGAACGGTCGGGCCTGGTTAGTACCTGGATGGGAGACCGCCTGGGAATACCAGGTGCTGTAATCTATTTTCATTTGGGGTAAAAAAAAAAGATCCTTTCTCCTGTTTAAAGTCCTGTCTGGTGCCAGGAGCAATTGCTTACGGCCACACCACTGCGAACACGCCCGATCTCGTCTGATCTCGGAAGCTAAGCACGGTCGGGCCTGGTTAGTACTTGGATGGGAGACCGCCTGGGAATACCAGGTGCTGTAATCTATTTTCATTTGGGGTAAAAAAAAATGATCCTTTCTCCTGTTTAAAGTCCTGTCTGGTGCCAGAAGCAATTGCTTACGGCCACACCACCGTGAACACGCCCGATCTCGTCTGATTTCGGAAGCTAAGCATGGTCGGGCCTGGTTAGTACCTGGATGGGAGACCGCCTGGGAATACCAGGTGCTGTATTCATTTGGGGTAAAAAAAATCATCCTTTCTCCTGTTTAAAGTCCTGTCTGGTGCCAGGAGTAATTGCTTACGGCCACACCACTGCGAACACGCCCGATCTCGTCTGATCTCGGAAGCTAAGCACGGTCGGGCCTGGTTAGTACCTGGATGGGAGACCGCCTGGGAATACCAGGTGCTGTAAGCTATTTTCATTTGGGGTAAAAAAAATCATCCTTTCTCCTGTTTAAAGTCCTGTCTGGTGCCAGGAGCAATTGATTACGGCCACACCACCGTGAACACGCCCGATCTCGTCTGATCTCGGAAGCTAAGCACGGACGGGCCTGGTTAGTACTTGGATGGGAGACCGCCTGGGAATACCAGGTGCTGTAATCTATTTTCATTTGGGGTAAAAAAAATGATCCTTTCTCCTGTTTAAAGACCTTTCTGGTGCCAGGAGCAATTGCTTACGGCTACACCACTGCGAACACGCCCAATCTCGTCTGATCTCGGAAGCTAAGCACGGTCGGGCTTGGTTATTACCTGGATGGGAGACCGCCTGGGAATACCAGGTGCTGTAATCTATTTTCATTTGGGGTAAAAAAAATGATCCTTTCTCCTGTTTAAAGTCCTGTCTGGTGCCAGGAGTAATTGCTTACGGCCACACCACTGCGAACACGCCCGATCTCGTCTGATCTCGGAAGCTAAGCACGGTCGGGCCTGGTTAGTACCTGGATGGGAGACCGCCTGGGAATACCAGGTGCTGTAAGCTATTTTCATTTGGGGTAAAAAAAATCATCCTTTCTCCTGTTTAAAGTCCTGTCTGGTGCCAGGAGCAATTGGTTACGGCCACACCACCGTGAACACGCCCGATCTCGTCTGATCTCGGAAGCTAAGCACGGACGGGCCTGGTTAGTACTTGGATGGGAGACCGCCTGGGAATACCAGGTGCTGTAATCTATTTTCATTTGGGGTAAAAAAAATGATCCTTTCTCCTGTTTAAAGTCCTGTCTGGTGCCAGGAGCAATTGCTTACGGCCACACCACCGGGAACACGCCCGATCTCGTCTGATCTCGGAAGCTAAGCACGGTCGGGCCTGTTTAGTACCTGGATGGGAGACCGCCTGGGAATACCAGGTGCTTTAAGCTATTTTCATTTGGGGTAAAAAAAATCATCCTTTCTCCTGTTTAAAGTCCTGTCTGGTGCCAGGAGCATTTGATTACGGCCACACCACCGGGAACACGCCCGATCTCGTCTGATCTCGGAACCTAAGCACGGTCGGGCCTGGTTAGTACTTGGATGGGAGACCGCCTGGGAATACTAGGTGCTGTAAGCTATTGTCATTTGGGGTAAAAAAAATCATCCTTTATCCTGTTTAAAGTCCTGTCTGGTGCCAGGAGTAATTGCTTACGGCCACACCACCGTGAACACGCCCAATCTCGTCTGATCTCGGAAGGTAAGCACGGTCGGGCCGGGTTAGTACTTCGATGGGAGACCGCCTGGGAATACCAGGTGCTGTAAGCTATTTTCATTTGGGGTAAAAAAAATCATCCTTTCTCCTGTTTAAAGTCCTGTCTGGTGCCAGGAGCAATTGCTTTCGGCCACACCACCGTGAACACGCCCGATCTCGTCTGATCTCGGAAGCTAAGCACGGTCGGGCCTGGTTAGTACTTGGAGGGGAGACCGCCTGGGAATACCAGGTGCTGTAATCTATTTTCATTTGGGGTAAAAAAAATGGTCCTGTCTGGTGCCAGGAGCAATCGCTTACGGCCACACCACTGCGAACACGCCCGATCTCGTCTGATCTCGGAAGCTAAGCACGGTCGGGCCTGGTTAGTACCTCGATGGGAGACCGCCTGGGAATACTAGGTGCTGTAAGCTATTTTCATTTGGGGTAAAAAAAATGATCCTTTCTCCTGTTTAAAGTCCTGTCTGGTGCCAGGAGTAATTGCTTACGGCCACACCACTGCGAACACGCCCGATCTCGTCTGATCTCGGAAGCTAAGCACGGTCGGGCCTGGTTAGTACCTGGATGGGAGACCGCCTGGGAATACCAGGTGCTGTAAGCTTTTTTCATTTGGGGTAAAAAAAAATGATCCTTTCTCCTGTTTAAAGTCCTGTCTGGTGCCAGGAGCAATTGCTTACGGCCACACCACTGCGAACACGCCCGATCTCGTCTGATCTCGGAAGCTAAGCACGGTCGGGCCTGGTTAGTACCTGGATGGGAGACCGCCTGGGAATACCAGGTGCTGTAAGCTATTTTCATTTGGGGTAAAAAAAATCATCCTTTTTCCTGTTTAAAGTCCTGTCTGGTGCCAGGAGCAATTGCTTACGGCCACACCACCGTGAACACGCCCGATCTCGTCTGATTTCGGAAGCTAAGCACGGTCGAGCCTGGTTAGTACTTGGATGGGAGACCGCCTGGGAATACCAGGTGCTATAATCTATTTTCATTTGGGGTAAAAAAAATGATCCTTTCTCCTGTTTAAAGTCCTGTCTGGTGCCAGGAGCAATTGCTTACGGCCACACCACCGTGAACACGCCCGATCTCGTCTGATTTCGGAAGCTAAGCACGGTCGGGCCTAGTTAGTACTTGGATGGGAGACCGCCTGGGAATACCAGGTGCTGTAATCTATTTTCATTTGGGGTAAAAAAAAATGATCCTTTCTCCTGTTTAAAGTCCTGTCTGGTGCCAGGAGCAATTGCTTTCGGCCACACCACCGTGAACACGCCCGATCTCGTCTGATCTCGGAAGCTAAGCACGGACGGGCCTGGTTAGTACTTGGATGGGAGACCGCCTGGGAATACCAGGTGCTGTAATCTATTTTCATTTGGGGTAAAAAAAATGATCCTTTCTCCTGTTTAAAGACCTTTCTGGTGCCAGGAGCAATTGCTTACGGCTACACCACTGCGAACACGCCCGATCTCGTCTGATCTCGGAAGCTAAGCACGGTCGGGCTTGGTTAGTACCTGGATGGGAGACCGCCTGGGAATACCAGGTGCTGTAATCTATTTTCATTTGGGGTAAAAAAAATGATCCTTTCTCCTGTTTAAAGTCCTGTCTGGTGCCAGGAGTAATTGCTTACGGCCACACCACTGCGAACACGCCCGATCTCGTCTGATCTCGGAAGCTAAGCACGGTCGGGCCTGGTTAGTACCTGGATGGGAGACCGCCTGGGAATACCAGGTGCTGTAAGCTATTTTCATTTGGGGTAAAAAAAATCATCCTTTCTCCTGTTTAAAGTCCTGTCTGGTGCCAGGAGCAATTGGTTACGGCCACACCACCGTGAACACGCCCGATCTCGTCTGATCTCGGAAGCTAAGCACGGACGGGCCTGGTTAGTACTTGGATGGGAGACCGCCTGGGAATACCAGGTGCTGTAATCTATTTTCATTTGGGGTAAAAAAAATGATCCTTTCTCCTGTTTAAAGTCCTGTCTGGTGCCAGGAGCAATTGCTTACGGCCACACCACCGGGAACACACCCGATCTCGTCTGATCTCGGAAGCTAAGCACGGTCGGGCCTGTTTAGTACCTGGATGGGAGACCGCCTGGGAATACCAGGTGCTTTAAGCTATTTTCATTTGGGGTAAAAAAAATCATCCTTTCTCCTGTTTAAAGTCCTGTCTGGTGCCAGGAGCATTTGATTACGGCCACACCACCGGGAACACGCCCGATCTCGTCTGATCTCGGAACCTAAGCACGGTCGGGCCTGGTTAGTACTTGGATGGGAGACCGCCTGGGAATACCAGGTGCTGTAATCTATTTTCATTTGGGGTAAAAAAAATGATCCTTTCTCCTGTTTAAAGTCCTGTCTGGTGCCAGGAGTAATTGCTTACGGCCACACCACTGCGAACACGCCCGATCTCGTCTGATCTCGGAAGCTAAGCACGGTCGGGCCTGGTTAGTACCTCGATGGGAGACCGCCTGGGAATACTAGGTGCTGTAAGCTATTTTCATTTGGGGTAAAAAAAATCATCCTTTATCCTGTTTAAAGTCCTGTCTGGTGCCAGGAGTAATTGCTTACGGCCACACCACCGTGAACACGCCCAATCTCGTCTGATCTCGGAAGGTAAGCACGGTCGGGCCTGGTTAGTACTTGGATGGGAGACCGCCTGGGAATACCAGGTGCTGTAAGCTATTTTCATTTGGGGTAAAAAAAATCATCCTTTCTCCTGTTTAAAGTCCTGTCTGGTGCCAGGAGCAATTGCTTTCGGCCACACCACCGTGAACACGCCCGATCTCGTCTGATCTCGGAAGCTAAGCACGGTCGGGCCTGGTTAGTACTTGGAGGGGAGACCGCCTGGGAATACCAGGTGCTGTAATCTATTTTCATTTGGGGTAAAAAAAATGATCCTTTCTCCTGTTTAAAGTCCTGTCTGGTGCCAGGAGCAATTGCTTACGGCCACACCACCGGGAACACACCCGATCTCGTCTGATCTCGGAAGCTAAGCACGGTCGGGCCTGTTTAGTACCTGGATGGGAGACCGCCTGGGAATACCAGGTGCTTTAAGCTATTTTCATTTGGGGTAAAAAAAATCATCCTTTCTCCTGTTTAAAGTCCTGTCTGGTGCCAGGAGCATTTGATTACGGCCACACCACCGGGAACACGCCCGATCTCGTCTGATCTCGGAACCTAAGCACGGTCGGGCCTGGTTAGTACTTGGATGGGAGACCGCCTGGGAATACCAGGTGCTGTAATCTATTTTCATTTGGGGTAAAAAAAATGATCCTTTCTCCTGTTTAAAGTCCTGTCTGGTGCCAGGAGTAATTGCTTACGGCCACACCACTGCGAACACGCCCGATCTCGTCTGATCTCGGAAGCTAAGCACGGTCGGGCCTGGTTAGTACCTCGATGGGAGACCGCCTGGGAATACTAGGTGCTGTAAGCTATTTTCATTTGGGGTAAAAAAAATCATCCTTTATCCTGTTTAAAGTCCTGTCTGGTGCCAGGAGTAATTGCTTACGGCCACACCACCGTGAACACGCCCAATCTCGTCTGATCTCGGAAGGTAAGCACGGTCGGGCCTGGTTAGTACTTGGATGGGAGACCGCCTGGGAATACCAGGTGCTGTAAGCTATTTTCATTTGGGGTAAAAAAAATCATCCTTTCTCCTGTTTAAAGTCCTGTCTGGTGCCAGGAGCAATTGCTTTCGGCCACACCACCGTGAACACGCCCGATCTCGTCTGATCTCGGAAGCTAAGCACGGTCGGGCCTGGTTAGTACTTGGAGGGGAGACCGCCTGGGAATACCAGGTGCTGTAATCTATTTTCATTTGGGGTAAAAAAAATGGTCCTGTCTGGTGCCAGGAGCAATCGCTTACGGCCACACCACTGCGAACACGCCCGATCTCGTCTGATCTCGGAAGCTAAGCACGGTCGGGCCTGGTTAGTACCTCGATGGGAGACCGCCTGGGAATACTAGGTGCTGTAAGCTATTTTCATTTGGGGTAAAAAAAATCATCCTTTATCCTGTTTAAAGTCCTGTCTGGTGCCAGGAGTAATTGCTTACGGCCACACCACCGTGAACAAGCCCGATCTCGTCTGATCTCGGAAGCTAAGCACGGTCGGGCCTGGTTAGTACTTGGATGGGAGACCGCCTGGGAATACCAGGTGCTGTAATCTTTTTTCATTTGGGGTAAAAAAAATGATCCTTTCTCCTGTTTAAAGTCCTGTCTGGTGCCAGGAGTAATTGCTTACGGCCACACCACTGCGAACACGCCCGATCTCGTCTGATCTCGGAAGCTAAGCACGGTCGGGCCTGGTTAGTACCTGGATGGGAGACCGCCTGGGAATACCAGGTGCTGTAAGCTTTTTTCATTTGGGGTAAAAAAAAATGATCCTTTCTCCTGTTTAAAGTCCTGTCTGGTGCCAGGAGCAATTGCTTACGGCCACACCACTGCGAACACGCCCGATCTCGTCTGATCTCGGAAGCTAAGCACGGTCGGGCCTGGTTAGTACCTGGATGGGAGACCGCCTGGGAATACCAGGTGCTGTAAGCTATTTTCATTTGGGGTAAAAAAAATCATCCTTTCTCCTGTTTAAAGTCCTGTCTGGTGCCAGGAGCAATTGCTTACGGCCACACCACCGTGAACACGCCCGATCTCGTCTGATTTCGGAAGCTAAGCACGGTCGGGCATGGTTAGTACTTGGATGGGAGACCGCCTGGGAATACCAGGTGCTATAATCTATTTTCATTTGGGTAAAAAAAATGATCCTTTCTCCTGTTTAAAGTCCTGTCTGGTGCCAGGAGCAATTGCTTACGGCCACACCACCGTGAACACGCCCGATCTCGTCTGATTTCGGAAGCTAAGCACGGTCGGGCCTGGTTAGTACTTGGATGGGAGACCGCCTGGGAATACCAGGTGCTGTAATCTATTTTCATTTGGGGTAAAAAAAAATGATCCTTTCTCCTGTTTAAAGTCCTGTCTGGTGCCAGGAGCAATTGCTTTCGGCCACACCACCGTGAACACGCCCGATCTCGTCTGATCTCGGAAGCTAAGCACGGTCGGGCCTGGTTAGTACTTGGATGGGAGACCGCCTGGGAATACCAGGTGCTGTAAGCTATTTTCATTTGGGGTAAAAAAAATCATCCTTTCTCCTGTTTAAAGTCCTGTCTGGTGCCAGGAGCACTTGCTTTCGGCCACACCACCGTGAACACGCCCGATCTCGTCTGATCTCGGAAGCTAAGCACGGTCGGGCCTGGTTAGTACTTGGAGGGGAGACCGCCTGGGAATACCAGGTGCTGTAATCTATTTTCATTTGGGGTAAAAAAAATGATCCTTTCTCCTGTTTAAAGTCCTGTCTGGTGCCAGGAGCAATTGCTTACGGCCACACCACTGCGAACACGCCCGATCTCGTCTGATCTCGGAAGCTAAGCACGGTCGGGCCTGGTTAGTACTTGGATGGGAGACCGCCTGGGAATACCAGGTGCTGTAATCTATTTTCATTTGGGGTAAAAAAAATGATCCTTTCTCCTGTTTAAAGTCCTGTCTGGTGCCAGGAGTAATTGGTTACGGCCACACCACTGCGAACACGCCCGATCACGTCTGATCTTGGAAGCTAAGAACGGTCGGGCCTGGTTAGTACCTGGATGGGAGACCGCCTGGGAATACCAGGTGCTGTAATCTATTTTCATTTGGGGTAAAAAAAAAAGATCCTTTCTCCTGTTTAAAGTCCTGTCTGGTGCCAGGAGCAATTGCTTACGGCCACACCACTGCGAACATGCCCGATCTCGTCTGATCTCGGAAGCTAAGCACGGTCGGGCCTGGTTAGTACTTGGATGGGAGACCGCCTGGGAATACCAGGTGCTGTAATCTATTTTCATTTGGGGTAAAAAAAAATGATCCTTTCTCCTGTTTAAAGTCCTGTCTGGTGCCAGAAGCAATTGCTTACGGCCACACCACCGTGAACACGCCCGATCTCGTCTGATTTCGGAAGCTAAGCATGGTCGGGCCTGGTTAGTACCTGGATGGGAGACCGCCTGGGAATACCAGGTGCTGTATTCATTTGGGGTAAAAAAAATCATCCTTTCTCCTGTTTAAAGTCCTGTCTGGTGCCAGGAGCAATTGATTACGGCCACACCACCGTGAACACGCCCGTTCTCGTCTGACCTCGGAAGCTAAGCACGGACGGGCCTGGTTAGTACTTGGATGGGAGACCGCCTGTGAATACCAGGTGCTGTAATCTATTTTCATTTGGGGTAAAAAAAATGATCCTTTCTCCTGTTTAAAGTCCTGTCTGGTGCCAGGAGTAATTGGTTACGGCCACACCACTGCGAACACGTCTGATCTCGGAAGCTAAGCACGGTCGGGCCTGGATAGTACCTGGATGGGAGACCGCCTGGGAATACCAGGTGCTGTAAGCTAATTTCATTTGGGGTAAAAAAAATCATCCTTTCTCCTGTTTAAAGTCCTGTCTGGTGCCAGGAGCAATTGCTTACGGCCACACCACCGTGAACACGCCCGATCTCGTCTGATTTCGGAAGCTAAGCACGGTCGGGCCTGGTTAGTACTTTGATGGGAGACCGCCTGGGAATACCAGGTGCTATAATCTATTTTCATTTGGGGTAAAAAAAAATGATCCTTTCTCCTGTTTAAAGTCCTGTCTGGTGCCAGGAGCAATTCCTTACGGCCACACCACTGCGAACACGCCCGATCTCGTCTGATCTCGGAAGCTAAGCACGGTCGGGCCTGGTTAGTACTTGGAGGGGAGACCGCCTGGGAATACCAGGTGCTGTAATCTATTTTCATTTGGGGTAAAAAAAATGATCCTTTCTCCTGTTTAAAGTCCTGTCTGGTGCCAGGAGCAATTGCTTACGGCCACACCACTGCGAACACGCCCGATCTCGTCTGACCTCGGAAGCTAAGCACGGTCGGGCCTGGTTAGTACTTGGATGGGAGACCGCCTGGGAATACCAGGTGCTGTAATCTATTTTCATTTGGGGTAAAAAAAAATGATCCTTTCTCCTGTTTAAAGTCCTGTCTGGTGCCAGAAGCAATTGCTAACGGCCACACCACCGTGAACACGCCCGATCTCGTCTGATTTCGGAAGCTAAGCACGGTCGGGCCTGGTTAGTACCTGGATGGGAGACCGCCTGGGAATACCAGGTGCTGTATTCATTTGGGGTAAAAAAAATGATCCTTTCTCCTGTTTAAAGTCCTGTCTGGTGCCAGGAGTAATTGCTTACGGCCACACCACTGCGAACACGCCCGATCTCGTCTGATCTCGGAAGCTAAGCACGGTCGGGCCTGGTTAGTACCTGGATGGGAGACCGCCTGGGAATACCAGGTGCTGTAAGCTATTTTCATTTGGGGTAAAAAAAATCATCCTTTCTCCTGTTTAAAGTCCTGTCTGGTGCCAGGAGCAATTGATTACGGCCACACCACCGTGAACACGCCCGATCTCGTCTGATCTCGGAAGCTAAGCACGGACGGGCCTGGTTAGTACTTGGATGGGAGACCGCCTGGGAATACCAGGTGCTGTAATCTATTTTCATTTGGGGTAAAAAAAATGATCCTTTCTCCTGTTTAAAGACCTGTCTGGTGCCAGGAGCAATTGCTTACGGCCACACCACTGCGAACACGCCCGATCTCGTTTGATCTCGGAAGCTAAGCACGGTCGGGCTTGGTTAGTACCTGGATGGGAGACCGCCTGGGAATACCAGGTGCTGTAATCTATTTTCATTTGGGGTAAAAAAAATGATCCTTTCTCCTGTTTAAAGTCCTGTCTGGTGCCAGAAGCAATTGCTTACGGCCACACCACCGTGAACACGCCCGATCTCGTCTGATTTCGGAAGCTAAGCACGGTCGGGCCTGGTTAGTACCTGGATGGGAGACCGCCTGGGAATACCAGGTGCTGTATTCATTTGGGGTAAAAAAAATGATCCTTTCTCCTGTTTAAAGTCCTGTCTGGTGCCAGGAGTAATTGCTTACGGCCACACCACTGCGAACACGCCCGATCTCGTCTGATCTCGGAAGCTAAGCACGGTCGGGCCTGGTTAGTACCTGGATGGGAGACCGCCTGGGAATACCAGGTGCTGTAAGCTATTTTCATTTGGGGTAAAAAAAATCATCCTTTCTCCTGTTTAAAGTCCTGTCTGGTGCCAGGAGCAATTGGTTACGGCCACACCACCGTGAACACGCCCGATCTCGTCTGATCTCGGAAGCTAAGCACGGACGGGCCTGGTTAGTACTTGGATGGGAGACCGCGTGGGAATACCAGGTGCTGTAATCTATTTTCATTTGGGGTAAAAAAAATGATCCTTTCTCCTGTTTAAAGTCCTGTCTGGTGCCAGGAGCAATTGCTTACGGCCACACCACCGGGAACACGCCTGATCTCGTCTGATCTCGGAAGCTAAGCACGGTCGGGCCTGTTTAGTACCTGGATGGGAGACCGCCTGGGAATACCAGGTGCTTTAAGCTATTTTCATTTGGGGTAAAAAAAATCATCCTTTCTCCTGTTTAAAGTCCTGTCTGGTGCCAGGAGCATTTGATTACGGCCACACCACCGGGAACACGCCCGATCTCGTCTGATCTCGGAACCTAAGCACGGTCGGGCCTGGTTAGTACTTGGATGGGAGACCGCCTGGGAATACTAGGTGCTGTAAGCTATTTTCATTTTGGGTAAAAAAAATCATCCTTTATCCTGTTTAAAGTCCTTTCTGGTGCCAGGAGTAATTGCTTACGGCCACACCACTGTGAACACGCCCAATCTCGTCTGATCTCGGAAGGTAAGCACGGTCGGGCCGGGTTAGTACTTCGATGGGAGACCGCCTGGGAATACCAGGTGCTGTAAGCTATTTTCATTTGGGGTAAAAAAAATCATCCTTTCTCCTGTTTAAAGTCCTGTCTGGTGCCAGGAGCAATTGCTTTCGGCCACACCACCGTGAACACGCCCGATCTCGTCTGATCTCGGAAGCTAAGCACGGTCGGGCCTGGTTAGTACTTGGAGGGGAGACCGCCTGGGAATACCAGGTGCTGTAATCTATTTTCATTTGGGGTAAAAAAAATGGTCCTGTCTGGTGCCAGGAGCAATCGCTTACGGCCACACCACTGCGAACACGCCCGATCTCGTCTGATCTCGGAAGCTAAGCACGGTCGGGCCTGGTTAGTACCTCGATGGGAGACCGCCTGGGAATACTAGGTGCTGTAAGCTATTTTCATTTGGGGTAAAAAAAATGATCCTTTCTCCTGTTTAAAGTCCTGTCTGGTGCCAGGAGTAATTGCTTACGGCCACACCACTGCGAACACGCCCGATCTCGTCTGATCTCGGAAGCTAAGCACGGTCGGGCCTGGTTAGTACCTGGATGGGAGACCGCCTGGGAATACCAGGTGCTGTAAGCTTTTTTCATTTGGGGTAAAAAAAAATGATCCTTTCTCCTGTTTAAAGTCCTGTCTGGTGCCAGGAGCAATTGCTTACGGCCACACCACTGCGAACACGCCCGATCTCGTCTGATCTCGGAAGCTAAGCACGGTCGGGCCTGGTTAGTACCTGGATGGGAGACCGCCTGGGAATACCAGGTGCTGTAAGCTATTTTCATTTGGGGTAAAAAAAAATCATCCTTTTTCCTGTTTAAAGTCCTGTCTGGTGCCAGGAGCAATTGCTTACGGCCACACCACCGTGAACACGCCCGATCTCGTCTGATTTCGGAAGCTAAGCACGGTCGAGCCTGGTTAGTACTTGGATGGGAGACCGCCTGGGAATACCAGGTGCCATAATCTATTTTCATTTGGGGTAAAAAAAATGATCCTTTCTCCTGTTTAAAGTCCTGTCTGGTGCCAGGAGCAATTGCTTACGGCCACACCACCGTGAACACGCCCGATCTCGTCTGATTTCGGAAGCTAAGCACGGTCGGGCCTAGTTAGTACTTGGATGGGAGACCGCCTGGGAATACCAGGTGCTGTAATCTATTTTCATTTGGGGTAAAAAAAAATGATCCTTTCTCCTGTTTAAAGTCCTGTCTGGTGCCAGGAGTAATTGCTTTCGGCCACACCACCGTGAACACGCCCGATCTCGTCTGATCTCGGAAGCTAAGCACGGACGGGCCTGGTTAGTACTTGGATGGGAGACCGCCTGGGAATACCAGGTGCTGTAATCTATTTTCATTTGGGGTAAAAAAAATGATCCTTTCTCCTGTTTAAAGACCTTTCTGGTGCCAGGAGCAATTGCTTACGGCTACACCACTGCGAACACGCCCGATCTCGTCTGATCTCGGAAGCTAAGCACGGTCGGGCTTGGTTAGTACCTGGATGGGAGACCGCCTGGGAATACCAGGTGCTGTAATCTATTTTCATTTGGGGTAAAAAAAATGATCCTTTCTCCTGTTTAAAGTCCTGTCTGGTGCCAGGAGTAATTGCTTACGGCCACACCACTGCGAACACGCCCGATCTCGTCTGATCTCGGAAGCTAAGCACGGTCGGGCCTGGTTAGTACCTGGATGGGAGACCGCCTGGGAATACCAGGTGCTGTAAGCTATTTTCATTTGGGGTAAAAAAAATCATCCTTTCTCCTGTTTAAAGTCCTGTCTGGTGCCAGGAGCAATTGGTTACGGCCACACCACCGTGAACACGCCCGATCTCGTCTGATCTCGGAAGCTAAGCACGGACGGGCCTGGTTAGTACTTGGATGGGAGACCGCCTGGGAATACCAGGTGCTGTAATCTATTTTCATTTGGGGTAAAAAAAATGATCCTTTCTCCTGTTTAAAGTCCTGTCTGGTGCCAGGAGCAATTGCTTACGGCCACACCACCGGGAACACGCCCGATCTCGTCTGATCTCGGAAGCTAAGCACGGTCGGGCCTGTTTAGTACCTGGATGGGAGACCGCCTGGGAATACCAGGTGCTTTAAGCTATTTTCATTTGGGGTAAAAAAAATCATCCTTTCTCCTGTTTAAAGTCCTGTCTGGTGCCAGGAGCATTTGATTACGGCCACACCACCGGGAACACGCCCGATCTCGTCTGATCTCGGAACCTAAGCACGGTCGGGCCTGGTTAGTACTTGGATGGGAGACCGCCTGGGAATACCAGGTGCTGTAATCTATTTTCATTTGGGGTAAAAAAAATGATCCTTTCTCCTGTTTAAAGTCCTGTCTGGTGCCAGGAGTAATTGCTTACGGCCACCCCACTGCGAACACGCCCGATCTCGTCTGATCTCGGAAGCTAAGCACGGTCGGGCCTGGTTAGTACCTCGATGGGAGACCGCCTGGGAATACTAGGTGCTGTAAGCTATTTTCATTTGGGGTAAAAAAAATCATCCTTTATCCTGTTTAAAGTCCTGTCTGGTGCCAGGAGTAATTGCTTACGGCCACACCACCGTGAACACGCCCAATCTCGTCTGATCTCGGAAGGTAAGCACGGTCGGGCCTGGTTAGTACTTGGATGGGAGACCGCCTGGGAATACCAGGTGCTGTAAGCTATTTTCATTTGGGGTAAAAAAAATCATCCTTTCTCCTGTTTAAAGTCCTGTCTGGTGCCAGGAGCAATTGCTTTCGGACACACCACCGTGAACACGCCCGATCTCGTCTGATCTCGGAAGCTAAGCACGGTCGGGCCTGGTTAGTACTTGGAGGGGAGACCGCCTGGGAATACCAGGTGCTGTAATCTATTTTCATTTGGGGTAAAAAAAATGGTCCTGTCTGGTGCCAGGAGCAATCGCTTACGGCCACACCACTGCGAACACGCCCGATCTCGTCTGATCTCGGAAGCTAAGCACGGTCGGGCCTGGTTAGTACCTCGATGGGAGACCGCCTGGGAATACTAGGTGCTGTAAGCTAATTTCATTTGGGGTAAAAAAAATGATCCTTTCTCCTGTTTAAAGTCCTGTCTGGTGCCAGGAGCAATTGCTTACGGCCACACCACCGTGAACACGCCCGATCTCGTCTGATTTCGGAAGCTAAGCACGGTCGGGCCTGGTTAGTACCTGGATGGGAGACCGCCTGGGAATACCAGGTGCTGTATTCATTTGGGGTAAAAAAAATGATCCTTTCTCCTGTTTAAAGTCCTGTCTGGTGCCAGGAGTAATTGCTTACGGCCACACCACTGCGAACACGCCCGATCTCGTCTGATCTCGGAAGCTAAGCACGGTCGGGCCTGGTTAGTACCTGGATGGGAGACCGCCTGGGAATACCAGGTGCTGTAAGCTATTTTCATTTGGGGTAAAAAAAATCATCCTTTCTCCTGTTTAAAGTCCTGTCTGGTGCCAGGAGCAATTGGTTACGGCCACACCACCGTGAACACGCCCGATCTCGTCTGATCTCGGAAGCTAAGCACGGACGGGCCTGGTTAGTACTTGGATGGGAGACCGCGTGGGAATACCAGGTGCTGTAATCTATTTTCATTTGGGGTAAAAAAAATGATCCTTTCTCCTGTTTAAAGTCCTGTCTGGTGCCAGGAGCAATTGCTTACGGCCACACCACCGGGAACACGCCTGATCTCGTCTGATCTCGGAAGCTAAGCACGGTCGGGCCTGTTTAGTACCTGGATGGGAGACCGCCTGGGAATACCAGGTGCTTTAAGCTATTTTCATTTGGGGTAAAAAAAATCATCCTTTCTCCTGTTTAAAGTCCTGTCTGGTGCCAGGAGTATTTGATTACGGCCACACCACCGGGAACACGCCCGATCTCGTCTGATCTCGGAAGCTAAGCACGGTCGGGCCTGGTTAGTACCTGGATGGGAGACCGCCTGGGAATACCAGGTGCTTTAAGCTATTTTCATTTGGGGTAAAAAAAATCATCCTTTCTCCTGTTTAAAGTCCTGTCTGGTGCCAGGAGCATTTGCTTACGGCCACACCACCGGGAACACGCCCGATCTCGTCTGATCTCGGAACCTAAGCACGGTCGGGCCTGGTTAGTACTTGGATGGGAGACCGCCTGGGAATACCATGTGCTGTAATCAATTTTCATTTGGGGTAAAAAAAATGATCCTTTCTCCTGTTTAAAGTCCTGTCTGGTGCCAGGAGCAATTGCTTACGGCCACACCACTGCGAACACGCCCGATCTCGTCTGATCTCGGAAGCTAAGCACGGTCGGGCCTGGTTAGTACTTGGAGGGGAGACCGCCTGGGAATACCAGGTGCTGTAATCTATTTTCATTTGGGGTAAAAAAAATGATCCTTTCTCCTGTTTAAAGTCCTGTCTGGTGCCAGGAGCAATTGCTTACGGCCACACCACTGCGAACACGCCCGATCTCGTCTGACCTCGGAAGCTAAGCACGGTTGGGCCTGGTTAGTACTTGGATGGGAGACCGCCTGGGAATACCAGGTGCTGTAATCTATTTTCATTTGGGGTAAAAAAAATGATCCTTTCTCCTGTTTAAAGTCCTGTCTGGTGCCAGGAGTAATTGGTTACGGCCACACCACTGCGAACACGCCCGATCTCGTCTGATCTCGGAAGCTAAGAACGGTCGGGCCTGGTTAGTACCTGGATGGGAGACCGCCTGGGAATACCAGGTGCTGTAATCTATTTTCATTTGGGGTAAAAAAAAAAGATCCTTTCTCCTGTTTAAAGTCCTGTCTGGTGCCAGGAGCAATTGCTTACGGCCACACCACTGCGAACACGCCCGATCTCGTCTGATCTCGGAAGCTAACCACGGTCGGGCCTGGTTAGTACTTGGATGGGAGACCGCCTGGGAATACCAGGTGCTGTAATCTATTTTCATTTGGGGTAAAAAAAAAAGATCCTTTCTCCTGTTTAAAGTCCTGTCTGGTGCCAGAAGCAATTGCTTACGGCCACACCACCGTGAACACGCCCGATCTCGACTGATTTCGGAAGCTAAGCATGGTCGGGCCTGGTTAGTACCTGGATGGGAGACCGCCTGGGAATACCAGGTGCTGTATTCATTTGGGGTAAAAAAAATCATCCTTTCTCCTGTTTAAAGTCCTGTCTGGTGCCAGGAGCAATTGATTACGGCCACACCACCGTGAACACGCCCGTTCTCGTCTGACCTCGGAAGCTAAGCACGGACGGGCCTGGTTAGTACTTGGATGGGAGACCGCCTGGGAATACCAGGTGCTGTAATCTATTTTCATTTGGGGTAAAAAAAATGATCCTTTCTCCTGTTTAAAGTCCTGTCTGGTGCCAGGAGTAATTGCTTACGGCCACACCACTGCGAACACGCCCGATCTCGTCTGATCTCGGAAGCTAAGCACGGTCGGGCCTGGTTAGTACCTGGATGGGAGACCGCCTGGGAATACCAGGTGCTGTAAGCTAATTTCATTTGGGGTAAAAAAAATCATCCTTTCTCCTGTTTAAAGTCCTGTCTGGTGCCAGGAGCAATTGCTTACGGCCACACCACCGTGAACACGCCCGATCTCGTCTGATTTCGGAAGCTAAGCACGGTCGGGCCTGGTTAGTACTTTGATGGGAGACCGCCTGGGAATACCAGGTGCTATAATCTATTTTCATTTGGGGTAAAAAAAAATGATCCTTTCTCCTGTTTAAAGTCCTGTCTGGTGCCAGGAGCAATTCCTTACGGCCACACCACTGCGAACACGCCCGATCTCGTCTGATCTCGGAAGCTAAGCACGGTCGGGCCTGGTTAGTACTTGGAGGGGAGACCGCCTGGGAATACCAGGTGCTGTAATCTATTTTCATTTGGGGTAAAAAAAATGATCCTTTCTCCTGTTTAAAGTCCTGTCTGGTGCCAGGAGCAATTGCTAACGGCCACACCACCGTGAACACGGCCGATCTCGTCTGATTTCGGAAGCTAAGCACGGTCGGGCCTGGTTAGTACCTGGATGGGAGACCGCCTGGCAATACCAGGTGCTGTATTCATTTGGGGTAAAAAAAATGATCCTTTCTCCTGTTTAAAGTCCTGTCTGGTGCCAGGAGTAATTGCTTACGGCCACACCACTGCGAACACGCCCGATCTCGTCTGATCTCGGAAGCTAAGCACGGTCGGGCCTGGTTAGTACCTGGATGGGAGACCGCCTGGGAATACCAGGTGCTGTAAGCTATTTTCATTTGGGGTAAAAAAAATCATCCTTTCTCCTGTTTAAAGTCCTGTCTGGTGCCAGGAGCAATTGATTACGGCCACACCACCGTGAACACGCCCGATCTCGTCTGATCTCGGAAGCTAAGCACGGACGTGCCTGGTTAGTACTTGGATGGGAGACCGCCTGGGAATACCAGGTGCTGTAATCTATTTTCATTTGGGGTAAAAAAAATGATCCTTTCTCCTGTTTAAAGACCTGTCTGGTGCCAGGAGCAATTACTTACGGCCACACCACCGCGAACACGCCCGATCTCGTCTGATCTCGGAAGCTAAGCACGGTCGGGCTTGGTTAGTACCTGGATGGGAGACCGCCTGGGAATACCAGGTGCTGTAATCTATTTTCATTTGGGGTAAAAAAAATGATCCTTTCTCCTGTTTAAAGTCCTGTCTGGTGCCAGGAGTAATTGCTTACGGCCACACCACTGCGAACACGCCCGATCTCGTCTGATCTCGGAAGCTAAGCACGGTCGGGCCTGGTTAGTACCTGGATGGGAGACCGCCTGGGAATACCAGGTGCTGTAAGCTATTTTCATTTGGGGTAAAAAAAATCATCCTTTCTCCTGTTTAAAGTCCTGTCTGGTGCCAGGAGCAATTGGTTACGGCCACACCACCGTGAACACGCCCGATCTCGTCTGATCTCGGAAGCTAAGCACGGACGGGCCTGGTTAGTACTTGGATGGGAGACCGCCTGGGAATACCAGGTGCTGTAATCTATTTTCATTTGGGGTAAAAAAAATGATCCTTTCTCCTGTTTAAAGTCCTGTCTGGTGCCAGGAGCAATTGCTTACGGCCACACCACCGGGAACACGCCCGATCTCGTCTGATCTCGGAAGCTAAGCACGGTCGGGCCTGTTTAGTACCTGGATGGGAGACCGCCTGGGAATACCAGGTGCTTTAAGCTATTTTCATTTGGGGTAAAAAAAATCATCCTTTCTCCTGTTTAAAGTCCTGTCTGGTGCCAGGAGCATTTGTTTACGGCCACACCACCGGGAACACGCCCGATCTCGTCTGATCTCGGAACCTAAGCACGGTCGGGCCTGGTTAGTACTTGGATGGGAGACCGCCTGGGAATACCATGTGCTGTAATCTATTTTCATTTGGGGTAAAAAAAATGATCCTTTCTCCTGTTTAAAGTCCTGTCTGGTGCCAGGAGTAATTGCTTACGGCCACACCACTGCGAACACGCCCGATCTCGTCTGATCTCGGAAGCTAAGCACGGTCGGGCCTGGTTAGTACCTGGATGGGAGACCGCCTGGGAATACCAGGTGCTGTAAGCTATTTTCATTTGGGGTAAAAAAAATCATCCTTTCTCCTGTTTAAAGTCCTGTCTGGTGCCAGGAGCAATTGCTTACGGCCACACCACCGGGAACACGCCCGATCTCGTCTGATCTCGGAAGCTAAGCACGGTCGGGCCTGGTTAGTACCTGGATGGGAGACCGCCTGGGAATACCAGGTGCTTTAAGGAATTTTCATTTGGGGTAAAAAAAATTATCCTTTCTCCTGTTTAAAGTTCTGTCTGGTGCCAGGAGCAATTGCTTACGGCCACACCACTGCGAACACGCCCGATCTCGTCTGATCTCGGAAGCTAAGCACGGTCGGGCCTGGTTAGTACCTGGATGGGAGACCGCCTGGGAATACCAGGTGCTGTAAGCTAATTTCATTTGGGGTAAAAAAAATCATCCTTTCTCCTGTTTAAAGTCCTGTCTGGTGCCAGGAGCAATTGCTTACGGCCACACCACCGTGAACACGCCCGATCTCGTCTGATTTCGGAAGCTAAGCATGGTCGGGCCTGGTTAGTACTTTGATGGGAGACCGCCTGGGAATACCAGGTGCTATAATCTATTTTCATTTGGGGTAAAAAAAAATGATCCTTTCTCCTGTTTAAAGTCCTGTCTGGTGCCAGGAGCAATTCCTTACGGCCACACCACTGCGAACACGCCCGATCTCGTCTGATCTCGGAAGCTAAGCACGGTCGGGCCTGGTTAGTACTTGGAGGGGAGACCGCCTGGGAATACCAGGTGCTGTAATCTATTTTCATTTGGGGTAAAAAAAATGATCCTTTCTCCTGTTTAAAGTCCTGTCTGGTGCCAGGAGCAATTGCTTACGGCCACACCACTGCGAACACGCCCGATCTCGTCTGACCTCGGAAGCTAAGCACGGTTGGGCCTGGTTAGTATTTGGATGGGAGACCGCCTGGGAATACCAGGTGCTGTAATCTATTTTCATTTGGGGTAAAAAAAAATGATCCTTTCTCCTGTTTAAAGTCCTGTCTGGTGCCAGAAGCAATTGCTAACGGCCACACCACTGCGAACACGCCCGATCTCGTCTGATCTCGGAAGCTAAGCACGGTCGGGCTTGGTTAGTACCTGTATGGGAGACCGCCTGGGAATACCAGGTGCTGTAATCTATTTTCATTTGGGGTAAAAAAAATGATCCTTTCTCCTGTTTAAAGTCCTGTCTGGTGCCAGGAGTAATTGCTTACGGCCACACCACTGCGAACACGCCCGATCTCGTCTGATCTCGGAAGCTAAGCACGGTCGGGCCTGGTTAGTACCTGGATGGGAGACCGCCTGGGAATACCAGGTGCTGTAAGCTATTTTCATTTGGGGTAAAAAAAATCATCCTTTCTCCTGTTTAAAGTCCTGTCTGGTGCCAGGAGCAATTGGTTACGGCCACACCACCGTGAACACGCCCGATCTCGTCTGATCTCGGAAGCTAAGCACGGTCGGGCCTGGTTAGTACCTGGATGGGAGACCGCCTGGGAATACCAGGTGCTGTAAGCTATTTTCATTTGGGGTAAAAAAAATCATCCTTTCTCCTGTTTAAAGTCCTGTCTGGTGCCAAGAGCAATTGCTTACGGCCACACCACCGTGAACACGCCCGATCTCGTCTGATCTCGGAAGCTAAGCACGGTCGGGCCTGGTTAGTACTTGGATGGGAGACCGCCTGGGAATACCAGGTGCTGTAATCTATTTTCATTTGGGGTAAAAAAAATGATCCTTTCTCCTGTTTAAAGTCCTGTCTGGTGCCAGGAGCAATTGCTTACGGCCACACCACTGCGAACACGCCCGATCTCGTCTGATCTCGGAAGCTAAGCACGGTCGGGCCTGGTTAGTACCTGGATGGGAGACCGCCTGGGAATACCAGGTGCTGTAAGCTATTTTCATCTGGGGTAAAAAAAATCATCCTTTCTCCTGTTTAAAGTCCTGTCTGGTGCCAGGAGCAATTGCTTACGGCCACACCACTGCGAACACGCCCGATCTCGTCTGATCTCGGAAGCGAAGCACGGTCGGGCCTGGTTATTACCTGGAGGGGAGACCGCCTGGGAATACCAGGTGCTGTAAGCTATTTTCATTTGGGGTTAAAAAAATCATCCTTTCTCCTGTTTAAAGTCCTGTCTGGTGCCAAGATCAATTGCTTACGGCCACACCACCGTGAACACGCCCGATCTCGTCTGATCTCGGAAGCTAAGCACGGTCGGGCCTGGTTAGTACTTGGATGGGAGACCGCTTGGGAATACCAGGTGCTGTAATCTATTTTCATTTGGGGTAAAAAAAATGATCCTTCCTCCTGTTTAAAGTCCTGTCTGGTGCCAGGAGCAATTGCTTACGGCCACACCACTGCGAACACGCCCGATCTCGTCTGATCTCGGAAGCGTAGCACGGTCGGGACTGGTTATTACCTGGATGGGAGACCGCCTGGGAATACCAGGTGCTGTAAGCTATTTTCATTTGGGGTAAAAAGAATCATCCTTTCTCCTGTTTAAAGTCCTTTCTGGTGCCAAGAGCAATTGCTTACGGCCACACCACCGTGAACACGCCCGATCTCGTCTGATCTCGGAAGCTAAGCACGGTCGGGCTTGATTAGTACTTGGATGGGAGACCGCCTGGGATTACCAGGTGCTGTAATCTATTTTCATTTGGGGTAAAAAAAATGATCCTTTCTCCTGTTTAAAGTCCTGTCTGGTGCCAGGAGCAATTGCTTACGGCCACACCACTGCGAACACGCCCGATCTCGTCTGATCTCGGAAGCTAAGCACGGTCGGGCCTGGTTAGTACTTGGATGGGAGACCTCCTGGGAATACCAGGTGCTGTAATCTATTTTCATTTGGGGTAAAAAAAATGATCCTTTCTCCTGTTTAAAGTCCTGTCTGGTGCCAGGAGCAATTGCTTACGGCAACACCACTGCGAACACGCCCGATCTCGTCTGATCTCGGAAGCTAAGCACGGACGGGCCTGGTTAGTACCTGGATGGGAGACCGCCTGGGAATACCAGGTGCTGTAAGCTATTTTCATTTGGGGTAAAAAAAATCGTCCTTTCTCCTGTTTAAAGTCCTGTCTGGTGCCAGGAGCAATTGCTTACGGCCACACCACTGCGAAAACGCCCGATCTCGTCTGATATCGGAAGCTAAGCACGGTCGGGCCTGGTTAGTACTTGGATGGGAGACCGCCTGGGAATACCAGGTGCTGTAATCTATTTTCATTTGGGGTAAAAAAAATGATCCTTTCTCCTGTTTAAAGTCCTGTCTGGTGCCATGAGCAATTGCTTACGGCCCCACCACTGCGAGCACGCCCGATCTCGTCTGATCTCGGAAGCTAAGCACGGTCGGGCCTGGTTAGTACTTGGATGGGAGACCGCCTGGGAATACCAGGTGCTGTAATCTATTTTCATTTGGGGTAAAAAAAATGATCCTTTCTCCTGTTTAAAGTCCTGTCTGGTGCCATGAGCAATTGCTTACGGCCACACCACTGCGAACACGCCCGATCTCGTCTGATCTCGGAAGCTAAGCACGGTCGGGCCTGGTTAGTACCTGGATGGGAGACCGCCTGGGAATACCAGGTGCTGTAAGCTATTTTCATTTGGGGTAAAAAAAATCATCCTTTCTCCTGTTTAAAGTCCTGTCTGGTGCCAGGAGCAATTGCTTACGGCCACACCACCGGGAACACGCCCGATCTCGTCTGATCTCGGAAGCTAAGCACGGTCGGGCCTGGTTAGGACTTGAATGGGAGACCGCCTGGGAATACCAGGTACTGTAATCTATTTTCATTTGGGGTAAAAAAAATGATCCTTTCTCCTGTTTAAAGTCCTGTCTGGTGCCAGGAGCAATTGTTTACGTCCACACCACTGCGAACACGCCCGATCTCGTCTGATCTCGGTAGCTAAGCACGGTCGGGCCTGGTTAGTACTTGGATGGGAGACCGCCTGGGAATACCAGGTGCTGTAATCTATTTTCATTTGGGGTAAAAAAAATGATCCTTTCTCCTGTTTAAAGTCCTGTCTGGTGCCAGGAGTAATTGCTTACGGCCACACCACTGCGAACACGCCCGATCTCGTCTGATCTCGGAAGCTAAGCACGGTCGGGCCTGGTTAGTACCTGGATGGGAGACCGCCTGGCAATACCAGGTGCTGTAAGCTATTTTCATTTGGGGTAAAAAAAATCATCCTTTCTCCTGTTTAAAGTCCTGTCTGGTGCCAGGTGCAATTGCTTAAGGCCACACCACCGTGAACACGCCCGATCTCGTCTGATCTCGGAAGCTAAGCACGGTCGGGCCCCTGGATGGGAGACCGCCTGGCAATACCAGGTGCTGTAAGCTATTTTCATTTGGGGTAAAAAAAATCATCCTTTCTCCTGTTTAAAGTCCTGTCTGGTGCCAGGAGCAATTGCTTACGGCCACACCACTGCGAACACGCCCGATCTCGTCTGATCTCGGAAGCGTAGCACGGTCGGGACTGGTTATTACCTGGATGGGAGACCGCCTGGGAATACCAGGTGCTGTAAGCTATTTTCATTTGGGGTAAAAAGAATCATCCTTTCTCCTGTTTAAAGTCCTTTCTGGTGCCAAGAGCAATTGCTTACGGCCACACCACCGTGAACACGCCCGATCTCGTCTGATCTCGGAAGCTAAGCACGGTCGGGCTTGATTAGTACTTGGATGGGAGACCGCCTGGGATTACCAGGTGCTGTAATCTATTTTCATTTGGGGTAAAAAAAATGATCCTTTCTCCTGTTTAAAGTCCTGTCTGGTGCCAGGAGCAATTGCTTACGGCCACACCACTGCGAACACGCCCGATCTCGTCTGATCTCGGAAGCTAAGCACGGTCGGGCCTGGTTAGTACTTGGATGGGAGACCTCCTGGGAATACCAGGTGCTGTAATCTATTTTCATTTGGGGTAAAAAAAATGATCCTTTCTCCTGTTTAAAGTCCTGTCTGGTGCCAGGAGCAATTGCTTACGGCAACACCACTGCGAACACGCCCGATCTCGTCTGATCTCGGAAGCTAAGCACGGACGGGCCTGGTTAGTACCTGGATGGGAGACCGCCTGGGAATACCAGGTGCTGTAAGCTATTTTCATTTGGGGTAAAAAAAATCGTCCTTTCTCCTGTTTAAAGTCCTGTCTGGTGCCAGGAGCAATTGCTTACGGCCACACCACTGCGAAAACGCCCGATCTCGTCTGATATCGGAAGCTAAGCACGGTCGGGCCTGGTTAGTACTTGGATGGGAGACCGCCTGGGAATACCAGGTGCTGTAATCTATTTTCATTTGGGGTAAAAAAAATGATCCTTTCTCCTGTTTAAAGTCCTGTCTGGTGCCATGAGCAATTGCTTACGGCCCCACCACTGCGAGCACGCCCGATCTCGTCTGATCTCGGAAGCTAAGCACGGTCGGGCCTGGTTAGTACTTGGATGGGAGACCGCCTGGGAATACCAGGTGCTGTAATCTATTTTCATTTGGGGTAAAAAAAATGATCCTTTCTCCTGTTTAAAGTCCTGTCTGGTGCCATGAGCAATTGCTTACGGCCACACCACTGCGAACACGCCCGATCTCGTCTGATCTCGGAAGCTAAGCACGGTCGGGCCTGGTTAGTACCTGGATGGGAGACCGCCTGGGAATACCAGGTGCTGTAAGCTATTTTCATTTGGGGTAAAAAAAATCATCCTTTCTCCTGTTTAAAGTCCTGTCTGGTGCCAGGAGCAATTGCTTACGGCCACACCACCGGGAACACGCCCGATCTCGTTTGATCTCGGAAGCTAAGCACGGTCGGGCCTGGTTAGGACTTGAATGGGAGACCGCCTGGGAATACCAGGTACTGTAATCTATTTTCATTTGGGGTAAAAAAAATGATCCTTTCTCCTGTTTAAAGTCCTGTCTGGTGCCAGGAGCAATTGTTTACGTCCACACCACTGCGAACACGCCCGATCTCGTCTGATCTCGGTAGCTAAGCACGGTCGGGCCTGGTTAGTACTTGGATGGGAGACCGCCTGGGAATACCAGGTGCTGTAATCTATTTTCATTTGGGGTAAAAAAAATGATCCTTTCTCCTGTTTAAAGTCCTGTCTGGTGCCAGGAGTAATTGCTTACGGCCACACCACTGCGAACACGCCCGATCTCGTCTGATCTCGGAAGCTAAGCACGGTCGGGCCTGGTTAGTACCTGGATGGGAGACCGCCTGGCAATACCAGGTGCTGTAAGCTATTTTCATTTGGGGTAAAAAAAATCATCCTTTCTCCTGTTTAAAGTCCTGTCTGGTGCCAGGTGCAATTGCTTAAGGCCACACCACCGTGAACACGCCCGATCTCGTCTGATCTCGGAAGCTAAGCACGGTCGGGCCCCTGGATGGGAGACCGCCTGGCAATACCAGGTGCTGTAAGCTATTTTCATTTGGGGTAAAAAAAATCATCCTTTCTCCTGTTTAAAGTCCTGTCTGGTGCTAGGAGCAATTGCTTACGGCCACACCACTGCGAACACGCCTGATCTCGGAAGCTAAGCACAGACGGGCCTGGTTAGTACTTGGATGGGAGACCGCCTGGGAATACCAGGTGCTGTAAGCTATTTTCATTTGGGGTAAAAAAAATCATCCTTTCTCCTGTTTAAAGTCCTGTCTGGTGCCAGGAGCAATTGCTTACGGCCACACCACCGGGAACACGCCCGAGCTCGTCTGATCTCGGAAGCTAAGCACGGTCGGGCCTGGTTAGGACTTGAATGGGAGACCGCCTGGGAATACCAGGTACTGTAATCTATTTTCATTTGGGGTAAAAAAAATGATCCTTTCTCCTGTTTAAAGTCCTGTCTGGTGCCAGGAGCAATTGTTTACGTCCACACCACTGCGAACACGCCCGATCTCGTCTGATCTCGGTAGCTAAGCACGGTCGGGCCTGGTTAGTACTTGGATGGGAGACCGCCTGGGAATACCAGGTGCTGTAATCTATTTTCATTTGGGGTAAAAAAAATGATCCTTTCTCCTGTTTAAAGTCCTGTCTGGTGCCAGGAGTAATTGCTTACGGCCACACCACTGCGCACACGCCCGATCTCGTCTGATCTCGGAAGCTAAGCACGGTCGGGCCTGGTTAGTACCTGGATGGGAGACCGCCTGGGAATACCAGGTGCTGTAAGCTATTTTCATTTGGGGTAAAAAAAATCATCCTTTCTCCTGTTTAAAGTCCTGTCTGGTGCAAGGAGCAATTTCTTACGGCCACACCACCGTGAACACGCCCGATCTCGTCTGATCTCGGAAGCTAAGCACGGTCGGGCCTGGTTAGTACTTGGATGGGAGACCGCCTGGGAATACCAGGTGCTGTAAGCTATTTTCATTTGGGGTAAAAAAAATCATCCTTTCTCCTGTTTAAAGTCCTGTCTGGTGCCACGAGCAATTGCTTACGGTCACACCACCGTGAACACGCCCGATCTCGTCTGATATCGGAAGCTAAGCACGGTCGGGCCTGGTTAGTACTTGGATGGGAGACCGCCTGGGAATACCAGGTGCTGTAATATATTTTCATTTGGGGTAAAAAAAATGATCCTTTCTCCTGTTTAAAGTCCTGTCTGGTGCCACGAGCAATTGCTTACGGCCACACCACCGGGAACACGCCCGATCTCGACTGATCTCGGAAGCTAAGCACGGTCGGGCCTGGTTAGTACCTGGATGGGAGACCGCATGGGAATACCAGGTGCTGTAATATATTTTCATTTGGGGTAAAAAAAATGATCCTTTCTCCTGTTTAAAGTCCTGTCTGGTGCCAGGAGTAATTGCTTAAGGCCACACCACTGCGAACACGCCCGATCTCGACTGATCTCGGAAGCTAAGCACGGTCGGGCCTGGTTAGTACCTGGATGGGAGACCGCATGGGAATACCAGGTGCTGTAAGCTATTTTCATTTGGGGTAAAAAAAATCATCCTTTCTCCTGTTTAAAGTCCTGTCTGGTGCCAGGAGCAATTGCTTACGGCCACACCACTGCGAACAGGTCTGATCTCGGAAGCTAAGCACGGTCGGGCCTGGTTAGTACCTGGATGGGAGACCGCCTGGGAATACCAGGTGCTGTAAGCTATTTTCATTTGGGGTAAAAAAAATCATCCTTTCTCCTGTTTAAAGTCCTGTCTGGTGCCAGGAGCAATTGCTTACGGCCACACCACCGTGAACACGCCCGATCTCGTCTGATATCGGAAGCTAAGCACGGTCGGGCCTGGTTAGTACTTGGATGGGAGGCCGCCTGGGAATACCAGGTGCTGTAAGCTATTTTCATTTGGGGTAAAAAAAATCATCCTTTCTCCTGTTTAAAGTCCTGTCTGGTGCCAGGAGCAATTGCTTACGGCAACACCACTGCGAACACGCCCGATCTCGTCTGATCTCGGAAGCTAAGCATGGTCGGGCCTGGTTAGTACCTGGATGGGAGACCGCCTGGGAATACCAGGTGCTGTAAGCTATTTTCATTTGGGGTAAAAAAAATCGTCCTTTCTCCTGTTTAAAGTCCTGTCTGGTGCCAGGATCAATTGCTTACGGCCACACCACTGCGAAAACGCCCGATCTCGTCTGATATCGGAAGCTAAGCACGGTCGGGCCTGGTTAGTACTTGGATGGGAGACCGCCTGGGAATACCAGGTGCTGTAATCTATTTTCATTTGGGGTAAAAAAAATCATCCTTTCTCCTGTTTAAAGTCCTGTCTGGTGCCACGAGCAATTGCTTACGGCCACACCACCGTGAACACGCCCGATCTCGTCTGATATCGGAAGCTAAGCACGGTCGGGCCTGGTTAGTACTTGGATGGGAGACCGCCTGGGAATACCAGGTGCTGTAATATATTTTCATTTGGGGTAAAAAAAATGATCCTTTCTCCTGTTTAAAGTCCTGTCTGGTGCCACGAGCAATTGCTTACGGCCACACCACCGGGAACACGCCCGATCTCGACTGATCTCGGAAGCTAAGCACGGTCGGGCCTGGTTAGTACCTGGATGGGAGACCGCATGGGAATACCAGGTGCTGTAATATATTTTCATTTGGGGTAAAAAAAATGATCCTTTCTCCTGTTTAAAGTCCTGTCTGGTGCCAGGAGTAATTGCTTAAGGCCACACCACTGCGAACACGCCCGATCTCGACTGATCTCGGAAGCTAAGCACGGTCGGGCCTGGTTAGTACCTGGATGGGAGACCGCATGGGAATACCAGGTGCTGTAAGCTATTTTCATTTGGGGTAAAAAAAATCATCCTTTCTCCTGTTTAAAGTCCTGTCTGGTGCCAGGAGCAATTGCTTACGGCCACACCACCGTGAACACGCCCGATCTCGTCTGATATCGGAAGCTAAGCACGGTCGGGCCTGGTTAGTACTTGGATGGGAGGCCGCCTGGGAATACCAGGTGCTGTAAGCTATTTTCATTTGGGGTAAAAAAAATCATCCTTTCTCCTGTTTAAAGTCCTGTCTGGTGCCAGGAGCAATTGCTTACGGCAACACCACTGCGAACACGCCCGATCTCGTCTGATCTCGGAAGCTAAGCATGGTCGGGCCTGGTTAGTACCTGGATGGGAGACCGCCTGGGAATACCAGGTGCTGTAAG
Source organism: Micromesistius poutassou (assembly GCF_964030765.1). Lineage (NCBI taxonomy): Eukaryota > Metazoa > Chordata > Actinopteri > Gadiformes > Gadidae > Micromesistius > Micromesistius poutassou. The sequence goes on from NC_140271.1 coordinate 29,196,824, forward strand.
CTATTTTCATTTGGGGTAAAAAAAATCGTCCTTTCTCCTGT
>NC_140271.1:29204364-29209364 GCF_964030765.1 Micromesistius poutassou
TGCGAACACGCCCGATCTCGTCTGATCTCGGAAGCTAAGCACGGTCGGGCCTGGTTAGTACCTGGATGGGAGGCCGCCTGGGAATACCAGGTGCTGTAAGCTATTTTCATTTGGGGTAAAAAAAATCATCCTTTCTCCTGTTTAAAGTCCTGTCTGGTGCCAGGAGCAATTGCTTACGGCCACACCACTGCGAACACGCCCGGTATCGTCTGATCTCGGAAGCTAAGCACGGTCGGGCCTGGTTAGTACCTGGATGGGAGACCGCCTGGGAATACCAGGTGCTGTAAGCTATTTTCATTTGGGGTAAAAAAAATCATCCTTTCTCCTGTTTAAAGTCCTGTCTGGTGCTAGGAGAAATTGCTTACGGCCACACCACTGCGAACACGCCTGATCTCGGAAGCTAAGCACGGACGGGCCTGGTTAGTACCTGGATGGGAGACCGCCTAGGAATACCAGGTGCTGTAAGCTATTTTCATTTGTGGTAAAAAAAATCATCCTTTCTCCTGTTTAAAGTCCTGTCTGGTGCCAGGAGCAATTGCTTACGGCCACACCACCGTGAACACGCCCGATCTCGTCTGATCTCGGAAGGTAAGCACAGTCGGGCCTGGTTAGTACTTGGATGGGAGACCGCCTGGGAATACCAGGTGCTGTAAGCTATTTTCATTTGGGGTAAAAAAAATCATCCTTTCTCCTGTTTAAAGTCCTGTCTGGTGCCAGGAGCAATTATTTACGTCCACACCACTGCGAACACGCCCGATCTCGTCTGATCTCGGTAGCTAAGCACGGTCGGGCCTGGTTAGTACTTGGATGGGAGACCGCCTGGGAATACCAGGTGCTGTAATCTATTTTCATTTGGGGTAAAAAAAATGATCCTTTCTCCTGTTTAAAGTCCTGTCTGGTGCCAGGAGCAATTGCTTACGGCCACACCACTGCGAACACGACCGATCTCGTATGATCTTGGAAGCGAAGCACGGTCGGGCCTGGTTAGTACTTGGATGGGAGACCGCCTGGGAATACCAGGTGCTGTTGGGGTAAAAAAAATCATCCTTTCTCCTGTTTAAAGTCCTGTCTGGTGCCAGGAGCAATTACTTACGGCCACACCACCGGGAACACGCCCGATCTCGTCTGATCTCGGAAGCTAAGCACGGTCGTGCCTGGTTAGGACTTGAATGGGAGACCGCCTGGGAATACCAGGTGCTGTAATCTATTTTCATTTGGGGTAAAAAAAAATGATCCTTTCTCCTGTTTAAAGTCCTGTCTGGTGCCAGGAGCAATTGCTTACGGCCACACCACTGCGAACATGCCCGATCTCGTCTGATCTCGGAAGCTAAGCACGGTCGGGCTTGGTTAGTACTTGGATGGGAGAAAGCATGGGAATACCAGGTGCTGTAATCTATTTTCATTTGGGGTAAAAAAAATGATCCTTTCTCCTGTTTAAAGTCCTGTCTGGTGCCAGGAGCAATTGCTTACGGCCACAACACCGTGAACACGCCCGATCTCGTCTGATCTTGGAAGGTAAGCACAGTCGGGCCTGGTTAGTACTTGGATGGGAGACCGCCTGGGAATACCAGGTGCTGTAAGCTATTTTCATTTGGGGTAAAAAAAATCATCCTTTCTCCTGTTTAAAGTCCTGTCTGGTGCCAGGAGCAATTATTTACGTCCACACCACTGCGAACACGCCCGATCTCGTCTGATCTCGGTAGCTAAGCACGGTCGGGCCTGGTTAGTACTTGGATGGGAGACCGCCTGGGAATACCAGGTGCTGTAATCTATTTTCATTTGGGGTAAAAAAAATGATCCTTTCTCCTGTTTAAAGTCCTGTCTGGTGCCAGGAGCAATTGCTTACGGCCACACCACTGCGAACACGCCCGATCTCGTCTGATCTCGGAAGCTAAGCACGGTCGGGCCCGGTTAGTACCTGGATGGGAGACCGCCTGGGAATACCAGGTGCTGTAAGCTATTTTCATTTGGGGTAAAAAAAATCATCCTTTCTCCTGTTTAAAGTCCTGTCTGGTGCAAGGAGCAATTGCTTATGGCCACACCACCGTGAACACGCCCATTCTCGTCTGATCTCGGAAGCTAAGCACGGTCGGGCCTGGTTAGTACTTGGATGGGAGACCACCTGGGAATACCAGGTGCTGTAAGCTATTTTCATTTGGGGTAAAAAAAATCATCCTTTCTCCTGTTTAAAGTCCTGTCTGGTGCCACGAGCAATTGCTTACGGCCACACCACCGTGAACACGCCCGATCTCGTCTGCTATCGGAAGCTATGCACGGTCGGGCCTGGTTAGTACTTGGATGGAAGACCGCCTGGGAATACCAGGTGCTGTAATCTATTTTCATTTGGGGTAAAAAAAATGATCCTTTCTCCTGTTTAAAGTCCTGTCTGGTGCCATGAGCAATTGCTTACGGCCACACCACTGCGAACACGCCCGATCTCATCTGATCTCGGAAGCTAAGCACGGTCGGGCTTGGTTAGTACCTGGATGGGAGACCGCCTGGGAATGCCAGGTGCTGTAAGCTATTTTCATTTGGGGTAAAAAAAATCACCCTTTCTCCTGTTTAAAGTCCTGTCTGGTGCCCGGATCAATTGCTTACGGCCACACCACCGTGAACACGCCCGATCTCGTCTGATCTCGGAAGCTCAGCACGGTCGGGCCTGGTTAGTACCTGGATGGGAGACCGCCTGGGAATACCAGGTGCTGTAAGCTATTTTCATTTGGGGTAAAAAAAATCATCCTTTCTCCTGTTTAAAGTCCTGTCTGGTGCCAGGAGCAATTGCTTACGGCCACACCACCGTGAACACGCCCGATCTCGTCTGATATCGGAAGCTAAGCACGGTCGGGCCTGGTTAGTACTTGGATGGGAGACCGCCTGGGAAATCCAGGTGCTGTAATCTATTTTCATTTGGGGTAAAAAAAATCATCCTTTCTCCTGTTTAAAGTCCTGTCTGGTGCCATGAGCAATTGCTTACGGCCACACCACTGAGAACACGCCCAATCTCGTCTGATCTCGGAAGCTAAGCACGGTCGGGCCTGGTTAGTACCAGGATGGGAGACCGCCTGGGAATACCAGGTGCTGTAAGCTATTTTCATTTGGGGTAAAAAAAATCATCCTTTCTCCTGTTTAAAGTCCTGTCTGGTGCCAGGAGCAATTGCTTACGGCCACACCACTGCGAACACGACCGATCTCGTATGATCTTGGAAGCGAAGCACGGTCGGGCCTGGTTAGTACTTGGATGGGAGACCGCCTGGGAATACCAGGTGCTGTAAGCTATTTTCATTTGGGGTAAAAAAAATCATCCTTTCTCCTGTTTAAAGTCCTGTCTGGTGCCAGGAGCAATTACTTACGGCCACACCACCGGGAACACGCCCGATCTCGTCTGATCTCGGAAGCTAAGCACGGTCGTGCCTGGTTAGGACTTGAATGGGAGACCGCCTGGGAATACCAGGTGCTGTAATCTATTTTCATTTGTGGTAAAAAAAATCATCCTTTCTCCTGTTTAAAGTCCTGTCTGGTGCCAGGTGTAATTGCTTTATGCCACACCACCGTGAACACGCCCGATCTCGTCTGATCTCGGAAGCTAAGCACGGTCGGGCCTGGGTAGTACTTGGATGGGAGACCGCCTGGGAATACCAGGTGCTGTAATCTATTTTCATTTGGGGTAAAAAAAAATCATCCTTTCTCCTGTTTAAATTCCTGTCTGGTGCCATGAGTAATTGCTTAAGGCCACACCACCGTGAACACGCCCGATCTCGTCTGATCTCGGAAGCTAAGCACGGTCGGGCCTGGTTAGTACTTGGATGGGAGACCGCCTGGGAATACCAGGTGCTGTAATCTATTTTCATTTGGGGTAAAAAAAATCATCCTTTCTCCTGTTTAAAGTCCTGTCTGGTGCCAGGTGCAATTGCTTAAGGCCCCACCACCGTGAACACGCCCGATCTCGTCTGATCTCGGAAGCTAAGCACGGTCGGGCCTGGTTAGTACTTGGATGGGAGACCGCCTGGGAATACCAGGTGCTGTAATCTATTTTCATTTGTGGTAAAAAAAATCATCCTTTCTCCTGTTTAAAGTCCTGTCTGGTGCCAGGTGCAATTGCTTAAGGCCACACCACCGTGAACACGCCCGATCTCGTCTCATCTCGGAAGCTAAGCACGGTCTGGCCTGGTTAGTACTTGGATGGGAGACCGCCTGGGAATACCAGGTGCTGTAATCTATTTTCATTTGTGGTAAAAAAAAATCATCCTTTCTCCTGTTTAAAGTCCTGTCTGGTGCCATGAGTAATTGCTTAAGGCCACACCACCGTGAACACGCCCGATCTCGTCTGATCTCGGAAGCTAAGCACGGTCGGGCCTGGTTGGTACTTGGATGGGATACCGCCTGGGAATACCAGGTGCTGTAATCTATTTTCATTTGGGGTAAAAAAAATCATCCTTTCTCCTGTTTAAAGTCCTGTCTGGTGCCAGGTGCAATTGCTTAAGGCCACACCACCGTGAACACGCCCGATCTCGTCTGATCTCGGAAGCTAAGCACGGTCGGGCTTGGTTAGTACTTGGATGGGAGACCGCCTGGGAATACCAGGTGCTGTAATCTATTTTCATTTGTGGTAAAAAAAATCATCCTTTCTCCTGTTTAAAGTCCTGTCTGGTGCCATGAGTAATTGCTTAAGGCCACACCACCGTGAACACGCCCGATCTCGTCTGATCTCGGAAGCTGAGCACGGTCGGGCCTGGTTAGTACTTGGATGGGAGACCGCCTGGGAATACCAGGTGCTGTAATCTATTTTCATTTGGGGTAAAAAAAATCATCCTTTCTCCTGTTTAAAGTCCTGTCTGGTGCCATGAATAATTGCTTAAGGCCACACCACCGTGAACACGTCCGATCTCGTCTGATCTCGGAAGCTAAGCACGGTCGGGCCTGGTTAGTACTTGGATGGGAGACCGCCTGGGAATACCAGGTGCTGTAATCTATTTTCATTTGGGGTAAAAAAAATCATCCTT
>NC_140271.1:29219364-29249364 GCF_964030765.1 Micromesistius poutassou
CGCCCACACCACCATGAACACGCCCGATCTCGTCTGATCTCGGAAGCTAAGCACGGTCGGGCCTGGTTAGTACTTGGATGGGAGACCGCCTGGGAATACCAGGTGCTGTAAGCTATTTTCATTTGGGGTAAAAAAAATCATCCTTTCTCCTGTTTAAAGTCCTGTCTGGTGCCAGGAGCAATTGCTTACGGCCACACCACCGTGAACACGCCCGATCTCGTCTGATCTCGGAAGCTAAGCACGGTCGGGCCTGGTTAGTACCTGGATGGGAGACCGCCTGGGAATACCAGGTGCTGTAAGCTATTTTCATTTGGGGTAAAAAAAATCATCCTTTCTCCTGTTTAAAGTCCTGTCTGGTGCCAAGGGCAATTGCTTACGGCCACACCACCGTGAACACGCCCGATCTCGTCTGATCTCGGAAGCTAAGCACGGTCGGGCCTGGTTAGTACTTGGATGGGAGACCGCCTGGGAATACCAGGTGCTGTAATCTATTTTCATTTGGGGTAAAAAAATTTATCCGTTCTCCTGTTTAAAGTCATGTCTGGTGCCAGGAGCAATTGCTTACGGCCACACCACTGCGAACACGCCCGATCTCGTCTGATCTCGGAAGCTAAACACGGTCGGGCCTGGTTAGTACCTGGATCGGAGACCGCCTGGGAATACCAGGTGCTGTAAGCTAATTTCATTTGGCGTAAAAAAAATCATCCTTTCTCCTGTTTAAAGTCCTGTCTGGTGCCTGGAGCAATTGCTTACGGCCACACCACAGTGAATACGCCTGATCTCGTCTGATCTTGGAAGCTAAGCACGGTCAGGCCTGGTTAGTACTTGGATGGGAGACCGCCTGGGAATACCAGGTGCTGTAATCTATTTTCATTTGGGGTAAAAAAAATCATCCTTTCTCCTGTTTAAAGTCCTGTCTGGTGCCAGGAGCAATTGCTTACGGCCACACCACCGTGAACACGCCCGATCTCGTCTGATTTCGGAAGCTAAGCACGGTCGGGCCTGGTTAGTACTTGGATGGGAGACCGCCTGGGAATACCAGGTGCTGTAATCTATTTTCATTTGGGGTAAAAAAAAAAGATCCTTTCTCCTGTTTAAAGTCCTGTCTGGTGCCAGGAGCTATTGCATACGGCCACACCACTGCGAACACGCCCGATCTCGTCTGATCTCGGAAGCTAAGCACGGTCGGGCCTGGTTAGTACCTTGATGGGAGACCGCCTGGGAATACCAGGTGCTGTAAGCTTTTTTCATTTGGGGTAAAAAAAATCATCCTTTCTCCTGTTTAAAGTCCTTTCTGGTGCCCGGAGCAATTGCTTAGGGCCACACCACTGCGAACACGCCCGATCTCGTCTCATCTCGGAAGCTAAGCACGGTCGGGCCTGGTTAGTACATGGATGGGAGACCACCTGGGAATACCAGGTGCTGTAAGCTATTTTCATTTGGGGTAAAAAAAATGATCCTTTCTCCTGTTTAAAGTCCTGTCTGGTGCCAGGAGCAATTGCTTAAGGCTACACCACTGCGAACACGCCCGATCTCGTCTGATCCCGGAAGCTACGCACGGTCGGGCCTGGTTAGTACCTGGATGGGAGACCGCCTGGGAATACCAGGTGCTGTAAGCTATTTTCATTTGGGGTAAAAAAAATCATCCTTTCTCCTGTTTAAAGTCCTGTCTGGTGCCAGGAGCAATTGCTTACGGCCACACCACTGCGAACACGCCCGATCTCGTCTGATTTCGGAAGCTAAGAACGGTCGGGCCTGGTTAGTACCTGGATGGGAGACCGCCTGGGAATACCAGGTGCTGTAAGCTATTTTCATTTGGGGTAAAAAAAATCATCCTTTCTCCTGTTTAAAGTCCTGTCTGGTGCCAGGAGCAATTGCTTATGGCCACACCACTGCGAACACGCCCGATCTCGTCTGATCTTGGAAGCTAAGCACGGTCGGGCCTGGTTAGTACCTGGATGGGAGTCCGCCAGGGAATACCAGGTGCTGTAAGGTTTTTTCATTTGGGGTAAAAAAAATCATCCTTTCTCCTGTTTAAAGTCCTGTCTGGTGCCAGGAGAAATTGCTTACGGCCACACCACCGGGAACACGGCCGATCTCGTCTGATTTCGGAAGCTAAGCACGGTCGGGCATGGTTAGTACTTGGATGGGAGACCGCCTGGGAATACCAGGTGCTGTAAACTATTTTCATTTGGGGTAAAAAAAATCATCCTTTCTCCTGTTTAAAGTCCTGTCTGGTGCCAGGAGCAATTGCTTACGGCCACACCACTGCAAACACGCCCGATCTCGTCTGATCTCGGAAGCTAAGCATGGTCGGGCCTGCTTAGTACTTGGATGGGAGACCGCCTGGGAATACCAGGTGCTGTAATCTATTTTCATTTGGGGTAAAAAAAAATGATCCTTTCTCCTGTTTAAAGTCCTGTCTGGTGCAAGGAGCAATTGCTTACGGCCACACCACTGCGAACACGCCCGATCTCGTCTGATCTCGGAAGCTAAGTACGGTCGGGCCTGGTTAGTACTTGGATGGGAGACCGCCTGGGAATACCAGGTGCTGTAATCTATTTTCATTTGTGGTAAAAAAAATCATCCTTTCTCCTGTTTAAAGTCCTGTCTGGTGCAATGAGTAATTGCCTAAGGCCACACCACCGTGAACACGCCCGATCTCGTCTGATCTCGGAAGCTAAGCACGGTCGGGCCTGGTTAGTACTTTGATGGGAGACCGCCTGGGAATACCAGGTGCTGTAATCTATTTTCATTTGGGGTAAAAAAAATGATCCTTTCTCCTGTTTAAAGTCCTGTCTGGTGCCAGGAGCAATTGCTTACGGCCACACCACTGCGAACACGACCGATCTCGTCTGATCTCGGAAGCTAAGCATGGTCGGGCATGGTTAGTACCTGGATGGGAGACCGCCTGGGAATACCAGGTGCTGTAAGCTATTTTCATTTGGGGTAAAAAAAATGATCCTTTCTCCTGTTTAAAGTCCTGTCTGGTGCCAGGAGCAATTGCTTACGGCCACACCACTGCGAACACGCCCGATCTCGTCTGATCTCGGAAGCTAAGCACGGTCGGGCCTGGTTAGTACCTGGATGGGAGACCGCCTGGGAATACCAGGTCCTGTAATCTATTTTCATTTGGGGTAAAAAAAATCATCCTTTCTCCTGTTTAAAGTCCTGTCTGGTGCCAGGAGCAATTGCTTACGGCCACACCACCGTGAACACGCCCGATCTCGTCTGATTTCGGAAGCTAAGCACGGTCGGGCCTGGTTAGTACTTGGATGGGAGACCGCCTGGGAATACCAGGTGCTGTAATCTATTTTCATTTGGGGTAAAAAAAAAAGATCCTTTCTCCTGTTTAAAGTCCTGTCTGGTGCCAGGAGCTATTGCATACGGCCACACCACTGCGAACACGCCCGATCTCGTCTGATCTCGGAAGCTAAGCACGGTCGGGCCTGGTTAGTACCTTGATGGGAGACCGCCTGGGAATACCAGGTGCTGTAAGCTTTTTTCATTTGGGGTAAAAAAAATCATCCTTTCTCCTGTTTAAAGTCCTTTCTGGTGCCCGGAGCAATTGCTTAGGGCCACACCACTGCGAACACGCCCGATCTCGTCTCATCTCGGAAGCTAAGCACGGTCGGGCCTGGTTAGTACATGGATGGGAGACCACCTGGGAATACCAGGTGCTGTAAGCTATTTTCATTTGGGGTAAAAAAAATGATCCTTTCTCCTGTTTAAAGTCCTGTCTGGTGCCAGGAGCAATTGCTTAAGGCTACACCACTGCGAACACGCCCGATCTCGTCTGATCCCGGAAGCTACGCACGGTCGGGCCTGGTTAGTACCTGGATGGGAGACCGCCTGGGAATACCAGGTGCTGTAAGCTATTTTCATTTGGGGTAAAAAAAATCATCCTTTCTCCTGTTTAAAGTCCTGTCTGGTGCCAGGAGCAATTGCTTACGGCCACACCACTGCGAACACGCCCGATCTCGTCTGATTTCGGAAGCTAAGAACGGTCGGGCCTGGTTAGTACCTGGATGGGAGACCGCCTGGGAATACCAGGTGCTGTAAGCTATTTTCATTTGGGGTAAAAAAAATCATCCTTTCTCCTGTTTAAAGTCCTGTCTGGTGCCAGGAGCAATTGCTTATGGCCACACCACTGCGAACACGCCCGATCTCGTCTGATCTTGGAAGCTAAGCACGGTCGGGCCTGGTTAGTACCTGGATGGGAGTCCGCCAGGGAATACCAGGTGCTGTAAGGTTTTTTCATTTGGGGTAAAAAAAATCATCCTTTCTCCTGTTTAAAGTCCTGTCTGGTGCCAGGAGAAATTGCTTACGGCCACACCACCGGGAACACGGCCGATCTCGTCTGATTTCGGAAGCTAAGCACGGTCGGGCATGGTTAGTACTTGGATGGGAGACCGCCTGGGAATACCAGGTGCTGTAAACTATTTTCATTTGGGGTAAAAAAAATCATCCTTTCTCCTGTTTAAAGTCCTGTCTGGTGCCAGGAGCAATTGCTTACGGCCACACCACTGCAAACACGCCCGATCTCGTCTGATCTCGGAAGCTAAGCATGGTCGGGCCTGCTTAGTACTTGGATGGGAGACCGCCTGGGAATACCAGGTGCTGTAATCTATTTTCATTTGGGGTAAAAAAAAATGATCCTTTCTCCTGTTTAAAGTCCTGTCTGGTGCAAGGAGCAATTGCTTACGGCCACACCACTGCGAACACGCCCGATCTCGTCTGATCTCGGAAGCTAAGTACGGTCGGGCCTGGTTAGTACTTGGATGGGAGACCGCCTGGGAATACCAGGTGCTGTAATCTATTTTCATTTGTGGTAAAAAAAATCATCCTTTCTCCTGTTTAAAGTCCTGTCTGGTGCAATGAGTAATTGCCTAAGGCCACACCACCGTGAACACGCCCGATCTCGTCTGATCTCGGAAGCTAAGCACGGTCGGGCCTGGTTAGTACTTTGATGGGAGACCGCCTGGGAATACCAGGTGCTGTAATCTATTTTCATTTGGGGTAAAAAAAATGATCCTTTCTCCTGTTTAAAGTCCTGTCTGGTGCCAGGAGCAATTGCTTACGGCCACACCACTGCGAACACGACCGATCTCGTCTGATCTCGGAAGCTAAGCATGGTCGGGCATGGTTAGTACCTGGATGGGAGACCGCCTGGGAATACCAGGTGCTGTAAGCTATTTTCATTTGGGGTAAAAAAAATGATCCTTTCTCCTGTTTAAAGTCCTGTCTGGTGCCAGGAGCAATTGCTTACGGCCACACCACTGCGAACACGCCCGATCTCGTCTGATCTCGGAAGCTAAGCACGGTCGGGCCTGGTTAGTACCTGGATGGGAGACCGCCTGGGAATACCAGGTCCTGTAATCTATTTTCATTTGGGGTAAAAAAAATCATCCTTTCTCCTGTTTAAAGTCCTGTCTGGTGCCCGGAGCAATTGCTTACGGCCACACCACAGTGAATACGCCTGATCTCGTCTGATCTCGGAAGCTAAGCACGGTCAGGCCTGGTTAGTACTTGGATGGGAGACCGCCTGGGAATACCAGGTGCTGTAATCTATTTTCATTTGGGGTAAAAAAAATGATCCTTTCTCCTGTTTAAAGTCCTGTCTGGTGCCAGGAGCAATTGCTTACGGCCACACCACTGCGATCACGACCAATCTCGTCTGATCTCGGAAGCTAAGCATGGTCGGGCATGGTTAGTACCTGGATGGGAGACCGCCTGGGAATACCAGGTGCTGTAAGCTATTTTCATTTGGGGTAAAAAAAATCATCCTTTCTCCTGTTTAAAGTCCTGTCTGGTGCCAGGAGTAATTGCTTACGGCCACACCACAGGGAACACGCCCGATCTCGTCTGAACTCGGAAGCTAAGCACGGTCGGGCCTGGTTAGTACTTGGATGGGAGACCGCCTGGGAATACCAGGTGCTGTAATCTATTTTCATTTGGGGTAAAAAAAAAAGATCCTTTCTCCTGTTTAAAGTCCTGTCTGGTGCCAGGAGCAATTGCTTACGGCCACACCACTGCGAACACGCCCAATCTCGTCTGATCTCGGAAGCTAAGCACGGTCGGGCCTGGTTAGTACTTGGATGGGAGACCGCCTGGGAATACCAGGTGCTGTAAGCTATTTTCATTTGGGGTAAAAAAAATCATCCTTTCTCCTGTTTAAAGTCCTGTCTGGTGCCAGGAGCAATTGCTTACGGCCACACCACCGTGAACACGCCCGATCTCGTCTGATCTCGGAAGCTAAGCACGGTCGGGCCTGGTTAGTACTTGGATGGGAGTCCGCCTGGGAAAACCAGGTGCTGTAATCTATTTTCATTTGGGGTAAAAAAAATGATCCTTTCTCCTGTTTAAAGTCCTGTCTGGTGCCAGGAGCAATTGCTTACGGCCACACCACTGCGAACACGACCGATCTCGTCTGATCTCGGAAGCTAAGCATGGTCGGGCATGGTTAGTACCTGGATGGGAGACCGCCTGGGAATACCAGGTGCTGTAAGCTATTTTCATTTGGGGTAAAAAAAATCATCCTTTCTCCTGTTTAAAGTCCTGTCTGGTGCCAGGAGTAATTGCTTACGGCCACACCACAGGGAACACGCCCGATCTCGTCTGAACTCGGAAGCTAAGCACGGTCGGGCCTGGTTAGTACTTGGATGGGAGACCGCCTGGGAATACCAGGTGCTGTAATCTATTTTCATTTGGGGTAAAAAAAAAAGATCCTTTCTCCTGTTTAAAGTCCTGTCTGGTGCCAGGAGCAATTGCTTACGGCCACACCACTGCGAACACGCCCAATCTCGTCTGATCTCGGAAGCTAAGCACGGTCGGGCCTGGTTAGTACTTGGATGGGAGACCGCCTGGGAATACCAGGTGCTGTAAGCTATTTTCATTTGGGGTAAAAAAAATCATCCTTTCTCCTGTTTAAAGTCCTGTCTGGTGCCAGGAGCAATTGCTTACGGCCACACCACCGTGAACACGCCCGATCTCGTCTGATCTCGGAAGCTAAGCACGGTCGGGCCTGGTTAGTACTTGGATGGGAGTCCGCCTGGGAATACCAGGTGCTGTAATCTATTTTCATTTGGGGTAAAAAAAAATGATCCTTTCTCCTGTTTAAAGTCCTGTCTGGTGCCAGGATCTATTGCTTACGGCCACACCACTGCGAACACGCCCGATCTCGTCTGAGCTCGGAAGCTAAGCACGGTCGGGCCTGGTTAGTACCTTGATGGGAGACCGCCTGGGAATACCAGGTGCTGTAAGCTTTTTTCATTTGGGGTAAAAAAAATCATCCTTTCTCCTGTTTAAAGTCCTTTCTGGTGCCCGGACCAATTGCTTACGGCCACACCACTGCGAACACGCCCGATCTCGTCTCATCTCGGAAGCAAAGCACGGTCGGGCCTGGTTAGTACATGGATGGGAGACCGCCTGGGAATACCAGGTGCTGTAAGCTATTTTCATTTGGGGTAAAAAAAATGATCCTTTCTCCTGTTTAAAGTCCTGTCTGGTGCCAGGAGCAATTGCTTGAGGCTACACCACTGCGAACACGCCCGATCTCGTCTGATCTCGGAAGCTACGCACGGTCGGGCCTGGTTAGTACCTGGATGGGAGACCGCCTGGGAATACCAGGTGCTGTAAGCTATTTTCATTTGGGGTAAAAAAAAAGATCCTTTCTCCTGTTTAAAGTCCTGTCTGGTGCCAGGAGCAATTGCTTACGGCCACACCACTGCGAACACGCCCGATCTCGTCTGATCTCGGAAGCTAAGCACCGTCAGGCCTGGTTAGTACTTGGATGGGAGACCGCCTGGGAATACCAGGTGCTGTAATCTATTTTCATTTGGGGTAAAAAAAATGATCCTTTCTCCTGTTTAAAGTCCTGTCTGGTGCCAGGAGCAATTGCTTACGGCCACACCACTGCGAACACGCCCGATCTCTTCTGATCTCGGAAGCTAAGCAAGGTCGGGCCTGGTTAGTACCTGGATGGGAGACTGCCTGGGAATACCAGGTGCTGTAAGCTATTTTCATTTGGGGTAAAAAAAATCATCCTTTCTCCTGTTTAAAGTCCTGTCTGGTGCCAGGAGCAATTGCTTACGGCCACACCACTGCGAACACGTCTGATCTCGGAAGCTAAGCACGGTCGGGCCTGGTTAGTACCTGGATGGGAGACCGCCTGGGAATACCAGGTGCTGTAATCTATTTTCATTTGGGGTAAAAAAAATCATCCTTTCTCCTGTTTAAAGTCCTGTCTGGTGCCAGGAGCAATTGCTTACGGCCACACCACCGTGAACACGCCCGATCTCGTCTGATCTCGGAAGCTAAGCACGGTCGGGCCTGGTTAGTACTTGGATGGGAGACCGCCTGGGAATACCAGGTGCTGTAATCTATTTTCATTTGGGGTAAAAAAAAAAGATCCTTTCTCCTGTTTAAAGTCCTGTCTGGTGCCAGGAGCTATTGCTTACGGCCACACCACCGCGAACACGCCCGATCTCGTCTGATCTCGGAAGCTAAGCACGGTCGGGCCTGGTTAGTACCTTGATGGGAGACCGCCTGGGAATACCAGGTGCTGTAAGCTTTTTTCATTTGGGGTAAAAAAAATCATCCTTTCTCCTGTTTAAAGTCCTTTCTGGTGCCCGGAGCAATTGCTTACGGCCACACCACTGCGAACACGCCCGATCTCGTCTCATCTCGGAAGCTAAGCACGGTCGGGCCTGGTTAGTACATGGATGGGAGACCACCTGGGAATACCAGGTGCTGTAAGCTATTTTCATTTGGGGTAAAAAAAATGATCCTTTCTCCTGTTTAAAGTCCTGTCTGGTGCCAGGAGCAATTGCTTAAGGCTACACCACTGCGAACACGCCCGATCTCGTCTGATCCCGGAAGCTACGCACGGTCGGGCCTGGTTAGTACCTGGATGGGAGACCGCCTGGGAATACCAGGTGCTGTAAGCTATTTTCATTTGGGGTAAAAAAAATCATCCTTTCTCCTGTTTAAAGTCCTGTCTGGTGCCAGGAGCAATTGCTTACGGCCACACCACTGCGAACACGCCCGATCTCGTCTGATTTCGGAAGCTAAGAACGGTCGGGCCTGGTTAGTACCTGGATGGGAGACCGCCTGGGAATACCAGGTGCTGTAAGCTATTTTCATTTGGGGTAAAAAAAATCATCCTTTCTCCTGTTTAAAGTCCTGTCTGGTGCCAGGAGCAATTGCTTACGGCCACACCACTGCGAACACGCCCAATCTCGTCTGATCTTGGAAGCTAAGCACGGTCGGGCCTGGTTAGTACCTGGATGGGAGTCCGCCAGGGAATACCAGGTGCTGTAAGGTTTTTTCATTTGGGGTAAAAAAAATCATCCTTTCTCCTGTTTAAAGTCCTGTCTGGTGCCAGGAGAAATTCCTTACGGCCACACCACCGGGAACACGGCCGATCTCGTCTGATTTCGGAAGCTAAGCACGGTCGGGCATGGTTAGTACTTGGATGGGAGACCGCCTGGGAATACCAGGTGCTGTAAACTATTTTCATTTGGGGTAAAAAAAATCATCCTTTCTCCTGTTTAAAGTCCTGTCTGGTGCCAGGAGCAATTGCTTACGGCCACACCACTGCAAACACGCCCGATCTCGTCTGATCTCGGAAGCTAAGCATGGTCGGGCCTGCTTAGTACTTGGATGGGAGACCGCCTGGGAATACCAGGTGCTGTAATCTATTTTCATTTGGGGTAAAAAAAATCATCCTTTCTCCTGTTTAAAGTCCTGTCTGGTGCCAGGTGCAATTGCTTAAGGCCACACCACCGTGAACACGCCCGATCTCGTCTCATCTCGGAAGCTAAGCACGGTCGGGCCTGGTTAGTACTTGGATGGGAGACCGCCTGGGAATACCAGGTGCTGTAATCTATTTTCATTTGTGGTAAAAAAAAATCATCCTTTCTCCTGTTTAAAGTCCTGTCTGGTGCCATGAGTAATTGCTTAAGGCCACACCACCGTGAACACGCCTGATCTCGTCTGATCTCGGAAGCTAAGCACGGTCGGGCCTGGTTAGTACTTGGATGGGAGACCGCCTGGGAATACCAGGTGCTGTAATCTATTTTCATTTGGGGTAAAAAAAATCATCCTTTCTCCTGTTTAAAGTCCTGTCTGGTGCCAGGTGCAATTGCTTAAGGCCACACCACCGTGAACACGCCCGATCTCGTCTGATCTCGGAAGCTAAGCACGGTCGGGCCTGGTTAGTACTTGGATGGGAGACCGCCTGGGAATACCAGGTGCTGTAATCTATTTTCATTTGTGGTAAAAAAAATCATCCTTTCTCCTGTTTAAAGTCCTGTCTGGTGCCAGGACTAATTGCTTACGGCCACACCACTGCGAACACGCCCGATCTCGTCTCATCTTGGAAGCTAAGCACGGTCGGGCCTGGTTAGTACCTGGATGGGAGACCGCCTGGAATACCAGGTGCTGTAATCTATTTTCATTTGGGGTAAAAAAAATCATCCTTTCTCCTGTTTAAAGTCCTGTCTGGTGCCAGGTGCAATTGCTTAAGGCCACACCACCGTGAACACGCTCGATCTCGTCTGATCTCGGAAGCTAAGCACGGTCGGGCCTGGTTAGTACGTGGATGGGAGACCGCCTGGGAATACCAGGTGCTGTAATCTATTTTCATTTGTGGTAAAAAAAATCATCCTTTGTCCTGTTTAAAGTCCTGTATGGTGCCATGAGTAATTGCTTAAGGCCACACCACCGTGAACACGCCCGATCTCGTCTGATCTCGGAAGCTAAGCACTGTCGGGGCTGGTTAGTACTTGGATGGGAGACCGCCTGGGAATACCAGGTGCTGTAATGTATTTTCATTTGGGGTGAAAAAAATCATCCTTTCTCCTGTTTAAAGTCCTGTCTGGTGCAAGATGCAATTGCTTAAGGCCACACCACCGTGAACACGCCCGATCTCGTCTGATCTCGGAAGCTAAGCACGGTCGGGCCTTGTTAGTACTTGGATGGGAGACCGCCTGGGAATACCAGGTGCTGTAATCTATTTTCATTTGTGATAAAAAAAATCATCCTTTCTCCAGTTTAAAGTCCTGTCTGGTGCCATGAGTAATTGCTTAAGGCCACACCACCGTGAACACGCCCGATCTCGTCTGATCTCGGAAGCTAAGCACGGTCGGGCCTGGTTAGTACTTGGATGGGAGACCGCCTGGGAAAACCAGGTGCTGTAATCTATTTTCATTTGGGGTAAAAAAAATCATCCTTTCTCCTGTTTAAAGTCCTGTCTGGTGCCAGGTGCAATTGCTTAAGGCCACACCACCGTGAACACGCCCGATCTCGTCTGATCTCGGAAGCTAAGTACGGTCGGGCCTGGTTAGTACTTGGATGGGAGACCGCCTGGGAATACCAGGTGCTGTAATCTATTTTCATTTGGGGTAAAAAAAATCATCCTTTCTCCTGTTTAAAGTCCTGTCTGGCGCCAGGAGCAATTGCTTACGGCCACACCACTGCGAAGACGCCCGATCTCGTTTGATCTCGGAAGCTAAGCATGGTGGGGCCTGGTTAGTACCTGGATGGGAGACCGCCTGGGAATACCAGGTGCTGTAAGCTATTTTCATTTGGGGTAAAAAAAATCATCCTTTCTCCTGTTTAAAGTCCTGTCTGGTGCCAGGAGCAATTGCTTACGGCCACACCACCGTGAACACGCCCGATCTCGTCTGATCTCGGAAGCTAAGCACGGTTGGGCCTGGATAGTTCTTGGATGGGAGACCGCCTGGGAATACCAGGTGCTGTAATCTATTTTCATTTGGGGTAAAAAAAATGATCCTTTCTCCTGTTTAAAGTCCTGTCTGGTGCCAGGAGAAATTGCTTACGGCCAAACCACTACGAACAAGCCCGATCTCATCTGATCTCGGAATTTAAGCACGGTCGGGCGAGGTTAGTACTTGGATGGGAGACCGCCTGGGAATACCAGGTGCTGTAAGCTATTTTCATTTGGGGTAAAAAAAATCATCCTTTCTCCTGTTTAAAGTCCTGTCTGGTGCCAGGAGCAATTGCTTACGGCCACACCACCGTGAACACGCCCGATCTCGTCTGATCTCGGAAGCTAAGCACGGTCGGGCCTGGTTAGTACTTGGATGGGAGACCGCCTGGGAATACCAGGTGCTGTAATCGATTTTCATTTGGGGTAAAAAAAAAAGATCCTTTCTCCTGTTTAAAGTCCTGTCTGGTGCCAGGAGCAATTGCTTACGGCCACACCACCGTGAACACGCCCGATCTCGTCTGATCTCGGAAACTAAGCACGGTCGGGCCTGGTTAGTACTTGGATGGGAGACCGCCTGGGAATACCAGGTGCTGTAATCTATTTTCATTTGGGGTAAAAAAAATGATCTTTTCTCCTGTTTAAAGTCCTGTCTGGTGCCAGGAGCAATAGCTTACGGCCACACCACTGCGAACACGCGCGATCTCGTCTGATATCGGAAGCTAAGCACGGTCGGGCCTTGTAAGTACCTGGATGGGAGACCGCCTGGGAATACCAGGTGCTGTAAGCTATTTTCATTTGGGGTAAAAAAAATCATCCTTTCTCCTGTTTAAAGTCCTGTCTGGTGCCAGGAGCAATTGCTTACGGCCACACAACTGTGAACACGCCCGATCTCGTCTGATCTCGGAAGCTATGCACGGTCGGGCCTGGTAAGTACCTGGATGGGAGACCGCCTGGGAATACCAGGTGCTGTAATCTATTTTCATTTGGGGTAAAAAAAATCATCCTTTCTCCTGTTTAAAGTCCTGTCTGGTGCCAGGAGCAATTGCTTACGGCCACACCACTGCGAACACGCCCGAGCTCGTCTGATCTCGGAAGCTAAGCACGGTCGGGCCAGGTTAGTACCTGGATGGGAGACCGCCTGGGAATACCAGGTGCTGTAAGCTATTTTCATTTGGGGTAAAAAAAATCATCCTTTCTCCTGTTTAAAGTCCTGTCTGGTGCCAGGAGCATTTGCTTACGGTCACACCACCGTGAACACGCCCGATCTCGTCTGATCTCGGAAGCTAAGCATGGTCGGGCCTGGTTAGTACTTGGATGGGAGACCGCCTGGGAATCCCAGGTGCTGTAATCTATTTTCATTTGGGGTAAAAAAAATGATCCTTTCTCCTGTTTAAAGTCCTGTCTGGTGCCAGGAGCAATTGCTTACGGCCACACCACTGCGAACACGCCCGATCTCGTCTGATCTCGGAAGCTAAGCACGGTCGGGCCTGGTTAGTACCTGGATGGGAGACCGCCTGGGAATACCAGGTGCTGTATCGATTTTCATTTGGGGTAAAAAAAATCATCCTTTCTCCTGTTTAAAGTCCTGTCTGGTGCCAGGTGCAATTGCTTAAGGCCACACCACCGTGAACACGCCCGATCTCGTCTGATCTCGGAAGCTAAGTACGGTCGGGCCTGGTTAGTACTTGGATGGGAGACCGCCTGGGAATACCAGGTGCTGTAATCTATTTTCATTTGGGGTAAAAAAAATCATCCTTTCTCCTGTTTAAAGTCCTGTCTGGTGCCAGGTGTAATTGCTTAAGGCTACACCACCGTGAACACGCCCGATCTCGTCTGATCTCGGAAGCTAAGCACGGTCGGGCCTGGGTAGTACTTGGATGGGAGACCGCCTGGGAATACCAGGTGCTGTAATCTATTTTCATTTGTGGTAAAAAAAATCATCCTTTCTCCTGTTTAAAGTCCTGTCTGGTGCCATGAGTAATTGCCTAAGGCCACACCACCGTGAACACGCCCGATCTCGTCTGATCTCGGAAGCTAAGCACGGTCGGGCGTGGTTAGTACTTGGATGGGAGACCGCCTGGGAATACCAGGTGCTGTAATCTATTTTCATTTGTGGTAAAAAAAAATCATCCTTTCTCCTGTTTAAAGTCCTGTCTGGTGCCATGAGTAATTGCTTAAGGCTACACCACCGTGAACACGCCCGATCTCGTCTGATCTCGGAAGCTAAGCACGGTCGGGCCTGGTTAGTACTTGGATGGGAGACCGCCTGGGAATACCAGGTGCTGTAATCTATTTTCATTTGGGGTAAAAAAAATCATCCTTTCTCCTGTTTAAAGTCCTGTCTGGTGCCAGGTGCAATTGCTTAAGGCCACACCACCGTGAACACGCCCGATCTCGTCTGATCTCGGAAGCTAAGCACGGTCGGGCCTGGTTAGTACTTGGATGGGAGACCGCCTGGGAATA
Organism: Micromesistius poutassou; assembly: GCF_964030765.1. Classification (NCBI taxonomy): domain Eukaryota; kingdom Metazoa; phylum Chordata; class Actinopteri; order Gadiformes; family Gadidae; genus Micromesistius; species Micromesistius poutassou. The sequence continues at coordinate 29,233,562 of NC_140271.1, forward strand.
CCAGGTGCTGTAATCTATTTTCATTTGTGGTAAAAAAAATCATCCTTTCTCCTGTTTAAAGTCCTGTCTGGTGCCAGGACCAATTGCTTACGGCCACACCACTGCGAACACGCCCGATCTCGTCTCATCTCGGAAGCTAAGCACTGTCGGGCCTGGTTAGTACCTGGATGGGAGACCGCCTGGAATACCAGGTGCTGTAATCTATTTTCATTTGGGGTAAAAAAAATCATCCTTTCTCCTGTTTAAAGTCCTGTCTGGTGCCAGGTGCAATTGCTTAAGGCCACACCACCGTGAACACGCTCGATCTCGTCTGATCTCGGAAGCTAAGCACGGTCGGGCCTGGTTAGTACGTGGATGGGAGACCGCCTGGGAATACCAGGTGCTCTAATCTATTTTCATTTGTGGTAAAAAAAATCATCCTTTGTCCTGTTTAAAGTCCTGTATGGTGCCATGAGTAATTGCTTAAGGCCACACCACCGTGAACACGCCCGATCTCGTCTGATCTCGGAAGCTAAGCACGGTCGGGCCTGGTTAGTACTTGGATGGGAGACCGCCTGGGAATACCAGGTGCTGTAATCTATTTTCATTTGGGGTGAAAAAAATCATCCTTTCTCCTGTTTAAAGTCCTGTCTGGTGCAAGATGCAATTGCTTAAGGCCACACCACCGTGAACACGCCCGATCTCGTCTGATCTCGGAAGCTAAGCACGGTCGGGCCTGGTTAGTACTTGGATGGGAGACCGCCTGGGAATACCAGGTGCTGTAATCTATTTTCATTTGTGGTAAAAAAAATCATCCTTTCTCCTGTTTAAAGTCCTGTCTGGTGCCAGGAGCAATTGCTTACGGCCACACAACTGCGAACACGCCCGATCTCGTCTGATCTCGGAAGCTATGCACGGTCGGGCCTGGTAAGTACCTGGATGGGAGACCGCCTGGGAATACCAGGTGCTGTAAGCTATCTTCATTTGGGGTAAAAAAAATCATCCTTTCTCCTGTTTAAAGTCCTGTCTGGTGCCAGGAGCAATTGCTTACGGCCACACCACTGCGAACACGCCCGATCTCGTCTGATCTCGGAAGCTAAGCACGGTGGGGCCTGGTTAGTACCTGGATGGGAGACCGCCTGGGAATACCAGGTGCTGTGAGCTATTTTCATTTGGGGTAAAAAAAATGATCCTTTCTCCTGTTTAAAGTCCTGTCTGGTGCTATGAGCAATTGCTTACGGCCACACCACTGCGAACACGCCCGATCTCGTTTGATCTCGGAAGCTAAGCACGGTGGGGCCTGGTTAGTACCTGGATGGGAGACCGCCTGGGAATACCAGGTGCTGTAAGCTATTTTCATTTGGGGTAAAAAAAATCATCCTTTCTCCTGTTTAAAGTCCTGTCTGGTGCCAGGAGCAATTGCTTACGGCCACACCACCGTGAACACGCCCGATCTCGTCTGATCTCGGAAGCTAAGCACGGTCGGGCCTGGATTGTACTTGGATGGGAGACCGCCTGGGAATACCAGGTGCTGTAATCTATTTTCATTTGGGGTAAAAAAAATGATCCTTTCTCCTGTTTAAAGTCCTGTCTGGTGCCAGGAGAATTTGCTTACGGCCACACCACTGCGAACACGCCCGATCTCGTCTGATCTCGGAAGCTAAGCACGGTCGGGCCTGGTTAGTACCTGGATGGGAGACCGCCTGGGAATACCAGGTGCTGTAATCTATTTTCATTTGGGGTAAAAAAAATGATCCTTTCTCCTGTTTAAAGTCCTGTCTGGTGCCAGGAGCAATTGCTTACGGCCACACCACCGTGAACACGCCCGATCTCGTCTGATCTCAGAAACTAAGCACGGTCGGGCCTGGTTAGTACTTGGATGGGAGACCGCCTGGGAATACCAGGTGCTGTAATCTATTTTCATTTGGGGTAAAAAAAATGATCTTTTCTCCTGTTTAAAGTCCTGTCTGGTGCCAGGAGCAATAGCTTACGGCCACACCACTGCGAACACGCGCGATCTCGTCTGATATCGGAAGCTAAGCACGGTCGGGCCTGGTTAGTACCTGGATGGGAGACCGCCTGGGAATACCAGGTGCTGTAAGCTATTTTCATTTGGGGTAAAAAAAATCATCCTTTCTCCTGTTTAAAGTCCTGTCTGGTGCCAGGAGCAATTGCTTACGGCCACACCACCGTGAACACGACCGATCTCGTCTGATCTCGGAAGCTAAGCACGGTCGGGCCTGGTTAGTACCTGGATGGGAGACCGCCTGGGAATACCAGGTGCTGTAAGCTATTTTCATTTGGGGTAAAAAAAATGATCCTTTCTCCTGTTTAAAGTCCTGTCTGGTGCCAGGTGCAATTGCTTAAGGCCACACCACCGTGAACACGCCCGATCTCGTCTGATCTCGGAAGCTAAGTACGGTCGGGCCTGGTTAGTACTTGGATGGGAGACCGCCTGGGAATACCAGGTGCTGTAATCTATTTTCATTTGGGGTAAAAAAAATCATCCTTTCTCCTGTTTAAAGTCCTGTCTGGCGCCAGGAGCAATTGCTTACGGCCACACAACTGCGAACACGCCCGATCTCGTTTGATCACGGAAGCTAAGCATGGTGGGGCCTGGTTAGTACCTGGATGGGAGACCGCCTGGGAATACCAGGTGCTGTAAGCTATTATCATTTGGGGTAAAAAAAAACATCCTTTCTCCTGTTTAAAGTCCTGTCTGGTGCCAGGAGCAATTGCTTACGGCCACACCACCGTGAACACGCCCAATCTCGTCTGATCTCGGAAGCTAAGCACGGTCGGGCCTGGTTAGTACTTGGATGGGAGACCACCTGGGAATACCAGGTGCTGTAATCTATTTTCATTTGGGGTAAAAAAAATGATCCTTTCTCCTGTTTAAAGTCCTGTCTGGTGCCAGGAGCAATTGCTTACGGCCACACCACTGCGAACACGCCCGATCTCGTCTGATCTCGGAAGCTATGCACGGTCGGGCCTGGTAAGTACCTGGATGGGAGACCGCCTGGGAATACCAGGTGCTGTAAGCTATTTTCATTTGGGGTAAAAAAAATCATCCTTTCTCCTGTTTAAAGTCCTGTCTGGTGCCAGGAGCAATTGCTTACGGCCACACAACTGCGAACACGCCCGATCTCGTCTGATCTCGGAAGCTATGCACGGTCGGGCCTGGTAAGTACCTGGATGGGAGACCGCCTGGGAATACCAGGTGCTGTATCGCTTTTCATTTGGGGTAAAAAAAATCATCCTTTCTCCTGTTTAAAGTCCTGTCTGGTGCCAGGTGCAATTGCTTAAGGCCACACCACCGTGAACACGCCCGATCTCGTCTGATCTCGGAAGCTAAGTACGGTCGGGCCTGGTTAGTACTTGGATAGGAGACCGCCTGGGAATACCAGGTGCTGTAATCTATTTTCATTTGGGGTAAAAAAAATCATCCTTTCTCCTGTTTAAAGTCCTGTCTGGTGCCAGGTGTAATTGCTTAAGGCTACACCACCGTGAACACGCCCGATCTCGTCTGATCTCGGAAGCTAAGCACGGTCGGGCCTGGGTAGTACTTGGATGGGAGACCGCCTGGGAATACCAGGTGCTGTAATCTATTTTCATTTGTGGTAAAAAAAATCATCCTTTCTCCTGTTTAAAGTCCTGTCTGGTGCCATGAGTAATTGCCTAAGGCCACACCACCGTGAACACGCCCGATCTTGTCTGATCTCGGAAGCTAAGCACGGTCGGGCCTGGTTAGTACTTGGATGGGAGACCGCCTGGGAATACCAGGTGCTGTAATCTATTTTCATTTGGGGTAAAAAAAATGATCCTTTCTCCTGTTTAAAGTCCTGTCTGGTGCAAGGAGAATTTGCTTACGGCCACACCACTGCGAACACGCCCGATCTCGTCTGATCTCGGAAGCTAAGCACGGTCGGGCCTGGTTAGTACCTGGATGGGAGACCGCCTGGGAATACCAGGTGCTGTAAGCTATTTTCATTTGGGGTAAAAAAAATCATCCTTTCTCCTGTTTAAAGTCCTGTCTGGTGCCAGGAGCAATTGCTTACGGCCACACCACTGCGAACACGCCCGATCTCGTCTGATCTCGGAAGCTAAGCACGGTCGGGCCAGGTTAGTACCTGGATGGGAGACCGCCTGGGAATACCAGGTGCTGTAAGCTATTTTCATTTGGGGTAAAAAAAATCATCCTTTCTCCTGTTTAAAGTCCTGTCTGGTGCCAGGAGTAATTACTTACGGCCAAACCACTGCGAACACGCCCGATCTCATCTGATCTCGGAATTTAAGCACGGTCGGGCGAGGTTAGTACTTGGATGGGAGACCGCCCGGGAATACCAGGTGCTGTAAGCTATTTTCATTTGGGGTAAAAAAAATCATCCTTTCTCCTGTTTAAAGTCCTGTCTGGTGCCAGGAGCAATTGCTTACGGCCACACCACTGCGAACACGCCCGATCTCGTCTGATCTCGGAAGCTAAGCACGGTCGGGCCAGGTTAGTACCTGGATGGGAGACCGCCTGGGAATACCAGGTGCTGTAAGCTATTTTCATTTGGGGTAAAAAAAATCATCCTTTCTCCTGTTTAAAGTCCTGTCTGGTGCCAGGAGTAATTACTTACGGCCAAACCACTGCGAACACGCCCGATCTCATCTGATCTCGGAATTTAAGTACGGTCGGGCGAGGTTAGTACTTGGATGGGAGACCGCCCGGGAATACCAGGTGCTGTAAGCTATTTTCATTTGGGGTAAAAAAAATCATCCTTTCTCCTGTTTAAAGTCCTGTCTGGTGCCAGGAGCAATTGCTTACGGCCACACCACCGTGAACACGCCCGATCTCGTCTGATCTCGGAAGCTAAGCACGGTCGGGCCTGGTTAGTACTTGGATGGGAGACCGCCTGGGAATACCAGGTGCTGTAATCGATTTTCATTTGGGGTAAAAAAAAATGATCCTTTCTCCTGTTTAAAGTCCTGTCTGGTGCCAGGAGCAACTGCTTACGGCCACACCACCGTGAACACGCCCGATCTCGTCTGATCTCGGAAGCTAAGCAAGGTCGGGCCTGGTTAGTACTTGGATGGGAGACCGCCTGGGAATAACAGGTGCTGTAATTGTGTTTTCATTTGGGTAAAAAAAATCATCCTTTCTCCTGTTTAAAGTCCTGTCTGGTGCCAGGAGCAATTGCTTACGGCCACACCACCGTGAACACGCCCGATCTCGTCTGATCTCAGAAGCTAAGCACGGTGGGGCCTGGTTAGTACTTGGATGGGAGACCGCCTGGGAATACCAGGTGCTGTAATCTATTTTCGTTTGGGGTAAAAAAAATGATCCTTTCTCCTTTTTAAAGTCCTGTCTGGTGCCAGGAGCAATTGCTTACGGCCACACCACTGCGAACACGCCCGATCTCGTCTGATCTCGGAAGCAAAGCACGGTCGGGCCAGGTTAGTACCTGGATGGGAGACCGCCTGGGAATACCAGGTGCTGTAAGCTATTTTCATTTGGGGTAAAAAAAATCATCCTTTCTCCTGTTTAAAGTCCTGTCTGGTGCCGGGAGTAATTGCTTACGGCCACACCACCATGAACACGCCCGATCTCGTCTGATCTTGGAAGCTAAGCACGGTCGGGCCTGGTTAGTACTTGGATGGGAGACCGCCTGGGAATAACAGGTGCTGTAATTGTGTTTTCATTTGGGGTAAAAAAAATGATCCTTTCTCCTGTTTAAAGTCCTGTCTGGTGCCAGGAGCAATTGCTTACGGCCACACCACCGTGAACACGCCCGATCTCGTCTGATCTCGGAAACTAAGCACGGTCGGGCCTGGTTAGTACTTGGATGGGAGACCGCCTGGGAATACCAGGTGCTGTAACCTATTTTCATTTGGGGTAAAAAAAATTATCCTTTCTCCTGTTTAAAGTCATGTCTGGCGCCAGGAGCAATTGCTTACGGCCACACCACTGCGAACACGCCCGATCTTGTCTGATATCGGAAGCTAAGCACGGTCGGGCCTGGTTAGTACCTGGATGGGAGACCGCCTGGGAATACCAGGTGCTGTAAGCTATTTTCATTTGGGGTAAAAAAAATCATCCTTTCTCCTGTTTAAAGTCCTGTCTGGTGCCAGGAGCAATTGCTTACGGCCACACCACCGTGAACACGGCCGATCTCGTCTGATCTCGGAAGCTAAGCACGGTCGGGCCTGGATAGTTCTTGGATGGGAGACCGCCTGGGAATACCAGGTGCTGTAATCTATTTTCATTTGGGGTAAAAAAAATGATCCTTTCTCCTGTTTAAAGTCCTGTCTGGTGCCAGGAGAAATTGCTTACGGCCACACCACTGCGAACACGCCCGATCTCGTCTGATCTCGGAAACTAAGCACGGTCGGGCCTGGTTAGTACCTGGATGGGAGACCGCCTGGGAATACCAGGTGCTGTAAGCTATTATCATTTGGGGTAAAAAAAAACATCCTTTCTCCTGTTTAAAGTCCTGTCTGGTGCCAGGAGCAATTGCTTACGGCCACACCACCGTGAACACGCCCGATCTCGTCTGATCTCGGAAGCTAAGCACGGTCGGGCCTGGTTAGTACTTGGATGGGAGACCGCCTGGGAATACCAGGTGCTGTAATCAATTTTCATTTGGGGTAAAAAAAATGATCCTTTCTCCTGTTTAAAGTCCTGTCTGGTGCCAGGAGCAATTGCTTACGGCCACACAACTGCGAACACGCCCGATCTCGTCTGATCTCGGAAGCTATGCACGGTCGGGCCTGGTAAGTACCTGGATGGGAATACCAGGTGCTGTAAGCTATTTTCATTTGGGGTAAAAAAAATCATCCTTTCTCCTGTTTAAAGTCCTGTCTGGTGCCAGGAGCAATTGCTTACGGCCACACCACCGTGAACACGCCCGATCTCGTCTGATCTCGGAAGCTAAGCACGGTGGGGCCTGGTTAGTACTTGGATGGGAGACCGCCTGGGAATACCAGGTGCTGTAATCTATTTTCATTTGGGGTAAAAAAAAATGATCCTTTCTCCTTTTTAAAGTCTTGTCTGGTGCCAGGAGCAATTGCTTACGGCCACACCACTGCGAACACGCCCGATCTCGTCTGATCTCGGAAGCTATGCACGGTCGGGCCTGGTTAGTACCTGGATGGGAGACCGCCTGGGAATACCAGGTGCTGTAATCTATTTTCATTTGGGGTAAAAAAAAATGATCCTTTCTCCTGTTTAAAGTCCTGTCTGGTGCCAGGAGCAACTGCTTACGGCCACACCACCGTGAACACGCCCGATCTCGTCTGATCTCGGAAGCTAAGCAAGGACTGGCCTGGTTAGTACTTGGATGGGAGACCGCCTGGGAATACCAGGTGCTGTAATCTATTTTCATTTGGGGTAAAAAAAATGATCCTTTCTCCTGTTTAAAGTCCTGTCTGGTGCCAGGAGTAATAGCTTACGGCCACACCACTGCGAACACGCCCGATCTCATCTGATCTCGGAAGCTAAGCACGGTCGGGCCTGGTTAGTACCTGGATGGGAGACCGCCTGGGAATACCAGGTGCTGTAAGCTATTTTCATTTGGGGTAAAAAAAATCATCCTTTCTCCTGTTTAAAGTCCTGTCTGGTGCCAGGAGCAATTGCTTACGGCCACACCACCGTGAACACGCCCGATCTCGTCTGATCTCGGAAGCTAAGCACGGTCGGACTTGGATGGGAGACCGCCTGGGAATACCAGGTGCTATAATCTATTTTCATTTGGGGTAAAAAAAATCATCCTTTCTCCTGTTTAAAGTCCTGTCTGGTGCCAGGAGCAACTGCTTACGGCCACACCACCGTGAACACGCCCGATCTCGTCTGATCTCGGAAGCTAAGCAAGGTCGGGCCTGGTTAGTACTTGGATGGGAGACCGCCTGGGAATAACAGGTGCTGTAATTGTGTTTTCATTTGGGTAAAAAAAATGATCCTTTCTCCTGTTTAAAGTCCTGTCTGGTGCCAGGAGCAACTGCTTACGGCCACACCACCGTGAACACGCCCGATCTCGTCTGATCTCGGAAGCTAAGCAAGGACTGGCCTGGTTAGTACTTGGATGGGAGACCGCCTGGGAATACCAGGTGCTGTAATCTATTTTCATTTGGGGTAAAAAAAATGATCCTTTCTCCTGTTTAAAGTCCTGTCTGGTGCCAGGAGTAATAGCTTACGGCCACACCACTGCGAACACGCCCGATCTCATCTGATCTCGGAAGCTAAGCACGGTCGGGCCTGGTTAGTACCTGGATGGGAGACCGCCTGGGAATACCAGGTGCTGTAAGCTATTTTCATTTGGGGTAAAAAAAATCATCCTTTCTCCTGTTTAAAGTCCTGTCTGGTGCCAGGAGCAATTGCTTACGGCCACACCACCGTGAACACGCCCGATCTCGTCTGATCTCGGAAGCTAAGCACGGTCGGACTTGGATGGGAGACCGCCTGGGAATACCAGGTGCTATAATCTATTTTCATTTGGGGTAAAAAAAATCATCCTTTCTCCTGTTTAAAGTCCTGTCTGGTGCCAGGAGCAACTGCTTACGGCCACACCACCGTGAACACGCCCGATCTCGTCTGATCTCGGAAGCTAAGCAAGGTCGGGCCTGGTTAGTACTTGGATGGGAGACCGCCTGGGAATAACAGGTGCTGTAATTGTGTTTTCATTTGGGTAAAAAAAATCATCCTTTCTCCTGTTTAAAGTCCTGTCTGGTGCCAGGAGAAATTGCTTAAGGCCACACCACTGGGAACACGCCCGATCTCGTCTGATCTCGGAAGCTATGCACGGTCGGGCCTGGTTAGTACTTGGATGGGAGACCGCCTGGGAATAACAGGTGCTGTAATTGTGTTTTCATTTGGGGTAAAAAAAATTATCCTTTCTCCTGTTTAAAGTCCTGTCTGGTGCCAGGAGCAATTGCTTACGGCCACACCACTGCGAACACGCCCGCTCTCGTCTGATCTCGGAAGCTAAGCACGGTCGGGCCTGGTTAGTACCTGGATGGGAGACCGCCTGGGAATACCAGGTGCTGTAAGCTATTTTCATTTGGGGTAAAAAAAATCATCCTTTCTCCTGTTTAAAGTCCTGTCTGGTGCAAGGAGCAATTGCTTACGGCCACACAACTGCGAACACGCCCGATCTCGTCTGATCTCGGAAGCTATGCACGGTCGGGCCTGGTAAGTACCTGGATGGGAGACCGCCTGGGAATACCAGGTGCTGTAAGCTATTTTCATTTGGGGTAAAAAAAATCATCCTTTCTCCTGTTTAAAGTCCTGTCTGGTGCCAGGAGCAATTGCTTACGGCCACACCACCGTGAACACGCCCGATCTCGTCTGATCTCGGAAGCTAAGCACGGTCGGGCCTGGTTAGTACTTGGATGGGAGACCGCCTGGGAATACCAGGTGCTGTAATCTATTTTCATTTGGGGTAAAAAAAATGATCCTTTCTCCTGTTTAAAGTCCTGTCTGGTGCCAGGAGCAATTGCTTACGGCCACACTACAGTGAACACGCCCGATCTCGTCTGATCTCGGAAGCTAAGCACGGGCGGGCCTGGTTAGTACTTGGATGGGAGACAGCCTGGGAATACCAGGTGCTGTAATTGTGTTTTCATTTGGGGTAAAAAAAATAATCCTTTCTCCTGTTTAAAGTCCTGTCTGGTGCCAGGAGCAATTGCTTATGGCCACACCACTGCGAACACGCCCGATCTCGTCTGATCTCGGAAGCTAAGCACGGTCGGGCCTGGTTAGTACCTGGATGGGAGACCGCCTGGGAATACCAGGTGCTGTAAGCTATTTTCATTTGGGGTAAAAAAAATGATCCTTTCTCCTGTTTAAAGTCCTGTCTGGTGCCAGGAGCAATTGCTTACGGCCACAACACCGTGAACACGCCCGATCTCGTCTGATCTCGGAAGCTAAGCACGCTGGGGCCTGGTTAGTACTTGGATGGGAGACCGCCTGGGAATACCAGGTGCTGTAATCTATTTTCATTTGGGGTAAAAAAAATGATCCTTTCTCCTTTTTAAAGTCTTGTCTGGTGCCAGGAGCAATTGCTTACGGCCACACCACTGCGAACACGCCCGATCTCGTCTGATCTCGGAAGCTATGCACGGTCGGGCCTGGTTAGTACCTGGATGGGAGACCGCCTGGGAATACCAGGTGCTGTAATCTATTTTCATTTGGGGTAAAAAAAAATCATCCTTTCTCCTGTTTAAAGTCCTGTCTGGTGCCAGGAGCAACTGCTTACGGCCACACCACCGTGAACACGCCCGATCTCGTCTGATCTCGGAAGCTAAGCAAGGTCGGGCCTGGTTAGTACTTGGATGGGAGACCGCCTGGGAATAACAGGTGCTGTAATTGTGTTTTCATTTGGGTAAAAAAAATCATCCTTTCTCCTGTTTAAAGTCCTGTCTGGTGCCAGGAGCAATTGCTTAAGGCCACACCACTGGGAACACGCCCGATCTCGTCTGAGCTCGGAAGCTAAGCACGGTCGGGCCTGGTTAGTACTTGGATGGGAGACCGCCTGGGAATACCAGGTGCTGTAAGCTATTTTCATTTGGGGTAAAAAAAATCATCCTTTCTCCTGTTTAAAGTCCTGTCTGGTGCCAGGAGCAATTGCTTACGGCCACACCACCGTGAACACGCCCGATCTCGTCTGATCTCGGAAGCTAAGCACGGTCGGGCCTGGTTAGTACTTGGATGGGAGACCGCCTGGGAATACCAGGTGCTGTAATCTATTTTCATTTGGGGTAAAAAAATCATCCTTTCTCCTGTTTAAAGTCCTGTCTGGTGCCAGGAGCAATTGCTTAAGGCCACACCACTGCGAACACGCCCGATCTCATCTGATCTCGGAAGCTAAGCACGGTCGGGCCTGGTTAGTACCTGGATGGGAGACCGCCTGGGAATACCAGGTGCTGTAAGCTATTTTCATTTGGGGTAAAAAAAATCATCCTTTCTCCTGTTTAAAGTCCTGTCTGGTGCCAGGAGCAATTGCTAACGGCCACACCACTGTGAACACGCCCGATCTCGTCTGATCTCGGAAGCCAAGCACGGTCGGGCCTGGATAGTACTTGGAAGGGAGACCGCCTGGGAATACCAGGTGCTGTAATCTATTTTCATTTGGGGTAAAAAAATCATCCTTTCTCCTGTTTAAAGTCCTGTCTGGTGCCAGGAGCAATTGCTTAAGGCCACACCACTGCGAACACGCCCGATCTCATCTGATCTCGGAAGCTAAGCACGGTCGGGCCTGGTTAGTACCTGGATGGGAGACCGCCTGGGAATACCAGGTGCTGTAAGCTATTTTCATTTGGGGTAAAAAAAATCATCCTTTCTCCTGTTTAAAGTCCTGTCTGGTGCCAGGAGCAATTGCTAACGGCCACACCACTGTGAACACGCCCGATCTCGTCTGATCTCGGAAGCCAAGCACGGTCGGGCCTGGATAGTACTTGGATGGGAGACCGCCTGGGAATACCAGGTGCTGTAATCTATTTTCATTTGGGGTAAAAAAAATGATCCTTTCTCCTGTTTAAAGTCCTGTCTGGTGCCAGGAGAAATTGCTTACGGCCACACCACTGCGAACACGCCCGATCTCGTCTGGTCTCGGAAGCTAAGCACGGTCGGGCCTGGTTAGTACCTGGATGGGAGACCGCCTGGGAATACCAGGTGCTGTAAGCTATTTTCATTTGGGGTAAAAAAAATCATCCTTTCTCCTGTTTAAAGTCCTGTCTGGTGGCAGGAGCAATTGCTTACTGCCACACCACTGCGAACACGCCCGATCTCGTCTGATCTCGGAAGCTAAGCACGGTCGGGCCTGGTTAGTACCTGGATGGGAGACCGCCTGGGAATACCAGGTGCTGTAAGCTATTTTCATTTGGGGTAAAAAAAATCATCCTTTCTCCTGTTTAAAGTCCTGTCTGGTGCCAGGAGCAATTGCTTACGGCCACACCACCGTGAACACGCCCGATCTCGTCTGATCTCGGAAGCTAAGCACGGTGGGGCCTGGTTAGTACTTGGATGGGAGACCGCCTGGGAATACCAGGTGCTGTAATCTATTTTCATTTGGGGTAAAAAAAAAAGATCCTTTCTCCTTTTTAAAGTCCTGTCTGGTGCCAGGAGCAATTGCTTACGGCCACACCACTGCGAACACGCCGAATCTCGTCTGATCTCGGAAGCTATGCACGGTCGGGCCTGGTAAGTACTTGGATGGGAGACCGCCTGGGAATAACAGGTGCTGTAATTGTGTTTTCATTTGGGGTAAAAAAAATGATCCTTTCTCCTGTTTAAAGTCCTGTCTGGTGCCAGGAGCAATTGCTTACGGCCACACCACTGCGAACACGCCCGATCTCGTCTGATCTCGGAAGCTAAGCACGGTCGGGCCTGGTTAGTACCTGGATGGGAGACCGCCTGGGAATACCAGGTGCTGTAAGCTATTTTCATTTGGGGTAAAAAAAAATCATCCTTTCTCCTGTTTAAAGTCCTGTCTGGTGCCAGGAGCAATTGCTTACGGCCACACCACCATGAACACGCCCGATCTCGTCTGATCTCGAAAGCTAAGCACGGTCGGGCCTGGTTAGTACTTGGATGGGAGACCGCCTGGGAATACCAGGTGCTGTAATCTATTTTCATTTGGGGTAAAAAAAAATGATCTTTTCTCCTGTTTAAAGTCCTGTCTGGTGCCAGGAGCAATAGCTTACGGCCACACCACTGCGAACACGCCCGATCTCGTCTGATCTCGGAAGCTAAGCACGGTCGGGCCTGGTTAGTACCTGGATGGGAGACCGCCTGGGAATACCAGGTGCTGTAAGCTATTTTCATTTGGGGTAAAAAAAATCATCCTTTCTCCTGTTTAAAGTCCTGTCTGGTGCCAGGAGCAATTGCTTACGGCCACACCACCGTGAACACGCCCGATCTCGTCTGATCTCGGAAGCTAAGCACGGTCGGCCCTGGTTAGTACTTGGATGGGACACCGCCTGGGAATACCAGGTGCTGTAAGCTATTTTCATTTGGGGTAAAAAAAATCATCCTTTCTCCTGTTTAAAGTCCTGTCTGGTGCCAGGAGCAATTGCTTACGGCCACACCACCGTGAACACGCCCGATCTCGTCTGATCTCGGAAGCTAAGCATGGTCGGGCCTGGTTAGTACTTGGGTGGGAGACCGCCTGGGAATACAAGGTGCTGTAAGATATTTTCATTTGGGGTAAAAAAAATCATCCTTTCTCCTGTTTAAAGTCCTGTCTGGTGCCAGGAGCAATTGCTTACGGCCACACCACCGTGAACACGCCCGATCTCGTCTGATCTCGGAAGCTAAGCACGGTCGGGCCTGGTAAGTACCTGGATGGGAGAACGCCTGGGAAAACCAGGTGCTGTAAGCTATTTTCATTTGGGGTAAAAAAGATCATCCTTTCTCCTGTTTAAAGTCCTGTCTGGTGCCAGGAGCAATTGCTTACGGCCACACCACCGTGAACACGCCCGATCTCGTCTGATCTCGGAAGCTAAGCACGGTCTGGCCTGGTTAGTACTTGGATGGGAGACCGCCTGGGAATACCAGGTGCTGTAATCTATTTTCATTTGGGGTAAAAAAAAATGATCCTTTCTCCTGTTTAAAGTCCTGTCTGGTGCCAGGAGCAACTGCTTACGGCCACACCACCGTGAACACGCCCGATCTCGTCTGATCTCGGAAGCTAAGCACGGTCGGGCCTGGTTAGTACTTGGATGGGAGACCGCCTGGGAATACCAGGTGCTGTAAGCTATTTTCATTTGGGGTAAAAAAAATCATCCTTTCTCCTGTTTAAAGTCCTGTCTGGTGCCAGGAGCAATTGCTTACGGCCACACCACCGTGAACACGCCCGATCTCGTCTGATCTCGGAAGCTAAGCACGGTCCGGCCTGGTTAGTACCTGGATGGGAGACCGCCTGGGAATACCAGGTGCTGTAATCTATTTTCATTTGGGGTAAAAAAAATGATCCTTTCTCCTGTTTAAAGTCCTGTCTGGTGCCAGGAGCAATTGCTTACGGCCACACAACTGCGAACACGCCCGATCTCGTCTGATCTCGGAAGCTATGCACGGTCGGGCCTGGTAAGTACCTGGATGGGAGACCGCCAGGGTATACCAGGTGCTGTAAGCTATTTTCATTTGGGGTAAAAAAAATCATCCTTTCTCCTGTTTAAAGTCCTGTCTGGTGCCAGGAGCAATTGCTTACGGCCACACCACCGTGAACACGCCCGATCTCGTCTGATCTCGGAAGCTAAGCACGGTCGGCCCTGGTTAGTACTTGGATGGGACACCGCCTGGGAATACCAGGTGCTGTAAGCTATTTTCATTTGGGGTAAAAAAAATCATCCTTTCTCCTGTTTAAAGTCCTGTCTGGTGCCAGGAGCAATTGCTTACGGCCACACCACCGTGAACACGCCCGATCTCGTCTGATCTCGGAAGCTAAGCATGGCCGGGCCTGGTTAGTACTTGGATGGGAGACCGCCTGGGAATACAAGGTGCTGTAAGATATTTTCATTTGGGGTAAAAAAAATCATCCTTTCTCCTGTTTAAAGTCCTGTCTGGTGCCAGGAGCAATTGCTTACGGCCACACCACCGTGAACACGCCCGATCTCGTCTGATCTCGGAAGCTAAGCACGGTCGGGCCTGGTTAGTACTTGGATGGGAGACCGCCTGGGAATACCAGGTGCTGTAATCTATTTTCATTTGGGGTAAAAAAAATCATCCTTTCTCCTGTTTAAAGTCCTGTCTGGTGCCAGGAACAATTGCTTAAGGCCACACCACTGCGAACACGCCCGATCTCATCTGATCTCGGAAGCTAAGCACGGTCGGGCCTGGTTAGTACCTGGATGGGAGACCGCCTGGGAATACCAGGTGCTGTAAGCTATTTTCATTTGGGGTAAAAAAAATCATCCTTTCTCCTGTTTAAAGTCCTGTCTGGTGCCAGGAGCAATTGCTTACGGCCACACCACCGTGAACACGCCCGATCTCGTCTGATCTCGGAAGCTAAGCACGGTCGGGCCTGGTTAGTACCTGGATGGGAGACCGCCTGGGAATACCAGGTGCTGTAAGCTATTTTCATTTGGGGTAAAAAAAATCATCCTTTCTCCTGTTTAAAGTCCTGTCTGGTGCCAGGAGCAATTGCTTACGGCCACACCACCGTGAACACGTCCGATCTCGTCTGATCTCGGAAGCTAAGCACGGTCGGGCCTGGTTAGTACTTGAATGGGAGACCGCCTGGGAATACCAGGTGCTGTAATTGTGTTTTCATTTGGGGTAAAAAAAATGATCCTTTCTCCTGTTTAAAGTCCTGTCTGGTGCCAGGAGCAATAGCTTACGGCCACACCACTGCGAACACGCCCGATCTCGTCTGATCTCGGAAGCTAAGCACGGTCGGGCCTGGTTAGTACCTTGATGGGAGACCGCATGGGAATACCAGGTGCTGTAAGCTATTTTCATTTGGGGTAAAAAAAATCATCCTTTCTCCTGTTTAAAGTCCTGTCTGGTGCTAGGAGGAATTGCTTACGGCCACACCACCGTGAACACGCCCGATCTTGTCTGATCTCGGAAGCTAAGCACGGTCGGGCCTGGTTAGTACTTGGATGGGAGACCGCCTGGGAATACCAGGTGCTGTAATCTATTTTCATTTGGGGTAAAAAAAATGATCCTTTCTCCTGTTTAAAGTCCTGTCTGGCGCCAGGAGCAATTCCTTACGGCCACACCACTGCGAACACGCCCAATCTCGTTTTATCTCGGAAGCTAAGCACGGTGGGGCATGGTTAGTACCTGGATGGGAGACCGCCTGGGAATACCAGGTGCTGTAAGCTATTTTCATTTGGGGTAAAAA
>NC_140271.1:29259364-29274364 GCF_964030765.1 Micromesistius poutassou
AGTCCTGTCTGGTGCCAGGAGTAATTGCTTACGGCCACACCACCGTGAACAGGACCGATCTCGTCTGATCTCGGAAGCTAAGCACGGTCGGGCCTGGTTAGTACTTGAATGGGAGACCGCCTGGGAATACCAGGTGCTGTAATTGTGTTTTCATTTGGGGTAAAAAAAATGATCGTTTCTCCTGTTTAAAGTCCTGTCTGGTGCCAGGAGCAATAGCTTACGGCCACACCACTGCGAACACGGCCGATCTCGTCTGATCTTGGAAGCTAAGCACGGTCGGGCCTGGTTAGTACCTGGATGGGAGACCGCATGGGAATACCAGGTGCTGTAAGCTATTTTCATTTGGGGTAAAAAAAACCATCCTTTCTCCTGTTTAAAGTCCTGTCTGGTGCTAGGAGGAATTGCTTACGGCCACACCACCGCGAACACGCCCGATCTTGTCTGATCTCGGAAGCTAAGCACGGTCGGGCCTGGTTAGTACTTGGATGGGAGACCGCCTGGGAATACCAGGTGCTGTAATCTATTTTCATTTGGGGTAAAAAAAATGATCCTTTCTCCTGTTTAAAGTCCTGTCTGGCGCCAGGAGCAATTGCTTACGGCCACACCACCGCGAACACGCCCGATCTCGTTTGATCTCGGAAGCTAAGCACGGTGGGGCCTGGTTAGTACCTGGATGGGAGACCGCCTGGGAATACCAGGTGCTGTAAGCTATTTTCATTTGGGGTAAAAAAAATCATCCTTTCTCCTGTTTAAAGTCCTGTCTGGTGCCAGGAGCAATTGCTTACGGCCACACCACCGTGAACACGCCCGATCTCGTCTGATCTCGGAAGCTAAGCACGGTCGGGCCTGGTTAGTACTTGGATGGGAGACCGCCTGGGAATACCAGGTGCTGTAATCTATTTTCATTTGGGGTAAAAAAAATGATCCTTTCTCCTGTTTAAAGTCCTGTCTGGTGCCAGGAGCAATTGCTTACGGCCACACAACTGCGAACACGCCCGATCTCGTCTGATCTTGGAAGCTATGCACGGTCGGGCCTGGTAAGTACCTGGATGGGAGACCGCCTGGGAATACCAGGTGCTGTAAGCTATTTTCATTTGGGGTAAAAAAAATCATCCTTTCTCCTGTTTAAAGTCCTGTCTGGTGCCAGGAGCAATTGCTTACGGCCACACCACCGTGAACACGCCCGATCTCGTCTGATCTCGGAAGCTAAGCACGGTCGGGCCTGGTTAGTACCTGGATGGGAGACCGCCTGGGAATACCAGGTGCTGTAAGCTATTTTCATTTGGGGTAAAAAAAATCATCCTTTCTCCTGTTTAAAGTCCTGTCTGGTGCCAGGAGTAATTGCTTACGGCCACACCACCGTGAACAGGACCGATCTCGTCTGATCTCGGAAGCTAAGCACGGTCGGGCCTGGTTAGTACTTGAATGGGAGACCGCCTGGGAATACCAGGTGCTGTAATTGTGTTTTCATTTGGGGTAAAAAAAATGATCGTTTCTCCTGTTTAAAGTCCTGTCTGGTGCCAGGAGCAATAGCTTACGGCCACACCACTGCGAACACGGCCGATCTCGTCTGATCTTGGAAGCTAAGCACGGTCGGGCCTGGTTAGTACCTGGATGGGAGACCGCATGGGAATACCAGGTGCTGTAAGCTATTTTCATTTGGGGTAAAAAAAAACATCCTTTCTCCTGTTTAAAGTCCTGTCTGGTGCTAGGAGGAATTGCTTACGGCCACACAACCGTGAACACGCCCGATCTTGTCTGATCTCGGAAGCTAAGCACGGTCGGGCCTGGTTAGTACTTGGATGGGAGACCGCCTGGGAATACCAGGTGCTGTAATCTATTTTCATTTGGGGTAAAAAAAATGATCCTTTCTCCTGTTTAAAGTCCTGTCTGGCGCCAGGAGCAATTGCTTACGGCCACACCACTGCGAACACGCCCTATCTCGTTTGATCTCGGAAGCTAAGCACGGTGGGGCCTGGTTAGTACCTGGATGGGAGACCGCCTGGGAATACCAGGTGCTGTAAGCTATTTTCAATTTGGGTAAAAAAAATCATCCTTTCTCCTGTTTAAAGTCCTGTCTGGTGCCAGGAGCAATTGCGTACGGCCACACCACCGTGAACACGCCCGATCTCGTCTGATCTCGGAAGCTAAGCACGGTCGGGCCTGGTTAGTACTTGGATGGGAGACCGCCTGGGAATACCAGGTGCTGTAATCTATTTTCATTTGGGGTAAAAAAAATGATCCTTTCTCCTGTTTAAAGTCCTGTCTGGTGCCAGGAGCAATTGCTTACGGCCACACCACCGTGAACACGCCCGATCTCGTCTGATCTCGGAAGCTAAGCACGGTCGGGCCTGGTTAGTACCTGGATGGGAGACCGCCTGGGAATACCAGGTGCTGTAAGCTATTTTCATTTGGGGTAAAAAAAATCATCCTTTCTCCTGTTTAAAGTCCTGTCTGGTGCCAGGAGCAATTGCTTACGGCCACACCACCGTGAACACGCCCGATCTCGTCTGATCTCGGAAGCTAAGCACGGTGGGGCCTGGTTAGTACTTGGATGGGAGACCGCCTGGGAATACCAGGTGCTGTAAGCTATTTTCATTTGGGGTAAAAAAAAATGATCCTTTCTCCTTTTTAAAGTCCTGTCTGGTGCCAGAAGCAATTGATTACGGCCACACCACTGCGAACACGCCCGATCTCGTCTGATCTCGGAAGCTATGCACGGTCGGGCCTGGTTAGTACCTGGATGGGAGACCGCCTGGGAATACCAGGTGCTGTAATCTATTTTCATTTGGGGTAAAAAAAATCATCCTTTCTCCTGTTTAAAGTCCTGTCTGGTGCCAGGAGCAATTGCTTACGGCCACACCACTGCGAACACGCCCGATCTCGTCTGATCTCGGAAGCAAAGCACGGTCGGGCCAGGTTAGTACCTGGATGGGAGACCGCCTGGGAATACCAGGTGCTGTAAGCTATATTCATTTGGGGTAAAAAAAATCATCCTTTCTCCTGTTTAAAGTCCTGTCTGGTGCCGGGAGTAATTGCTTACGGCCACACCACCATGAACACGCCCGATCTCGTCTGATCTCGGAAGCTAAGCACGGTCGGGACTGGTTAGTACCTGGATGGGAGACCGCCTGGGAATACCAGGTGCTGTAAACTCTTTTCATTTGGGGTAAAAAAAAATCATCCTTTCTCCTGTTTAAAGTCCTGTCTGGTGCCAGGAGCAATTGCTTACGGCCACACCACTGCGAACACGCCCGATCTCGTCTGATCTCGGAAGCTAAGCACGGTCGGGACTGGTTAGTACCTGGATGGGAGACCGCCTGGGAATACCAGGTGCTGTAATCTATTTTCATTTGGGGTAAAAAAAATGATCTTTTCTCCTGTTTAAAGTCCTGTCCGGTGCCAGGAGCAATTGCTTACGGCCACACCACTGCGAACACGCCCGATCTCGTCTGATCTCGGAAGCTAAGCACGGTCGGGACTGGTTAGTACCTGGATGGGAGACCGCCTGGGAATACCAGGTGCTGTAAACTCTTTTCATTTGGGGTAAAAAAAAATCATCCTTTCTCCTGTTTAAAGTCCTGTCTGGTGCCAGGAGCAATTGCTTACGGCCACACCACCGTGAACACGCCCAATCTCGTCTGATCTCGGAAACTAAGCACGGTCGGGCCTGGTTAGTACTTGGATGGGAGACCGCCTGGGAATACCAGGTGCTGTAATCTATTTTCATTTGGGGTAAAAAAAATGATCTTTTCTCCTGTTTAAAGTCCTGTCCGGTGCTAGGAGGAATTGATTACGGCCACACCACCGTGAACACGCCCGATCTTGTCTGATCTCAGAAGCTAAGCACGGTCGGGCCTGGTTAGTACTTGGATGGGAGACCGCCTGGGAATACCAGGTGCTGTAATCTATTTTCATTTGGGGTAAAAAAAATGATCCTTTCTCCTGTTTAAAGTCCTGTCTGGCGCCAGGAGCAATTGCTTACGGCCACACCACTGCGAACACGCCCGATCTCGTCTGATCTCGGAAGCTAAGCACGGTCGGGCCTGGATAGTTCTTGGATGGGAGACCGCCTGGGAATACCAGGTGCTGTAATCTATTTTCATTTGGGGTAAAAAAAATGATCCTTTCTCCTGTTTAAAGTCCTGTCTGGTGCCAGGAGAAATTGCTTACGGCCACACCACTGCGAACACGCCCGATCTCGTCTGATCTCGGAAGCTAAGCACGGTAGGGCCTGGTTAGTACCTGGATGGGAGACCGCGTGGGAATACCAGGTGCTGTAAGCTATTTTCATTTGGGGTAAAAAAAATCATCCTTTCTCCTGTTTAAAGTCCTGTCTGGTGCCAGGAGCAATTGCTTACGGCCACACCACCGTGAACACGCCCGATCTCGTCTGATCTCGGAAGCAAAGCACGGTCGGGCCTGGTTAGTACCTGGATGGGAGACCGCCTGGGAATACCAGGTGCTGTAAGCTATTTTCATTTGGGGTAAAAAAAAATCATCCTTTCTCCTGTTTAAAGTCCTGTCTGGTGCCAGGAGCAATTGCTTACGGCCACAACACCGTGAACACGCCCGATCTCGTCTGATCTCGGAAACTAAGCACGGTCGGGCCTGGTTAGTACTTGGATGGGAGACCGCCTGGGAATACCAGGTGCTGTAATCTATTTTCATTTGGGGTAAAAAAAATGATCTTTTCTCCTGTTTAAAGTCCTGTCCGGTGCTAGGATGAATTGATTACGGCCACACCACCGTGAACACGCCCGATCTTGTCTGATCTCGGAAGCTAAGCACGGTCGGGCCTGGTTAGTACTTGGATGGGAGACCGCCTGGGAATACCAGGTGCTGTAATCTATTTTCATTTGGGGTAAAAAAAATGATCCTTTCTCCTGTTTAAAGTCCTGTCTGGCGCCAGGAGCAATTTCTTACGGCCACACCACTGCGAACACCCCCGATCTCGTTTGATCTCGGAAGCTAAGCACGGTCGGGCCTGGGTAGTACCTGGATGGGAGACCGCCTGGGAATACCAGGTGCTGTAAGCTATTTTCATTTGGGGTAAAAAAAATCATCCTTTCTCCTGTTTAAAGTCCTGTCTGGTGCCAGGAGCAATTGCTTACGGCCACACCACCGTGAACACGCCCGATCTCGTCTGATCTCGGAAGCTAAGCACGGTCGGGCCTGGATAGTTCTTGGATGGGAGACCGCCTGGGAATACCAGGTGCTGTAATCTATTTTCATTTGGGGTAAAAAAAATGATCCTTTCTCCTGTTTAAAGTCCTGTCTGGTGCCAGGAGAAATTGCTTACGGCCACACCACTGCGAACACGCCCGATCTCGTCTGATCTCGGAAGCTAAGCACGGTCGGGCCTGGTTAGTACCTGGATGGGAGACCGCGTGGGAATACCAGGTGCTGTAAGCTATTTTCATTTGGGGTAAAAAAAATCATCCTTTCTCATGTTTAAAGTCCTGTCTGGTGCCAGGAGCAATTGCTTACGGCCACACCACCGTGAACACGCCCGATCTCGTCTGATCTCGGAAGCTAAGCACGGTCGGGCCTGGTTAGTACTTGGATGGGAGACCGCCTGGGAATACCAGGTGCTGTAATCTATTTTCATTTGGGGTAAAAAAAATGATCCTTTCTCCTGTTTAAAGTCCTGTCTGGTGCAAGGAGCAATTGCTTACGGCCACACAACTGCAAACACGCCCGATCACGTCTGATCTCGGAAGCTATGCACGGTCGGGCCTGGGAAGTACCTGGATGGGAGACCGCCTGGGAATACCAGGTGCTGTAAGCTATTTTCATTTGGGGTAAAAAAAATCATCCTTTCTCCTGTTTAAAGTCCTGTCTGGTGCCAGGAGTAATTACTTACGGCCAAACCACTGCGAACACGCCCGATCTCATCTGATCTCGGAATTTAAGCACGGTCGGGCGAGGTTAGTACTTGGATGGGAGACCGCCCGGGAATACCAGGTGCTGTAAGCTATTTTCATTTGGGGTAAAAAAAATCATCCTTTCTCCTGTTTAAAGTCCTGTCTGGTGCCAGGAGCAATTGCTTACGGCCACACCACTGCGAACACGCCCGATCTCGTCTGATCTCGGAAGCTAAGCACGGTCGGGCCAGGTTAGTACCTGGATGGGAGACCGCCTGGGAATACCAGGTGCTGTAAGCTATTTTCATTTGGGGTAAAAAAAATCATCCTTTCTCCTGTTTAAAGTCCTGTCTGGTGCCAGGAGTAATTACTTACGGCCAAACCACTGCGAACACGCCCGATCTCATCTGATCTCGGAATTTAAGTACGGTCGGGCGAGGTTAGTACTTGGATGGGAGACCGCCCGGGAATACCAGGTGCTGTAAGCTATTTTCATTTGGGGTAAAAAAAATCATCCTTTCTCCTGTTTAAAGTCCTGTCTGGTGCCAGGAGCAATTGCTTACGGCCACACCACCGTGAACACGCCCGATCTCGTCTGATCTCGGAAGCTAAGCACGGTCGGGCCTGGTTAGTACTTGGATGGGAGACCGCCTGGGAATACCAGGTGCTGTAATCGATTTTCATTTGGGGTAAAAAAAAATGATCCTTTCTCCTGTTTAAAGTCCTGTCTGGTGCCAGGAGCAACTGCTTACGGCCACACCACCGTGAACACGCCCGATCTCGTCTGATCTCGGAAGCTAAGCAAGGTCGGGCCTGGTTAGTACTTGGATGGGAGACCGCCTGGGAATAACAGGTGCTGTAATTGTGTTTTCATTTGGGTAAAAAAAATCATCCTTTCTCCTGTTTAAAGTCCTGTCTGGTGCCAGGAGCAATTGCTTACGGCCACACCACCGTGAACACGCCCGATCTCGTCTGATCTCAGAAGCTAAGCACGGTGGGGCCTGGTTAGTACTTGGATGGGAGACCGCCTGGGAATACCAGGTGCTGTAATCTATTTTCGTTTGGGGTAAAAAAAATGATCCTTTCTCCTTTTTAAAGTCCTGTCTGGTGCCAGGAGCAATTGCTTACGGCCACACCACTGCGAACACGCCCGATCTCGTCTGATCTCGGAAGCTATACACGGTCGGGCCTGGTTAGTACCTGGATGGGAGACAGCCTGGGAATACCAGGGGCTGTAATCTATTTTCATTTGGGGTAAAAAAAATCATCCTTTCTCCTGTTTAAAGTCCTGTCTGGTGCCAGGAGCAATTGCTTACGGCCACACCACTGCGAACACGCCCGATCTCGTCTGATCTCGGAAGCAAAGCACGGTCGGGCCAGGTTAGTACCTGGATGGGAGACCGCCTGGGAATACCAGGTGCTGTAAGCTATTTTCATTTGGGGTAAAAAAAATCATCCTTTCTCCTGTTTAAAGTCCTGTCTGGTGCCGGGAGTAATTGCTTACGGCCACACCACCATGAACACGCCCGATCTCGTCTGATCTTGGAAGCTAAGCACGGTCGGGCCTGGTTAGTACTTGGATGGGAGACCGCCTGGGAATAACAGGTGCTGTAATTGTGTTTTCATTTGGGGTAAAAAAAATGATCCTTTCTCCTGTTTAAAGTCCTGTCTGGTGCCAGGAGCAATTGCTTACGGCCACACCACCGTGAACACGCCCGATCTCGTCTGATCTCGGAAACTAAGCACGGTCGGGCCTGGTTAGTACTTGGATGGGAGACCGCCTGGGAATACCAGGTGCTGTAATCTATTTTCATTTGGGGTAAAAAAAATGATCTTTTCTCCTGTTTAAAGTCCTGTCTGGTGCCAGGAGCAATTGCTTACGGCCACACCACCGTGAACACGGCCGATCTCGTCTGATCTCGGAAGCTAAGCACGGTCGGGCCTGGATAGTTCTTGGATGGGAGACCGCCTGGGAATACCAGGTGCTGTAATCTATTTTCATTTGGGGTAAAAAAAATGATCCTTTCTCCTGTTTAAAGTCCTGTCTGGTGCCAGGAGAAATTGCTTACGGCCACACCACTGCGAACACGCCCGATCTCGTCTGATCTCGGAAACTAAGCACGGTCGGGCCTGGTTAGTACCTGGATGGGAGACCGCCTGGGAATACCAGGTGCTGTAAGCTATTATCATTTGGGGTAAAAAAAAACATCCTTTCTCCTGTTTAAAGTCCTGTCTGGTGCCAGGAGCAATTGCTTACGGCCACACCACCGTGAACACGCCCGATCTCGTCTGATCTCGGAAGCTAAGCACGGTCGGGCCTGGTTAGTACTTGGATGGGAGACCGCCTGGGAATACCAGGTGCTGTAATCAATTTTCATTTGGGGTAAAAAAAATGATCCTTTCTCCTGTTTAAAGTCCTGTCTGGTGCCAGGAGCAATTGCTTACGGCCACACAACTGCGAACACGCCCGATCTCGTCTGATCTCGGAAGCTATGCACGGTCGGGCCTGGTAAGTACCTGGATGGGAATACCAGGTGCTGTAAGCTATTTTCATTTGGGGTAAAAAAAATCATCCTTTCTCCTGTTTAAAGTCCTGTCTGGTGCCAGGAGCAATTGCTTACGGCCACACCACCGTGAACACGCCCGATCTCGTCTGATCTCGGAAGCTAAGCACGGTGGGGCCTGGTTAGTACTTGGATGGGAGACCGCCTGGGAATACCAGGTGCTGTAATCTATTTTCATTTGGGGTAAAAAAAAATGATCCTTTCTCCTTTTTAAAGTCTTGTCTGGTGCCAGGAGCAATTGCTTACGGCCACACCACTGCGAACACGCCCGATCTCGTCTGATCTCGGAAGCTATGCACGGTCGGGCCTGGTTAGTACCTGGATGGGAGACCGCCTGGGAATACCAGGTGCTGTAATCTATTTTCATTTGGGGTAAAAAAAAATGATCCTTTCTCCTGTTTAAAGTCCTGTCTGGTGCCAGGAGCAACTGCTTACGGCCACACCACCGTGAACACGCCCGATCTCGTCTGATCTCGGAAGCTAAGCAAGGACTGGCCTGGTTAGTACTTGGATGGGAGACCGCCTGGGAATACCAGGTGCTGTAATCTATTTTCATTTGGGGTAAAAAAAATGATCCTTTCTCCTGTTTAAAGTCCTGTCTGGTGCCAGGAGTAATAGCTTACGGCCACACCACTGCGAACACGCCCGATCTCATCTGATCTCGGAAGCTAAGCACGGTCGGGCCTGGTTAGTACCTGGATGGGAGACCGCCTGGGAATACCAGGTGCTGTAAGCTATTTTCATTTGGGGTAAAAAAAATCATCCTTTCTCCTGTTTAAAGTCCTGTCTGGTGCCAGGAGCAATTGCTTACGGCCACACCACCGTGAACACGCCCGATCTCGTCTGATCTCGGAAGCTAAGCACGGTCGGACTTGGATGGGAGACCGCCTGGGAATACCAGGTGCTATAATCTATTTTCATTTGGGGTAAAAAAAATCATCCTTTCTCCTGTTTAAAGTCCTGTCTGGTGCCAGGAGCAACTGCTTACGGCCACACCACCGTGAACACGCCCGATCTCGTCTGATCTCGGAAGCTAAGCAAGGTCGGGCCTGGTTAGTACTTGGATGGGAGACCGCCTGGGAATAACAGGTGCTGTAATTGTGTTTTCATTTGGGTAAAAAAAATCATCCTTTCTCCTGTTTAAAGTCCTGTCTGGTGCCAGGAGAAATTGCTTAAGGCCACACCACTGGGAACACGCCCGATCTCGTCTGATCTCGGAAGCTATGCACGGTCGGGCCTGGTTAGTACTTGGATGGGAGACCGCCTGGGAATAACAGGTGCTGTAATTGTGTTTTCATTTGGGGTAAAAAAAATTATCCTTTCTCCTGTTTAAAGTCCTGTCTGGTGCCAGGAGCAATTGCTTACGGCCACACCACTGCGAACACGCCCGCTCTCGTCTGATCTCGGAAGCTAAGCACGGTCGGGCCTGGTTAGTACCTGGATGGGAGACCGCCTGGGAATACCAGGTGCTGTAAGCTATTTTCATTTGGGGTAAAAAAAATCATCCTTTCTCCTGTTTAAAGTCCTGTCTGGTGCAAGGAGCAATTGCTTACGGCCACACAACTGCGAACACGCCCGATCTCGTCTGATCTCGGAAGCTATGCACGGTCGGGCCTGGTAAGTACCTGGATGGGAGACCGCCTGGGAATACCAGGTGCTGTAAGCTATTTTCATTTGGGGTAAAAAAAATCATCCTTTCTCCTGTTTAAAGTCCTGTCTGGTGCCAGGAGCAATTGCTTACGGCCACACCACCGTGAACACGCCCGATCTCGTCTGATCTCGGAAGCTAAGCACGGTCGGGCCTGGTTAGTACTTGGATGGGAGACCGCCTGGGAATACCAGGTGCTGTAATCTATTTTCATTTGGGGTAAAAAAAATGATCCTTTCTCCTGTTTAAAGTCCTGTCTGGTGCCAGGAGCAATTGCTTACGGCCACACTACCGTGAACACGCCCGATCTCGTCTGATCTCGGAAGCTAAGCACGGGCGGGCCTGGTTAGTACTTGGATGGGAGACAGCCTGGGAATACCAGGTGCTGTAATTGTGTTTTCATTTGGGGTAAAAAAAATAATCCTTTCTCCTGTTTAAAGTCCTGTCTGGTGCCAGGAGCAATTGCTTATGGCCACACCACTGCGAACACGCCCGATCTCGTCTGATCTCGGAAGCTAAGCACGGTCGGGCCTGGTTAGTACCTGGATGGGAGACCGCCTGGGAATACCAGGTGCTGTAAGCTATTTTCATTTGGGGTAAAAAAAATGATCCTTTCTCCTGTTTAAAGTCCTGTCTGGTGCCAGGAGCAATTGCTTACGGCCACAACACCGTGAACACGCCCGATCTCGTCTGATCTCGGAAGCTAAGCACGCTGGGGCCTGGTTAGTACTTGGATGGGAGACCGCCTGGGAATACCAGGTGCTGTAATCTATTTTCATTTGGGGTAAAAAAAATGATCCTTTCTCCTTTTTAAAGTCTTGTCTGGTGCCAGGAGCAATTGCTTACGGCCACACCACTGCGAACACGCCCGATCTCGTCTGATCTCGGAAGCTATGCACGGTCGGGCCTGGTTAGTACCTGGATGGGAGACCGCCTGGGAATACCAGGTGCTGTAATCTATTTTCATTTGGGGTAAAAAAAAAAGATCCTTTCTCCTGTTTAAAGTCCTGTCTGGTGCCAGGAGCAACTGCTTACGGCCACACCACCGTGAACACGCCCGATCTCGTCTGATCTCGGAAGCTAAGCAAGGACGGGCCTGGTTAGTACTTGGATGGGAGACCGCCTGGGAATACCAGGTGCTGTAATCTATTTTCATTTGGGGTAAAAAAAATGATCCTTTCTCCTGTTTAAAGTCCTGTCTGGTGCCAGGAGTAATAGCTTACGGCCACACCACTGCGAACACGCCCGATCTCATCTGATCTCGGAAGCTAAGCATGGTCGGGCCTGGTTAGTACCTGGATGGGAGACCGCCTGGGAATACCAGGTGCTGTAAGCTATTTTCATTTGGGGTAAAAAAAATCATCCTTTCTCCTGTTTAAAGTCCTGTCTGGTGCCAGGAGCAATTGCTTACGGCCACACCACCGTGAACACGCCCGATCTCGTCTGATCTCGGAAGCTAAGCACGGTCGGACATGGATGGGAGACCGCCTGGGAATACCAGGTGCTATAATCTATTTTCATTTGGGGTAAAAAAAATCATCCTTTCTCCTGTTTAAAGTCCTGTCTGGTGCCAGGAGCAACTGCTTACGGCCACACCACCGTGAACACGCCCGATCTCGTCTGATCTCGGAAGCTAAGCAAGGTCGGGCCTGGTTAGTACTTGGATGGGAGACCGCCTGGGAATAACAGGTGCTGTAATTGTGTTTTCATTTGGGTAAAAAAAATCATCCTTTCTCCTGTTTAAAGTCCTGTCTGGTGCCAGGAGCAATTGCTTAAGGCCACACCACTGGGAACACGCCCGATCTCGTCTGAGCTCGGAAGCTAAGCACGGTCGGGCCTGGTTAGTACTTGGATGGGAGACCGCCTGGGAATACCAGGTGCTGTAAGCTATTTTCATTTGGGGTAAAAAAAATCATCCTTTCTCCTGTTTAAAGTCCTGTCTGGTGCCAGGAGCAATTGCTTACGGCCACACCACCGTGAACACGCCCGATCTCGTCTGATCTCGGAAGCTAAGCACGGTCGGGCCTGGTTAGTACTTGGATGGGAGACCGCCTGGGAATACCAGGTGCTGTAATCTATTTTCATTTGGGGTAAAAAAATCATCCTTTCTCCTGTTTAAAGTCCTGTCTGGTGCCAGGAGCAATTGCTTAAGGCCACACCACTGCGAACACGCCCGATCTCATCTGATCTCGGAAGCTAAGCACGGTCGGGCCTGGTTAGTACCTGGATGGGAGACCGCCTGGGAATACCAGGTGCTGTAAGCTATTTTCATTTGGGGTAAAAAAAATCATCCTTTCTCCTGTTTAAAGTCCTGTCTGGTGCCAGGAGCAATTGCTAACGGCCACACCACTGTGAACACGCCCGATCTCGTCTGATCTCGGAAGCCAAGCACGGTCGGGCCTGGATAGTACTTGGATGGGAGACCGCCTGGGAATACCAGGTGCTGTAATCTATTTTCATTTGGGGTAAAAAAAATGATCCTTTCTCCTGTTTAAAGTCCTGTCTGGTGCCAGGAGAAATTGCTTACGGCCACACCACTGCGAACACGCCCGATCTCGTCTGGTCTCGGAAGCTAAGCACGGTCGGGCCTGGTTAGTACCTGGATGGGAGACCGCCTGGGAATACCAGGTGCTGTAAGCTATTTTCATTTGGGGTAAAAAAAATCATCCTTTCTCCTGTTTAAAGTCCTGTCTGGTGGCAGGAGCAATTGCTTACTGCCACACCACTGCGAACACGCCCGATCTCGTCTGATCTCGGAAGCTAAGCACGGTCGGGCCTGGTTAGTACCTGGATGGGAGACCGCCTGGGAATACCAGGTGCTGTAAGCTATTTTCATTTGGGGTAAAAAAAATCATCCTTTCTCCTGTTTAAAGTCCTGTCTGGTGCCAGGAGCAATTGCTTACGGCCACACCACCGTGAACACGCCCGATCTCGTCTGATCTCGGAAGCTAAGCACGGTGGGGCCTGGTTAGTACTTGGATGGGAGACCGCCTGGGAATACCAGGTGCTGTAATCTATTTTCATTTGGGGTAAAAAAAAAAGATCCTTTCTCCTTTTTAAAGTCCTGTCTGGTGCCAGGAGCAATTGCTTACGGCCACACCACTGCGAACACGCCGAATCTCGTCTGATCTCGGAAGCTATGCACGGTCGGGCCTGGTAAGTACTTGGATGGGAGACCGCCTGGGAATAACAGGTGCTGTAATTGTGTTTTCATTTGGGGTAAAAAAAATGATCCTTTCTCCTGTTTAAAGTCCTGTCTGGTGCCAGGAGCAATTGCTTACGGCCACACCACTGCGAACACGCCCGATCTCGTCTGATCTCGGAAGCTAAGCACGGTCGGGCCTGGTTAGTACCTGGATGGGAGACCGCCTGGGAATACCAGGTGCTGTAAGCTATTTTCATTTGGGGTAAAAAAAAATCATCCTTTCTCCTGTTTAAAGTCCTGTCTGGTGCCAGGAGCAATTGCTTACGGCCACACCACCATGAACACGCCCGATCTCGTCTGATCTCGAAAGCTAAGCACGGTCGGGCCTGGTTAGTACTTGGATGGGAGACCGCCTGGGAATACCAGGTGCTGTAATCTATTTTCATTTGGGGTAAAAAAAAATGATCTTTTCTCCTGTTTAAAGTCCTGTCTGGTGCCAGGAGCAATTGCTTACGGCCACACCACCGTGAACACGCCCGATCTCGTCTGATCTCGGAAGCTAAGCATGGTCGGGCCTGGTTAGTACTTGGGTGGGAGACCGCCTGGGAATACAAGGTGCTGTAAGATATTTTCATTTGGGGTAAAAAAAATCATCCTTTCTCCTGTTTAAAGTCCTGTCTGGTGCCAGGAGCAATTGCTTACGGCCACACCACCGTGAACACGCCCGATCTCGTCTGATCTCGGAAGCTAAGCACGGTCGGGCCTGGTAAGTACCTGGATGGGAGAACGCCTGGGAAAACCAGGTGCTGTAAGCTATTTTCATTTGGGGTAAAAAAGATCATCCTTTCTCCTGTTTAAAGTCCTGTCTGGTGCCAGGAGCAATTGCTTACGGCCACACCACCGTGAACACGCCCGATCTCGTCTGATCTCGGAAGCTAAGCACGGTCTGGCCTGGTTAGTACTTGGATGGGAGACCGCCTGGGAATACCAGGTGCTGTAATCTATTTTCATTTGGGGTAAAAAAAAATGATCCTTTCTCCTGTTTAAAGTCCTGTCTGGTGCCAGGAGCAACTGCTTACGGCCACACCACCGTGAACACGCCCGATCTCGTCTGATCTCGGAAGCTAAGCACGGTCGGGCCTGGTTAGTACTTGGATGGGAGACCGCCTGGGAATACCAGGTGCTGTAAGCTATTTTCATTTGGGGTAAAAAAAATCATCCTTTCTCCTGTTTAAAGTCCTGTCTGGTGCCAGGAGCAATTGCTTACGGCCACACCACCGTGAACACGCCCGATCTCGTCTGATCTCGGAAGCTAAGCACGGTCGGGCCTGGTTAGTACCTGGATGGGAGACCGCCTGGGAATACCAGGTGCTGTAAGCTATTTTCATTTGGGGTAAAAAAAATGATCCTTTCTCCTGTTTAAAGTCCTGTCTGGTGCCAGGAGCAATTGCTTACGGCCACACAACTGCGAACACGCCCGATCTCGTCTGATCTCGGAAGCTATGCACGGTCGGGCCTGGTAAGTACCTGGATGGGAGACCGCCAGGGTATACCAGGTGCTGTAAGCTATTTTCATTTGGGGTAAAAAAAATCATCCTTTCTCCTGTTTAAAGTCCTGTCTGGTGCCAGGAGCAATTGCTTACGGCCACACCACCGTGAACACGCCCGATCTCGTCTGATCTCGGAAGCTAAGCACGGTCGGCCCTGGTTAGTACTTGGATGGGACACCGCCTGGGAATACCAGGTGCTGTAAGCTATTTTCATTTGGGGTAAAAA